>NC_139542.1:75966405-76487094 GCF_965153285.1 Podarcis tiliguerta | reverse complement strand
GGTTGGCAGGCGCCTGGACCGAGCAATGGGAGCACACCCCGCCGCGGGGATTCGAACTGCCGACCTTTCGATCGGCAAGCCCTAGGCGCTGAGGCTTTTACCCACAGCACCACCCGCGTCCCAATTGATAAAGGTAAGTACACGTAAATTGCATGTTGCTTCACCATTTTTCATACTTCAGGGCTTGAACTTCCGTTTCTTGGAACTCCTGGAATGCTCAGCGGCAGGGAGGTCTCTCTTCAGAGTCCAACGGTAGTCAGCCATCATGACTGCGTCCCAGCGACCTTGATACCTGGTCTCCATCTCTTTCATGTTGTGATGGAATCTCTCCCCCTCCTCGTCACTCATTGAACCCAGGTTCTCAGGAAACAGGTCCATATGTGAAAATAGGTAGTGCATCTTGACGCACATGTTGCAGCCCAGGTTTCTGAAAGCAGTCAGCATGTTGTTGACAAGTTCTGCGTAGTTTCTGGCTTTATTGTTGCCAAGAAAGTTCTTCACTACCAGAACAAAAGCCTTCCACGCTTCCAGTTCCACTTCGTTCATTGAGTTTCCGAACTCTGGATCTCTGATGAGCTGACGGATCTGAGGACTGTCAAAGATGCCAGCTTTCAACTTCTCCATGGTCAATCCTGGAAAAGCCTGGCACAAGTAAGTGAAGCATCCTTGTCCAGAGCCTTGGTGAAATGCTTGATTAAGCCGAGCTTGATGTGCAGCGGTGGGAAGAGTATTCTATCTCTGTCCACCAGAGGGTTGTTGATGACATCCCTTTCTTTGCAAGGCACCAATTCCTCCCGCACAGGCCAGTCCTTCTTCGTGTAATGCTGAGCACGGTCCCTACTATCCCACATGCACAGAAAATATGGGTACTTGGTGAAGCCAGACTGTTGTCCCAACAAAAAGTTCACCATCTTCAGGTCAACACAAATAAACCACTTATGCTGATCATAACCAATTTTCTCCAGCACATACTTCACCGCTTCATAGTTCTCCTTCTATGTGTAGTCGAGTGAGGCAGGGGTATAGAGGCAAACTGGTTGCCGTTGTGTAGCAGAACACATTTCAGTGATCGCTTGCTGCTGTCAATGAACAGTCTCCAATCTTTGGGTTCGTACTGTGGCACTCCAAGCTTGAGCAGAAGCTGCGCAATATCTGCACAGTACACCAAGTCCTTCTCTTCCGAGAAAAAACGGAGGTACTCTTGATGCCTGTTGCGGAAGAAGCTGATGCGAGCACAGTCAAAGAGGAGGTTTTTTTCCTTCAATCTGGGTGCCCACAGTTCGGCAGAGTCCTTTGACAAGCTGACGTCGAGAACTAGATCATTCAACTCCTTTTGGGAAAATGGATGTGGAGCATCATCTTCAAGAACCACTTCTTCTTCTTCATGTCCTTCAACACTGGAGGCGTCTTCGTCACTAATGTCAGGAAGTTCTCCGAAGATAGGCACTGGAATTTCATCACAATGAGCTACAGGACGACATGCTGATTGAAGATCAGGATACTTGAGGCTGCTCCAGTTCTTTCTGTTGATCCCAGTCACATCAACAGCGCAGAAGTAGCAGTCAGTGACATGGTTTGTCGGCTCCCTCCAAACCATGGGAATTCCAAAGTTCAGATTCCTCTTGCCATTGGTCCACCCACATAGAGTCTCAGTGCATGCCTTGCACACCATGTGTGGCACCCAAGCTTTATTCTGGTCACCAAGTTTAATACCAAAATAAGCATAGTAAGCAACTTTATGCTTTGCCACACCAATTTATGGAAGATTTTGAGGTTTTATGACTTCAAACTGATCCCTTTTTGACATAATCACCCAGAACTATCGGACCTGAATACTTCTTGTCATTAAAATAATCATTTCCAATCAAAACAATTATTCGACACGGCATTTTACCCCCACCAACTTCTTCTAAAATGCTCCACATGTGAACAAATACGTACATGTGAACAAATACGTAAAAAAAAAAAATGACATGTGGCCATAGCTAAAAAACTTGACCTTATTGAGCAAAACCCATGTGATTTTTGGATTCAGTGCATCAGATTCGTCCTAAATCAACTGAAAAACTGCAGACAACAAATTTGTTGTTGACCAGTGTTATCTACTTGCGCTGGTATGCTTTCAAACTGCCAGGTTGGCAGGAGCTGGGACAGAGCAATGGGAGCTCATCCGATAGTGCGGATTCCGATTGGCAAGCCCAAAAGGCTCAGTGAATCTCACTCATTCCAAGAATGCTACTCCAGCTCCAAAACATACAGATACTTGCAGGGCTTTGTGTTTGTTTAGCATTGTCAGCACAGAGGTGGCTGAATGCCAGCACCAAAGTCTTCCCGTCTACCTATGCAAGAAGACAGGGATGAAAGTGGGAGAAAGAGAAGGAAATCAGGACTAACAATTTAACTGTCAGAAACATGAATGGAGAAAGCAGGTGGTGCCAATTATCCCAGAGGTTTGCCTCTTTGCATTTTGACCAATTCCACTTACAACCCTTCATTAAAAAAAATATCACCCCCCTCTTTTCCCCTCTTCCTGTCTCATGTGATGGATAGCAGCCATCGCTCTCACATCTGTTGCCTATAAAAAAATAATTACTCTCCACTTGTAACAACTTGTGGCATTTAAACCTGGGCAGAAAGGCTTGGGATTCGGCTGGTACCTTTAGCGCCTCCCCTACTCGCGGGGAAACCCGGTTTCGGGGTTCCGGAGCGATGTGGGGTGAGCAGCGCGGTACATCGAATCAACTGCTTTTTTCAAGGAGTGAAGCCGCATTGCTGTTGCCAGAAAGGGTCGACTTTTTCCTGTGGACATTCGGATTCTAAATAACCACTTGTAAGTAAAACAGAAAATTGGATTTTTTAAACATCGTAATTTGGCATTGAAACGGGAAGGTCTAAACAGGAAGTCCGCCTTCCGTTTTGTAAACAGATCAAAGCAAAGACGTCGTAAGCTAAAGCCTGGGAAAAGTATTTTGTAAAACATTAAACTTTCATCATTTAAGACATCGAACCCCCCTTGGAAGCAGGAGAAGAGGGGGGAATTTTTTGTGGATTGTTTAAACCTGCAGGAGAGTGAGTGACGAGATAATTTACCACTGTTTCAAGCCTGGGATCGGGCTGTTAATAAGATCGACGATTTGAGAAAATTATTTACTGGGAATGGAATACATCCTGATGGACAGTTGAATAAGAGATATATATTCCTTTCATTGTTTCCTCTGCACTTAAAAAGGAGAAAAGTAACTGAAAGTTGAATGGTAACTTTGGTATTGGACCTGGATTTATAAGGACAGATACAAATAGAAATTGTTTCCTATAGAGGGAGCCTTTGAAACTGTTGTAACTGTGAAGTGGAATCAAGGAATTTTCCACTAAGAACTAAGGACTGTGCGAAATAAGTGACCTTGGATAAGACCTTGGATAAGAATGGCAAAACAAGAAGTTCTAGTGAATGCATTTTACAAAATAAGTGCTCTGTTGGAACAACTACATGAGAAGACAGACTTGACGGTAAAGAAAATTGACAATTTGGGACAAAATATAACTGACTTGGAACAAAAAATGAACATTTTTACAGGAATTACTCGGGATGAGATTCAGGAACCCACTTTGAAATGGCAAGCTCTGGAGAAGATGATGGAACAAACTGCTTCTGTATCTCAAGAAACTCAAGTGGAGGTTTTGGCCCCACAGAAACAATTTGATGGACATAAGCTGAAGACAGAGGTGATGGAGAGTCAGATTTGGAGAGACGGTGCCCCGCTTGGACCGAAGAAGGGAAGATGGGTAGATTTCCCTATGGAGGGAGGCACTGAGGGAGAGATTGGAGATGCGGAGCCCTTAAGCCTCAAAGGGTCTTTGGAGTACGCCCTGGAACATCTTTTGGACTACAGCTTCGAATATGGAGCATGGGCAAACTTGCTGAGATGGAATCAAGGAGCAGCTAAGATGGAAACCCTTTGGGACCTAATCTTTGGCATCAAAAGAAATCTGCAGACAGGACAGGGAGAAGAGTTAAGAGCCTCGGATAGAAGAGCACCAGGCTGATGGACTATATGGAATTGATAGAAAAGACTGACAAAATCCGAGACCAGGGAGAAGAGACGGTGGAAGAAGATTGGGAAAATTTTAAAAAAAATTATTCAGAGAAATATAGCATAATTAAGGAATATTGGGAAATGGTGGAATGAAATTATATGACTTTAGTAGAAATATGATAAGGATTTAAGTATAGATAAATTTTAAGATTTGATGGTAAGATAAGGTTAAAATAAATTAAGACAACTAAACGATAGAAAGCAGTGAAAGATGGAAAGGATTTGCTGATTTAATTATTAACTGAAATACAAAAATGGGAGGTGTGAGGAGGTCGAGGAAATAAGTCAATGAAAGATAAGCTTAAAGATTGGAGAAGTTTTTCTTTTTATTTTGTTTTTTGTTTTTAATTGTGTTGGTGTTTTTTGTGTTTTGATGTATTTGATGTATTGTGATTTTGTTTCTGCTCTTTATTATGTAATTTTGTATCTTTCTATCTCTCTCTTTTTTTCTTATCTCCTCTCTTTTCTCTCTTTTCCTCTTTTTCCTTTTTTCTATGTAATTCTTAAAGGTTCAATAAATATTACTTTAAAAAAAAAAAAAACCTGGGCAGAAAGGGCCCTCTGCCAAGGAGCAGGAGGCAGCCATATACAGTAAATGGTGAGCATGGATCAGACCCAGCATGCTGAGAGGGAAGGTCACTTATCCAGCAGCAGCAGCTCCTTCCTGCGGTCAAGTCTTCCTTGCTGGTTTAAACCTTGCCCTACAGAGGCTTCAGGAGGAAGGAAGGCAAGTGTCCCTTCTGTTTTTTGCCGTGGATTGACCCACTCTGACATTGCCACATACAGGCTTTGGGCATCTGCCAGCCAACTGTGAAGCTGGCAAGAGCCTGCAAAATGGCTGCTGGAAGGGATCAAAGCGTGGTCAGGTGTGGAGCCAGGAACTTTTGAAGGTAGAGCTTTTATTGGAATGTACCACTTCAGTTTGCAGAGGAGATCAGGGGAGGGATTGTGTGTTTGAATGCTCACCTAAATGGATGATTCCTGCCCACAAACAACAGGCATGTCAAGAAAAAAGGTTTAACTTTTAAGAAGAATTATACAGGATGATTTGCTGGTGGTTGTTTTCAAAAGGGAGCAATAACAAATGCCTCATCTGCACCTCTGACATGGCACAGTCCAACAGAAATGGTATTCTGAGGACATTTGACAGTGATTTTTTCAAGATATTTGTTACTGTTTGAATGCATGTTTAGGATGTGCTGGTTGACTTTTCTCTTGGTGTACTGGTTTGGGGGAGCCACAGAGCTGTGTTATTGATCTCTGCCTGTAGGTTACAAAGGATGTCTGTTGCTCTTTATACATTTGCTGCAAATCGCACGAGAGGAGAGTGCTTTTGTGCTTGGGTCTTTCATGTGGGTTTCCCACAGGCATCTGGTTGGCCACTGTGAGAAGAGGATGCTGAAGTAGATGGGCCATTGGCCTGATCCAGCAGCCAGTTCTTCTTCTGGCAGAGAGCTTTTGTCCTCGGATCCTGCTTGTGGGATTCCTATAGAATCATAGAAAATCTTAGAGTTAGAAGGGACCCAAGGGTCATCTAGTCCAACCCCCTGCAATGCAGGAATCTCAGCTAAAGCTCCATGACAGATCCAACCTCTGCTTAAAAACCTTCAAGGAAGGAGAGTCCACAACCTCCCGAGGAAGACAATTCCACTGTCAAACAGCTCTTACTGTAAGTTTTTCCAAATGTTTAGTTGGAGTCTCCTTTCTTGTAACTTGGCTTGAGTCCTACTATTCAGAGCAGGTGCTATAATGAGCATCTGTTTAGCTGATGTGAGAACCGGATGCTGGATTAGATGGGCTCACTTTAGCCTGATCCGGGAAAAATGGGGCAGTTTGAAAAGGCTCTCATTCATGGTAGTTCCTTGGTATCCAAAGTGCCACTCAAAGTTTATGATGCCCTCCTCAGCCTCCTTTACTAATCCTCCACACCCCCAGGGTTTAAGAAACTTCACCTATGAGAAAGAAATTGTCAGAAGCAGCATGAAGATAAGAGAGACCTCTCCCATCTCTGCTCCTTCCTGCCAGTATAGAGAACCTAGTACCATCTCTTTCTGCAATGTCCCAAGATCCCCAGTGGAAAATGATGCTGGCAGCCCCTTTTACAGCCAACAACAGGCCTAACTTCTGTTACCCTTTGTGGTATGGTCTATATTTGGATCCAGTTCTGGAGCTTACCTACCAGTTGTCACACTTCTCTTGGCACAGTGAAGCGTGTGTGTCTTGCTTGCAAACTGGCTCTCACAGCTTCACTAATGTGTAGTGGATTTGAATATTCTGCAAATTCAGGGTTGAGGTGTTGTGTGACTTTATAATTTGACAAATCTGGGGGGAAATGCACCCTCTGGATTGGAAGAATTCTTGCTCATCAGTGGCACATACACAAGGAGCCATGGGAGACATTCTATTTCCCGGGCACCTAATGATCATGTAAAGCCTTGTATGTCCTGGGAAAATCATTCTCCCCGTCCCCTGGGTCCCTGCCATTTATGATTTGGCTGTTGCAGCATTGAAGGCGCCAGGAAAAGAGAAGAAGCCTCCAGCAAGTCCTCCCCACCACCATTGCCATGTAAGAAGGAAGAGAATTGCTTGTTTGTTTGTTTATACCTTGCTTATAGATAAAAACAAGAATTGCTAAAGAAAATTAGGAAAGACAATAATTAAAAAACTATTAAACATTGATAGAATTAAAACTATATGCATATATAAAATTTCTTTTAAATATACAAATAAAAACAGCACTGTGCCAATCCTTTCATTAAAAGCAGTCATTTCCCCAAAGCCTGTTGGAACAAGGTTTTCTCCAGCCAGCAGAACAACAAGGAGGGAGCTTGTCAAATTTCTTTAGGAAGCGAGTTCCTTTTTTTTTTTTTATAAATATTTTATTCGTTTTTGCATAAAAGACAACAAAGCAAAACAAAAGCAACAAACAATACACCAAAAACATACAGAATTACACAAACATAACATACTACAAACAACAGAAATAAAAACAATCTTATCTTCATATTGATCTTGCAATAACTTGTTTCTCTGACTTCCCCGAGTCTCCCTTCCCTGTATTCCAATTCATACAATTAAACAACAAATCCCTTCCCTCTGTCATAATTAACCTCCTTTCTGATTTGAATGTCTTAATATAGCTTATTCAATGCTTAGAACTTAGAATGTTGGGTCTTCTGATCCTTAAAAATTTACTCCAATAACCTTATACATTCAATCTGATGTTATTTTAACATTCATTAATCTTGTAGTGTTTCTGTAAATAGTCTTTAAATTTCTTCCAATCTTCCTCCACCGTCTCTTCACCCTGGTCTCTGATTCTGCCAGTCATTCCATATAGTCCATGACTTTCATCTGCCATTCCTCCAGCGTGGGTAATTCTTGTGTCTTCCAATACTTTGCAATAAGTATTCTTGCTGCTGTTGTGGCGTACATAAAAAATATCCTGTCTTTCATACGTACCTCTTGGTTGACCATGCCCAGGAGAAAGGCCTCCGGTTTCGTCGGGAATGTGTATTTAAATACTTTCTTCAGTTCATTATAGATCATCTCCCAAAAGGTCTTAATCCTTGGGCATGTCCACCAGAGATGAAAAAAGGTACCTTCAGTTTCTTTATATTTCCAACATTTGTTATCGGGCATATGATAAATTTTTGCTAGTTTGACTGGTGTTATGTACCATCTGTATATCATTTTCATAATATTTTCTCTTAGGGCATTACATGCCGTAAACTTTAGCCCAGTGGTCCATAACTGTTCCCAGTCGGCTAGCATTATGTTGTGACCCACATCTTGTGCCCATTTAATCATTACTGATTTCACTTCCTCATCCTGTGTATTCCATTTCAGCAGCAGATTATACATTCTTGACAATATCTTAGTTTTGGGTTCTAGCAATTCTGTTTCCAATTTTGATTTTTCCACCTGGAAGCCAATTTTTCTATCCAATTTATATGCCTCCATTGTCTGATGATAGTGGAGCCAATCACGGACTTTACTTTTTAATTTGTCAAAACTCTGCAGTTTCAATTTATCTCCATCTTGTTCTAGTATCTCCCAATATTTTGGCCAATTGGCCTCCATATTGAGTTTTTTGACTGCTTTTGCTTCCATCGGAGATAACCACCTTGGAGTCTTGTTTTCAAAGAAATCCTTATATCTAATCCATACATTTAACAATGCTTTCTTTAGGAAGCGAGTTCCAAAATCTGGGAGCAGCCACCAAGAAGGCCCTCTCATGCAGCCCCACCAAGTGTGCCCGTGAGGGTGGTGGGACCAAGAGAAGGGCAGGAGGCCCCTCTGAAGATCTCAGAGCCTGGACAGCTTCATATGAGGGAAGGCTGTCTTTTAGATAGCCTGGACCTAAGCCGTGTTGGGATTGTAACCAGCACTTCTACTTGTGCCCCCAAATGGAGCAGTAGCCATTGGAACTCTTCTAATAATAACCAGCCCTGGTCAGCAATTTGGTTGCAGCTCTTTAAACCAGCTAAAGTTTCTGAGCACTTTTTGAAGTTAGGCCCATATAGAGCATGTTACAGTAATCCAAATGAGATGTAACTAAAACATGTGTCACTGTGGCCAAATCAGACATCACCAGGAACGGGTGCTTTAACTGTGCAAATGCACTCCTGGACACCACAAATACCTGAGCATCCATGCTGAATCAGGGACTGCGAAGCTGTGTCTTCGGGGGGGGGGGTTTACTCCATCCAGCCTAGGCTAAATCCCTGTTGCCTGGATTAAGTTTCCCTTGTATATGTTGGCTGAAAGAATAGGTTATATTGGACAATGCAGACATCTTAGATTTAGAGGGGCATGCATGTCTTTGGTATGGGAAGGCAAAAATTTGCAAGAGTTTTATGAACCACATAAGGACAGACGCCATTTCAACACCTCCGTAAAGAACTTTCCCTCAGTCTGTCCGTTGATTTCCCCAGGCTTGCCAAACATATCTCAGAGGGCTCTGCCAGGTCTAGATCACATTCCAATAACCATTCACATTCCGATGACCCTGGTCCTCCCCCCCCCATCCTTCTTAGGCAAGCCTGTCTTGGTGAGACGCCATTTGAAACTGCGTCACAAAACTTTCCTCCGTTCTCCGATGTTTACCAATCCTCTCTTTGATCAATAATTCACTCCACACAGTTCTTAAATTCCTGCTTGTGATTAATAAATTGCAACGATTCTTCTCTGTGAGGTGGAGGGTTATTAATACTCACATAAGGCAAAAAAAAGGAAAAGTTTTTTCCTCCACCCCCTTTCCGTTTCACTCCAAACATACCAGTCTTTTAATGGTGATTCATCACTTGATTTATTTGTCCCGCCCGTTGCTCCGCTCACAGAGATCCATTGATCAGCAGTCTTTACTCCCAATCTTCGCTTGATGTATGTGCTTTAGCTTCTTTCCAATTATATACTTCCAATTATATATTTCGAGCTAAAGCGAACCAGTGCGCTGATTGGAGACAGCGTCAGGAAGAGCCGACATCACATGAGGGCTTGTGCCAAGTGTCCGCACCCCCTTCTTTCGAATCTGGGGGTGAATTATGGACACCGCTGGCAAGGCAGTCCCCCCATCCCCTGGGGGGGGGGGGGGCGGGAAGGCTGCATACTTCCCATAGCAGCCTCTTAATTACCTCGTGTGGGTCGGAGATGTTATTGTCGGCCATCTTCCAATGCGCCCCCTGGTGGCCCCCCATGTAGATCACCTTATGGGTCAATGAGTACATGTGACTAGAGGGTATATATTGGGAAATTGTCTGAAATGGGTATATATTGGGAAATTGTCTGAAACTGGTATGGTCTTCAGATTGCAATACCGATTTCACACTTTTCCAGCTGGCAATACATTGCGATACATCAGTTAGAAATTCCTCCCATTCAGTCACTCCCGGTCATTGACTGGAAGAGGCAGCCTGCCCACCTGGGCAAAGGCAGAAGCAGGCATGTGGACAGAGCCTGAGAAGGTTCAGGGCAAGCACTCTCTTGGGCTCTGCCTGCCTGCCTGAACCTTTGAGGAAGCCCTTACGCCCCTCCAACTAGTGCAAGCCAGAACGGTATGGGGGCTTGCTCAGCAGGAGGGCAGGAGGCTTTCCACCTCCCAGTTGAACTATTTAAGGAAGCCTCCATGCTACTCTGGCTCACGACAGCCAGAGGGGTGTGGGGGCTCACTCATCTGGGTGAGGGTGAGGGAGGCTTCCTGCCCCCCTCCCAGCTGAGCAGTTTAAAGAAGCCCCTGCACCCCTCCAGCTGGTACAAGCCAGAGTGGTGTGGGGGCTCAATCAGCTGTTTCTTCCTCTTATCTCTACATAATAATTGTATTAAACAGTGCTTTCTGTGCTCCCCCCCCACACCCTTTATTTCTCCTTTTCTTTATCACTTTAATTCTTTAGGAATAAAATTCTTCTAATAAAGTAGTAGTAGTAGGAAGCAGGTAGAAGGGATTCCAGAGGAGAGATCCAGTCTGCTTTTCACCACGGACTGTCCCAATGTGATGTCCCCAGTGGCGTGTAGTCAGTGGACTAGGGGGATGAGGTTAGTCCTCTAAATGTTCCTGGTAAATTAGGGTATTAAAGTATTAAAGTCTGGTCCCTCTCTTCCTTAGGAAGGGAGGCGTGTTGCTCACACCCATGGTTTTGGGACGTCACAACAACACGTGCGCAACATCACACACACACCATCACCCTCACAAGCTGGCCCCTCTGGCCCTAACTGTTCCCCTTCAAAAAATAATAATACTGTGCAGCACTGGATGCTCCTGAACTTTCTTGCCAGTTGGGAGGAAACTCCCAGTCAGATTATATATTACTCTGGATTTTACAATGCAGTTCCTCTGTGCTAAATGTGCCTATGTTGTGTTCTACGGGGAAATGCAGTGAAAAATGTGTAGTTTACATAAAAAGTGCATATAAAATGTGTATAATTTAAATGAAGGCATTTCACTCATTCTTTAACAATATACACAAAATGGGATGGAACAGATCTATGACTGAGAACCAGAAAAACTTACATGTGATGTATTACAACTTCTTGGTCCATCCCTAATATATACACCACAATTTGTGGGTGTGTCCAAGCTCCTGTCTGCTCGTGGGTCAAGAGCAATATAGCAGATTTTAAATTGTATTATGAAGCGAGCTGTGCTACTTGGATCAAATTGGAAAATACTGATTTATTAGGTCCGTTTTGAGGTCCTCTCCCCTAGCATGGAAGATGAAGAGCAGACTCCATTTGAGGATCTCTCCCTCATTACAGTCGATCAGGTATATGAAGACGAGCAGCAAAGTCAGTCCTCAGGGAATGTGCAGGCGACCTTGGAACGGACAGCTCACGGAAGAACCCCGACCAGACCTAAGGGGAGGCGTGTAGTGGTGATAGGGGATTCCCTACTGAGGGGAACAGAAGCAGTGATCTGTGGGCCTGACAAGATGACTCGGGAAGTGTGCTGTCTCCCCGGGGCTAAGATCCAAGATGTAACTGAACGACTGCAAGGAATCATAAAACCCACTGACAAATACCCCTTCCTCTTGGTTCATGTGGAAACCAATGACACTGCAAGCAATAGCCTCCAGAAGATCAAAAGGGACTATGAGGCTCTGGGCAGGAAATTGAAGCAATTAAATGCACAAATTGTCATCTCATCTGTCCTCCCAGTTGAATGACGTGGCCCAGGGAGAGAGGGAAAAATAGTGGAAGTGAACAGCTGGCTTCGCAAATGGTGTAAACAGGAACGGTTTGGATTCTTAGATCACGGACTGCAGTTTCTTGAAGATGGACTTCTGGCAAGCGATGGGCTGCACCTCACAACGGTTGGGAGGAATGTTTTTGCCAAAAAACTCAGAAACCTCATCAGGAGGGCTTTAAACTGACTAATGAGGGGGAGGGAGACAGTGCTCCTGAAGGTAGGAGTCTATCAACTGATGAAGATGATCATCCAAATGTCATAGACCAAATGGAGCAAACAGCATGCAGACCTAGTGGTGGGAGGAAAAAATCCCTAAATAAGAGACATGGGGGAATGATTAACGGACTTCAATGTTTGTACACTAATGCGCAAAGCATGGGAAATAAACAAGATGAGCTTGAGCTCTTGGTACAGCAAACTAAATATGACATAATAGGCATCACTGAAACCTGGTGGGATAAGTCTCACGATTGGAATGTAATAATGGAGGGATACAATCTATTTCAGAGAAACAGACCAGACAAGAAAGGAGGAGGAGTGGCGTTATATGTCAGGGATGTGTATACCTGTGAAGAGATCCAAGATTTAGAACCTCAAAGCCAAAGTGAGAGCATTTGGGTCAAAATTAAGGGAGAGAAGAATAACAGAGACCTCATTGTGGGAGTTTACTATAGATCCCCAAGCCAAACGGAGGACATAGATGATGCCTTCCTGGAACAGATGGCCAAGCATGCAAAAGGAAGTGAGATAGTAGTAATGAGGGACTTCAATTACCCGGATATTTGTTGGATGTCAAACTCAGCCAAGAGCATAAGGTCAAACAGATTCCTCACTGGCCTTGCAGACAACTTCATTGTCCTGAAAGTGGGAGAAGCAACAAGAGGAACAGCCATTTTAGATCTGGTCCTTACCAATGTTGATGACCTGGTTAGTGGGGTAGAAGTGGAAGGATCATTAGGCGCGAGTGATCATGCTCTTCTGAAGTTTACTATACAGCGGAAAGGAGCAGCCAAGCATACTAGGACTCAATTTCTTGACTTTAAGAAAGCCGACTTCATAAAACTTAGGGAAGTGCTGGGTGAGATCCCATGGACAGTAATACTAAAAGGAAAGGGAGTTCATGATGGCTGGGAGTTTGTTAAGAGGGAGATAGTAAAAGCACAACGTCAGGCAATACCAATGAGACGGAAACATGGAGGGTGCCTAAAGAAGCCAGGGTGGCTATCTAAAGAACTTTTAACTGAGTTAAGATTAAAAAAGGATGTGTACAAAAAATGGAAAAGGGGGGAAACCACCAAAGAGGAATTCAAACAAATACCCAGCACGTGTAGACACAAAGTCAGAAAAGCTAAAGCACAGAATGAACTCAGGCTTGCTAGAGAGGTTAAAAGCAACAAAAAAGGCTTTTATGGGTATGTTCGTAGCAAAGGGAAGAACAAAGAAACAGTGGGGTCACTCAGAGGAGAAGATGACGAAATGCAAACAGGGGACACAGAAAGGGCTGAACTCCTCAATGCCTTCTTTGCCTCAGTCTTCTCCGATAAAGGAAACAATGCCCGACCTGAAGAATTTGGAGCAAATGATTCAGCAGAGGAAACACAGCCCAGAATAACTAAGGAGATAGTACAATAATACTTGGCTAGTTTAGATGTATTCAAGTCTCCAGGGCCAGATGAACTGCATCCAAGAGTATTAAAAGAACTGGCAGATGTGATCTCAGAACCACTGGCAGTCATCTTTGAGAATTCCTGGAGAACAGGCGAAGTCCCGGCAGACTGGAGGAGGGCAAATGTTGTCCCTATTTTCAAAAAGGGGAAAAGAGAGGACCCAAATAATTACCGCCCAGTCAGTCTGACATCAATACCAGGGAAGATTCTGGAGCAGATCATTAAGCAAACAGTCTGTGAGCACCTAGAAAGGAATGCTGTGATCACCAATAGTCAGCATGGATTTCTGAAAAATAAGTCATGTCAGACTAACCTGATCTCGTTTTTTGACAGAATTACAAGCCTGGTAGATGAAGGGAATGCAGTGGATGTAGCCTACCTTGATTTCAGCAAGGCATTTGACAAGGTGCCCCATGATAGTCTTGTAAAGAAGCTGGTAAAATGCGGTCTTGGCTATGCTACCACTCAGTGGATTTGTAACTGGCTGACTGACCGGACCCAAAGGGTGCTCATCAATGGTTCCTCTTCATCCTGGAGAAGAGTGACTAGTGGGGTGCCACAGGGTTCTGTCTTGGGCCCGGTCTTATTCAACATCTTTATCAATGACTTGGATGATGGACTCAAGGGCATCCTGATCAAATTTGCAGATGACACCAAACTGGGAGGGGTGGCTAACACCCCAGAGGACAGGATCACACTTCAAAACGACCTTGACAGATTAGAGAACTGGGCCAAAACAAACAAGATGAATTTTAACAGGGAGAAATGTAAAGTATTGCACTTGGGCAAAAAAAATGAGAGGCACAAATACAAGATGGGTGACACCTGGCTTGAGAGCAGTACATGTGAAAAGGATCTAGGAGTCTTGGTTGACCACAAACTTGACATGAGCCAACAGTGTGACGCGGCAGCTAAAAAAGCCAATGCAATTCTGGGCTGCATCAATAGCAGTATAGCATCTAGATCAAGGGAAATAATAGTGCCACTGTATTCTGCTCTGGTCAGACCTCACCTGGAGTACTGTGTCCAGTTCTGGGCACCACAGTTCAAGAAGGACACTGACAAACTGGAACGTGTCCAGAGGAGGGCAACCAAAATGGTCAAAGGCCTGGAAACGATGCCTTATGAGGAACGGCTAAGGGAGCTGGGCATGTTTAGCCTGGAGAAGAGGAGGTTAAGGGGTGATATGATAGCCATATTCAAATATATAAAAGGATGTCACATAGAGGAGGGAGAAAGGTTGTTTTCTGCTGCTCCAGAGAAGCGGACACAGAGCAATGGATCCAAACTACAAGAAAGAAGATTCCGCCTAAACATTAGGAAGAACTTCCTGACAGTAAGAGCCGTTCGACAGTGGAATTTGCTGCCAAGGAGTGTGGTGGAGTCTCCTTCTTTGGAGGTCTTTAAGCAGAGGCTTGACAACCATATGTCAGGAGTGCTCTGATGATGTTTCCTGCTTGGCAGGGGGTTGGACTCGATGGCCCTTGTGGTCTCTTCCAACTCTATGATTCTATGATTCTATGATTAGACCTTGAAGGACATGATAATAGATTTGGATGGCATGTGTATTTATGGTACAGTAAAGGGAAGGTATATAAAGGCTTCCATAATCATATAATTAGGAAATCATTAATAGAAGTATGGGAAAAATATAAAGATTTATTAGAACAAAAAATGTCCTGGTTTGTTTATCCAAAGGATAACTATGGAAATTAAATGCCTGACATATAGAGATCGGTTGATAGGAGATAAGAGACTTTGTTCATTGGCTGCAACATCGCCAACTAAATGAGGTTTTTAAAGAAGATAACAAGAAAAGATTCGGTTATACCATACCTAGATTCCAAAAAGAAATTATAGAGGATAATAATAAATTTTTAAAGAAAATGTGTAATTTATTGTAAGATTGGGAGATGAAAGATGAAGAAGTCAAATCTGTAATGATTAAATGGGCACAAGATATATAGGACATAATGTACAAATGGAAGATTGGGAAAAGTTATGGAAAGTTAATTTAAAATTTACTGATTGTATATTGTTAAAAGAAATATGAAAATGATGTACCGATGGTATATAACACCAGCAAAAATGGCCAAAATGTATAGAATAAGCTCCAATAAGTGTTGGAAATGTAAAGAAGAAGAAGAAATGTTTTATCACATGTGGTAGAATTGTAAAATGATTAAAAACTATTGGGAAATGATTTATAATGAAATGAAATGAATGTTTAAGATAACCTTTGTTAAAAGACCAGAAGCTTTCTTATTAGGCATTTTAGGCCAAGGCTTGCCAAAAGACAAAAAATAACCACCAAAAACTTATGTATGCTACAACAGTGGCTAGAATTTTACTAGCTCAAAGGTGGAAAAGCGATGAAATGCCAATGAAAGGACAATGGCAAGAAAAACTGATGGAATATGCTTAAATGGCAAAGCTGACTGAAAGACTTAAAGATAAGGGCAATAGAGACTTTAAAAAAGACTGGAAACCTTTTATGATGTACATACAGAAGCAGAAATATTTGATACTGTGATAAAAATACAGAAGAGAATTGTTTATGTGAATACACAGCCGGTTACATTTCGTGTGTTTGCTTCTGTATGTATTTCACGTAATGCTAGGTTTGATGTTGTTTTGCAAGTACATACAGAAGCAACATAAGGAAATGGACTCACTTGCAGGGTTTGATTAAACACTTATAATCAACAAATAGAACATAATAATAATGCATAACCTTATTTTTACAATATTAGGGAGTAAGATAATATGCAGGAGAAGTGAATATGTTATAAACCAGAAAGGGAAGTTGGGAGAAGTCGTGGGGTGGGGGTGTAATTGGAAATCTATTTTGTGACTATCTTACTGGTAGTGATTATGTTAAAATTTGTTGTAAAACCTAATAAAAATATTTTCTTTTAAAAAAGGCAATATAATGGACCAACAAGTCCTGGAGCCAGAAAATCCAGCAGTCACAAGTGTATGTCAAACAACACAATACCTGAGTTATCATTAGAAAGTGCCTCATTTAAGGAAGAAAGTTCTACCTATGAGCTTTATCAAGCCAAAGTGATCAGGAATGAATGAAGTATCTACTGTTCAGCCAATTTTCAATTTGTTGCAAGCCTCGCTGTTCTCAGTTTAATTCCAGAGTCTGACCTTCCAAAGTGCCTTACAGATGATTTTCCAATTCATGTCGACTGGTGTCAGAACCAGAAGTGTTTGATATTTCAGAAATGCGTTGCCTTGTTGAGACCTCAAGCAGATCTGATCCATCACTCTCTTTTGCTGATTGCTACCATATCCCAGACATTATACATAGACTCTGCTTCTGGACACAAATATGCACATGCACAAACATACACACCAGCATTCTTAAGATAGGGCACTATAACAGCAAACCACAACACATATACATTACTAATGATAATAAATTAACATTAATCAGGATGGGGCATTGTGACAGGGCACTTTCATAAGTCACACTAAGGAGAGCTAGGGAGAATCCAGAGACTGGGTGCTGATGACCTAGTGCTACCATAAATGGTGGAGTCACCTAGAGCTGGCTTGCACCACAACAGTGGTGGGCATTTCTCTGCTAGACAAATAGGGTGCCAGCTGAGGACAGAAAATGCTCCTGAAATTCCCTTCATCTAACTTTCTCCCTAGATATCAGAGTTTTGAATTACTAGAGCCCTTTTTGTACATCATAGAATTGTACAGTTGAAAAGGGACTCACAGGGTCATTTGGTCCAACCCCCTGCCATGCACCCATCCACTGAACACTCACATCAGGGTGGGGGGCAGGGTTGCAGCTGTGGGCCCCATCCCCACCCCAGACATACCGTACTTTTTGCTCTATAAGACTCACTTTTCCCCTCCTAAAAAGTAAGGGGAAATGTGTGTGCGTCTTATGGAGCAAATGCAGGCTGCGCAGCTATCACAGAAGCCAGAACACAGCAAGAGGGATTGCTGCTTTAACTGCAGAGCGATCCCTCTTGCTGTTCTGGCTTCTGAGATTCAGAATATTTTTTTTCTTGTTTTCCTCCTCCAAAAACTAGATGCGTCTTGTGGTCTGGTGCGTCTTATAGAGCGAAAAATATGGTACTCTCAGCTGAAAGCACTCTCCTCATTCCATTTGAAACAAATCCATGCTTACTGTAGCCTTCTAAAAGTAAAACAAATGTCAAAGGGAATGTCTCAAAAGGTTAATAATAATAATAATAATAATAATAATAATAATAATAATAGGTGCAGGGTCCCTTGCCTTCTGAAGCACTGCATGAAAGACCCTGCACTCATAGACACGTTTAAGATTCCATGTTGACAAACCCTGCATGTGTAAACTTCTGTGTTTCACCTGAACACTATACGGTGTGGAGATCAGGACCAGTGGCTGGAAGCAGAACCAACCCTATTCTCTTCTTCAGCTGAACTTCACAAGGGGTTATTGGCCTCCCCACCATCAAAGTAGAACCAATGAGTTAGGAATTATTGGAGGGGGAGATTTGATTTTGTTTGCATTTTAATGAGAAACTACTTAATTCATACTTCTCAAACCCAAAAGCAAAGCAGAACACTTTTGCTATGCAATCCTGCAACCAAATGGGCACAAAAATATACATACTAGGGAAAACAAAAAATGTATCATACTAGGAGAAATGGCGAGGACTTCCGGGAAGATGGCGACGGAGATAGCAGCATAGTCAGGTTCGCCTGCCTTCAGTTAAGATTTTAAGTAGTTTTTTTTTAGCCTTCCTGGACTCCAATTTTACAGTTTTAATGATTTATTGGCTGCCTTATCACCTCACCACTGCCCCTGTTTTTCTTAGTTAACATTTTATTGTTTTACTGGCTTGTTGCTGTGCTACTGACCAAGCTGCCCTTCCCCATCAACAAATGCCTAAAGAAGCGGCTCCTGTGATTGATTGCCTGCTTTGATTCCTGGCTAAAAACTTGGACTAACATAGGGTCAGGCAGATCTGGCACTAGTTCAAACTGAAAGTTGAAGCCAAAACTTGGCTAACTCTACCAGAATGACTGGCGTGGTGTGTGTGTGGAGAGACAGGAATAGCCCAAACAGCATAATTGGGACAAATAAATCTTTTAAGGCAGAGAAGCAGATTAAAATCAACACCTTCATTCCCAGCTCGGAAAGTCATCAAACTGTAAGTAATGACGCTACAGGAAGGAAAGGAGATGAGCCGACACAGAGGCTGGGAATAAGAGGGGCTCCCCCTATTCCAAACTCTGGTCCATTCATCTCCTCAGAACAGGATAATAGGGAAGCATGCACTCAACAAATGTCTAATTTGCATCCCTACCAAGAAATCTGCATAATGTCTGCAGAAACCATGGTCCTAGTTCTCCAAAGATTGAATGACATTCTGACCAAACTTGTTAACATGGAGGAAAAATTGGATATGGAGACCTCCCTTATAAACTCACAAAGGGTTAAAAGGATGACACGCGATAGTTGCATCAATGATGCACCAACCCAAGTCCCAGATGAAGAAGAAGAAGAAGAGTTTGGATTTGATATCCCGCTTTATCACTACCCGAAGGAGTCTCAAAGCAGCTAACATTCTCCTTTCCCTTCCTTCCCCACAACAAACACTGTGAGGTGAGTGGGGCTGAGAGACTTCAAAGAAGTGTGACTAGCCCAAGGTCACCCAGCAGCTGCATGTGGAGGAGCGGAGACTCGAACCCGGTTCCCCAGATTACGAATCTACCGCAACCACTACACCACACTGGCTCCCAGATGCAACAAGATATCGCCAAGTACTTCAAAAGAATCAGATAATGCTTGAAATTCACCACAATGTGCAAAGATGGACGAATAGCAGGACAATCAGGACATCCTTATACCAGCTCCTGAACTGCCATTACTAAAAAGTGGACTTTGAAAAATTTCACTTTCTGCCTAGTATAAGAAACACCAAACATCTACTTATGACCTTTAGTAAACCAGCTGTCCCATCCCAACTCAAGCAAATGAAAAATATCTTATGGTGAACTCACTCTATACACCTGATAAGGGTCTTCAAGGAAACAGTGAGACAGCTGATTCCCGGCAGAAATACAAAGCTGATGCAGGAAAGTGATACTAAACTAAATAACAGTAACGACAGAACACAAAGGGGGTGGGTAAAACCCTGAGCTTGGAATTACAAGAGCTCAGAAAAAGATGAACAAGCATCAAGTCTGAAATCTCAACTATAGACGGTCACAGGAGCTGGAGATACAACAACCCAATACACCTAATAGCTCCACATCACAAAGAAGGCCAAGTAGTACCAGCTTGACTTCTCCCCAAGTGACAGTGACAGTGACGCAGAGATGGAGTCTGATAACCTCACCACCTCCATGCTAACAACTTTCAAGGAACTGACTTCCAGCGAGCTGCAGCCATCAGAAAGAAGTGTGGAATAGCCCTTCAGGGAATTCCAAATGGCGCGGGGGTTTTAAGAAGTCCTGCAAAGGCTCTGCAAATCTCAGAACCTCAAGGGGATTACCTTGAGGGACGTGGCACCCAGCGTCACCCTTGCATGCTCTCCTGTATCCTGGGTTTTATCTATAAACCCCGAGACAGTATTGAGCGGTGGGCGCAAAGGGAAGCACCACTAACCCTGTGTTGAACAGTCTCTGGCTTCTGATGCAAGCGGCAAGCTTCCAAAAAAGAAAAACGGATTTTGGATTATAATTGGATGTTTGTATCCACTGACATTTCGGTGAAAATTTGGAAAAGATCTGGACAGCTGAGGGGTGAAAAAAGGGAGTTCGTCCCGGCAGCGGTGAGGAAGATGGCACAGGAAAAAAAGTTGCAGGAATGAAGACGGAAGTGAACGACCCTGCTAAGTGAGTGTTAAACTGAAAGTCCTCAGATACTTTGTATAAAGTGCTGAGGCAAGGATTAACTTTATTGCAAATTCTTGGTTTTTGTGGGAGTTAAAGAGGAGTTTTTCTTTGTCCTGGTGAAGACTTTGTGGTTTGGTTGGGTGAACTCTAACGGGCTGAGCTCCAGCCCTGGGGAAGAAATACGCTCTGCGGACAACAGTTTGAAAGCTAGGATTGTTATTAGAGCTACAGCCCAATTGTTTTATTTTATGGCGTTTTTGGGGGGTGAAGTTTTAAGTACCCCCATTAAATACATTCAAGCTTTGATTTTCTTGGGATTTGAATGGGATCGTATTTCCCCCTTTTTCTGCTGCAGACATTGTTCTGTACTTTTCTGTACTTTTTATGACTGGGAATCTCTGCTTTTCTTCACTCCCCTTGGTGGATTACAGGTCAATTTTCTTTATGTGGATTAAGCCAGTAAGTGGCTGAAGAGTGGCTTTTATTTATATCTTGGCTTTTATTTTTATAATATTTTGACTGAAATCCTTGGCCCTATTGTGGAGTAAACTTTTTGGATTACAAGCTTAATTTGGACAATAAATTGGAACTGCCCCCCCATTCTCCTCCTATTCCCTTTTAGCTGTATAGACAAAGAAATCAAAAGTGACTGTGTGAGGAAAGGAAGATTTATTAGGAGCTATCTAGGGACGTGGGTGGCGCTGTGGGTTAAACCACAGAGACTAGGACTTGCCGATCAGAAGGTCGGCGGTTCAAATCCCCGCGACGGGGTGAGCTCCCGTTGCTCGGTCCCTGCTCCTGCCAACCTAGCAGTTCGAAAGCACATCAAAGTGCAAGTAGATAAATAGGTACCGCTCCAGTGGGAAGGTAAACGGTGTTTCTGTGCACTGCTCTGGTTCGCCATGCTGGCCACATGAGCTGTATGCCTGCTCCCTCGGCCAATAAAGCGAGATGAGTGCCGCAACCCCAGAGTCAGTCATGACTGGACCTAATGGTCAGGGGTCCCTTTACCTTTTCTTAGGGGCGCATATCTGAACTGCCATAATAGAAACTTCTCTTTATCATAGGAATGTGTGATCCCCTCGTGGACAAACTAATATGTGATATTTAAATTTTAGAATGACTGGGAAGAATGGGAAAAAGGGGGTGGGAACTCCAGGAGACAGAAGACCATCAAAACAAGGGGAAAAAAAGGATTTGGATAACTTATGCTTAAAGATAAAAGAAGAATTTAAACAGAATGAACAACATATGGAGAGAAAATTAGTAAAGGTCCAAGATACATTAGATAAAAAAAATGATGGAGTTGTGGGAGAACTCTCAATCAAAATAAAAGATTTGACTGTGTGATCTAAGACAATGGAAGAATCAGTGAAGAGGACTCAGAAAGAAGCAAAGGAGACAAGAAAGGAGACAGAGTGGGTAAAAGATGAAGTAGCGGATTTAAATAAAGCACAGGAACAAATTTGGGACAATATGGTTATGATGGAGATGCGGCAAAAACAGATGAATTTGAAATTTAGAGGAATATCTGAAGAGGCGAATGAGGATATAAAATTAAAAATGGACAAGGAATTGGCAAGATCGATGGACCTAAAAGAAGATGAAATAGAATATACCATTGTGAGTGCCTTTAGAATAAAAGTGAGGTCGGTGAAAGCTAAAGCAAATTTTTTTCCTGGAGATTGTTTGGTAATATTTAATTCATTGGACATGAGAATTGCAATCTTAAGGATAATTCTGTAATAAGAAATTATTCATTGATGGGAAACCAATCATAATTTTCAAGGAGATCCCTACCAGATTTTTGAAAAAGAGAGATGGATATAAACAATTAGTAGGATTGTTGAAGAAAAATGGAATACAACACAGAGGGGAATTCCCAGAAGGGGTCTCATTTAATTATAAAGATAAAAGATTTCAATTAACTGATGCTCAGGAAGTTAAGAAAATTGTCAGACGATATGAGAAAGAATTAGGAAAGGTGGATGCTAGCCTTGCTGGACCTACTGGACCTGCTCTGGACTCAATGGAGGTAAAGAAGAAGAAGAAAAAGGAGGAAAATAAGGAGGAGGAGGAAGAGTAAGAAGAGGGAGAAGAAGAGGAGGGAGAGGAGGAAGAAGAAGAAGATATTGATAAGGATAAAGCTACCCAATCTTAAGTTAAATTTCTTTTTTGATTGTAGTGACTAGAGAAATGGCACTGAAATTTATTACTTGGAATGTGAATGGACTTAATAATAAATCCAAAAGAAGCCTTCTGCGCAAGGAGAGCGTAGGCAGCGGAGGACCCTTCCTCTCCCCGCTATTCCCCGGCAAGGAATCATGGGACCGCCTCACCGATTCCCCCATCTGCCCCCCTTCTCCACTGGAGCTACATTGATTCTCTTCCCCAGAAGACGGGCTGCCTCTTCCACTCCCGGGACACTCTCTGGGATCCCTTTGGAGCTTGCTCTCTCCCTCGGACGCTGATGGCAGTTCCCTGACATCCACCTCCTCCTCAGGACCCCTCCCACCCCGGGCGCGATTTTCCGGCACAACGTCCTCCCTCTCCTCGGCCAACGATGCGGGGAATCCCCTGAAAGAGCTGGCATCATCTTCTGAGGATTCAAAACCAGCCTCCCATCCGCTTGGATCTCTTCCCGCTGGTTGACCCTCCCAGTCTGATTCTTCTCCCTCGGACACCTCCTCTCCCTCCTCTTCGGAGGCAGGAAAACCCACAAAATCCCCTTCGTCGTCCGTGGGTCCAAATTCCTCCTCCCAGAATCTCGCTAATGGTTTGGGCTTATCCGGGAACAAACTGTGGAATTCTTCCACCAGATACCCATCAGTGATTGATTCAGCAGTGACCCACGTGTTTTCCGACCTAGGTTCCCCCTCCCAGGCTACCAAGTACTCTACCTGACGACCTCGCCACCTTGAATTGAGAGAGTACAGTGTTTCCTCTCCTCTACCCGCGGGTGGGTGGTAACCCCTCCCTCCCGTCCTGGGAATTCCCGGCCCTCCCTGTAAGGTGAAAGTAGAGACCTATGGAACACTGGATGTATCTTCATGCTCTCAGGCAACTTGAGTTTAAATGCCACTGGGTTCACCTGCTGCATTACCTCAAAAGGCCCCAGCCGCCTCGGCTGCAACTTCTTGCACCCCCCCTTTAGGGGCAACCCTTGGGATGACAACCACACCCGGTCTCCCACCCGTATGGCCTCCCCCTCCCGACAGTGCCTGTCCGCCTGTTTCTTGTACACTTCCTTGGCCCACTCCAAGTTCAGCCTTAGTTACTGGTGTAGGGCCTCCATTTACTCCACAAATTGCTCAGCCGCAGGAACACTCCATCCTTCCTCCCCCTGCCCTGGGAATGCTCCTGGGTGACACCCATAATTGGCCATGAAAGGGCTTATTCCCGTGGACATGTGTTCAGAGTTATTGTATGCAAATTCAGCCAAAGCTAATTTCTCTACCCAATCGTTCTGTCTCTCGCTGACATAGCAGCGTAGGTATTGCTGGAGTATGCCGTTCGCTCTTTCGGCTTGTCCGTTGGTTTCCGGGTGCCTCGCCGTCGAGAAGCTCACCTCAACATGTAGTAAGCTCATGAGTTTCCGCCAGAACCGGGAAGTAAATTGTTTCCCGCGATCCGAAATTACCCTTAAAGGAGCCCCATGCAGTCTGAAAATGTGATCCACAAACAGCCTGGCGGTCTCCTCGGCCGTTGCTGTGTGTGAGCAAGCTACGAAATGGCACATTTTAGTCAGTAGATCGACTACTACCATGACCGCTGTCTTTCCCCTAGACTTGGGCAGATCTGTCATAAAATCAATGGACACCGCCTCCCGGTGTGGGTAAGGGTTCCAGTGGTCCCCCTTAGCCCTCTGGCATCGGTCGCACCCTCATACATATTCTCGTACGTCTTCCCTCACCTTTGGCCACCAGAACTGCCTGGTGACCAGTAGCATGGTCTTGTGCTGTCCCAAGTGCCCAGCTGTTGGGTTGTCATGAAGTTGCTTAAGTACCTTCCCCCTTAAAGTCTCCCCCAGTACATACAGCGCCCCCTTATAGTACAGTAGCCCTTCCTTTTCCTCAAACCCTCCATGGACTTCCTTTCCATCCCTGAGCTCCCTGAGCTCTGTCTGAGCAAACTCATCATCTCTGGTGAGCCCTGCCAGTTCTCGTTTGCCAACCAACGCCCCCCCCCCCCCCACACCGGTCCTCGGGAAACACGTGCCGGGTCTCTGGTGGCCCTTCTCCTTCCATGTACTCCGGTTTCTGGGAGAGAGCGTCTGCCCTTATGTTCTCTTCTCCTGGCACGTATAGGATCTCGAAGGAAAACCTGGTGAACTCCTGGTACCACCTGATCTGTCTCTGGTTGAGCACTCGCGCGGTCCGCCAGTATTCCAAGTTCTTGTGGTCAGTTTGGACCTGGATCTTGTGCCACGCCCCTATCAACAGATGTCTCCATCGCCGAAATGCTGCATAGATCGCAAGCAGTTCTCGGTCATATACTGTGTAGTTTTGCTCCGACTTGCTCAGCTTCCTGGAGAAAAAGGCACACGGCCTCCAGTTCTGCTTGGCCCCGGGTTGCAAAAGGACCGCTCCAATGGCGTGGTCGGACGCGTCTGTTTCCAGTCTCATGGGCTTCTCCGGATCAACGTGCAGGAGCTGCTCTTCTGAAGCGAATGCCGTCTTCAGTTTTTCAAAGGATTGCTGCGCACCCTCTGTCCACACGAACTTCTTTTTGCAATCCGTTATGGGCGCTTTCAAGTGAGTGAAGTTCTTTATGAACTTCCTGTAGAAGTTGCTGAAGCCTAGGAACCTTTGCACTCCTTTCTGTTTTGGGGGGCTTTCCATTCCACCACTGCCTTCACCTTGCCCGGATCCATGGCTAGTCCTTTGTCTGACAGCCTGTAGCCCAGGAACTCAACCTCCTTGGCGTGGAATTGGCATTTTTCCAGCTTGACCCACAACTGATGCTTCTTCAATCTCTGTAGCACCTCCTTGACATCTCTGATGTGTTGCCTTTCATTGTCCGAATGGATTAAGACATCGTCCAAAAAGGCTATGCAATTCTTGTACAGCAGGGGCCCCAACACATGGTGCATGAAGGCTTGAAAGCAGGCAGAGCCCGATTGTAATCCAAATGGCATGACTAAGTACTCAAAAGCCCCCAGGGGGGTGAACATAGTCGTTTTCCATTCATCCCCCTCCCTTATCCTAATCAGATTGTAGGCTCCCCTGAGGTCCAGCTTAGTAAAAATCTTTCCCTGCCTCACACGTGTCAAAATACCATCAATCCTGGGCATTGGGAAAGTCACGGGTTCTGATACCAAGTTTAGGGCCCGGTAATTCACAACTAATCTGGGCTGGTTAGTCTTTTTTTTGTCCACAAAGAACACTGGACTGCCCCCCACCGCCTTGGATTCCCTTATGAAACCTCTTTTCAGGTTCTTGTCAATAAACTGCTGTAGCTCCTGCATCTCCCAGTCGGACATGGCATACAGGTTACCCACCGGTAACTGAGCCCCTGGAAGCAGGTTGATTTGGCAGTCAAAGGGCCTGTGGGGGGGCAGCTTATCTGCCTCCCTCTCGCTGAAGACCTCCTTCGGATCAGCATACTGTGGTGGCACCTCCCCTTTTTGCTCCAGGGCCAACCCAGCCACCCTGGCCACAGCCATTCTGGGTTCCTTCCCTCCCAGACAGTGCTCTAAGCAGTAAGCTGACCCAAAGGTGACCGACCGCTGATGCCATGACACCACTGGGTCATGCATTGCCAGCCAGTTCATTCCCAGTATTATTGGGGGTCCTGCCAGCGTGGCCACGTGAAAGGCAATGGTTTCTGTGTGCCTGGAGACCCTCATTCACATTGGCGGTGTCTGGTGCGTCACTCCCCCCCCCAGGAGTTCCCTGCCATCGATGGTGGTCACCTGCAAGGGAAAGTCTAGTGGTAACAGGTGGAGTTGGTGCTCCAGAGCGAAGTCCCTGCTGAAGAAATTACATGAGCTGCCAGAATCTAGCAGTCCCTTCACTTTGATGGGGTGCCCGTTTGGGAGTTCTAGCACCACCTCTATGGCTATAGCTGCCTTGGGGGGGTCAGGCTGGGGCACTTCTATTGGTGGTTGGCCTGGCTGCTGCCCCTGCTGGTTGGCAGCCAGGCGTTGTCGTTTCCCTGCACCTGCCCCTCCTCCCCCTTCTCGTCGTGGTCTGCAGCCCCCACCATGCCTTGCCAGGCTTTTCGTTGAGGGCAGACCTTAGCAAAATGTCCCGGTCGCTGACAGAGGAAACACTTCTTGATAGTTTTCCACTCCTTTCCCTTCCCTTTCTGACCTTCACCAGCATTTGAAACTTCGCGTGCGCGCGCCCCATCAATTTCCATTGGCTCCGCCGCGTGGGAAGGCTCCCTCGGCATCTCGGGAATGCGGTTGTCATGGAAACGTTCTGCCCTTATCTCCCGCTTCTCTTGAGCCCGCGCCTCCTGGCGCACACCGATCGCAAGCACCGTCTTTGTGAGTTCATCCATTGACCACGGGCGGGGCGCTCGGGACAACTCGTCTTTCACTTCGGGGGACAAACCCACCTCAAACAACATTTGCATCGTTTCAGAGTCCAGATCCCACCCAAGTTTGTGGACTAACATCGCGAAACGTGACCAGTAGTTTCTGACGGACAGGCTCCCCTGCTTGCACCCCATCACCTCCCATCTCGTCATGCTTTGCTCTACCTCGCTGGAGAACATCGCGTCCATTGCTTGGTAAAATTTCTTAAGATCTTTCAATGCATCATTCTGCGTCGCCATTAGGGGCCTGATCCATTCACGCGCCCCATCCTGCAGATGTCCCACAATGTAAGCCACCCACGCCCCGTCATCAGCAAAGTCATGTTTCTGCACTTCCAATGCGTACTGAATTCCCCTTCAGAAGGCATTGTAGTCTTGGGGCTTTCCACCAAACTTGTGTACCAGCCCCTGAACCTTCCTTCCTATCGGGGTGACTCTGACCTGTGCATCCCGAGCCCGTCTCTCCTCCAGCCGCGCCATCAGGGTAGCTACATGCGCCTCCAGGTCTCGGTTCCTCTCAACCAGACCTCGCACCAGGGCTTCTTGCTCTGTCCCTCCGGCCGGCTCTGTTTGGCTCATCTTGCTGCCTCTCCAGGGCTGCGCACAAGCAACGTCAGGGACTGACAGATTGCTGTAATGGTTCTAGGGGTTGCTGGTGCGTAAGCTTGTCCCAACCTCTGGCTGGGTTGCCTGAGTGAACCTTTCCTGTCCTGGTCCTAGGCCGTATAGGGCTCTAAGGGTTAAAACCAGCACCTTAAACGTGATCCTGTACTCCACCGGGAGCCAGTGCAGCTGGTATAGCACCGGGTGAATGTGATCTCGCAGCGAAGACCCCGTAAGGAGTCTCGCTGCAGCATTCTGCACCCGCTGGAGTTTCTGGGTCAGTCTCAAGGGCAGCCCCACGTAGAGCGAGTTACAATAATCCAGTCTGGAGGTGACCATCGCGTGGATCACAGTGGCTAGGTCAGGGTGAGAGAGATATTAGCCCCAAAGTGGAAGTTACAGGAATTACCAACTTCCCAAAGTGGAAGTTACAGGAATTACCAACGATGGCAGACGAAGATGATGGATTATGCGGAATTGGCAGAACTGACCTGCAAGGTTTGAAACCAGGATGATTTAAAATTGCAAAGAGACTGGAGTAAATTTATTGACTACATAAATAATAACTGTAGAAGTTTGAAGACACTAGCAGAATTGAAATAAATCCTACGACGTGGACTTTAAAATATAAGATTAAACTGTGAGATTTAGATTTGAAAAGGGAAAGCTTGTTGGCGGTGTTATATACTGAAGTTCCCACCTTGGCCCAGCAGGGGGATACCATAGATAGTTATGCAAATGAAGGATCAAAAGGGACGTTCAGTGATTGGATAGTTTTAGAAAGTTGTTACAGTAACAAGGTAATGGAGCTCTATATAAGCAGGCTGACTGAGGCCTTCAGTTCAGTTCTGTTCCAACTTACAAATAAAGAGCTGCTTTGGAAGAATCGCTGTGTCGTCTGATATGTTCACCCACAACTTAACAGGTGGGATGGAGGGAAGTCATAAGCTTGGCAGAGCAGTAGGGAATGAGAGTTGTAGATGAATGTTTGAAATTACTGTTTAAAGTGAAAAATTTAATAAAAAATATATTTTAAAAAGAGGACAAGAGACAGTTCAAAACACACAAGTCTTTAGATTCTGATAATAAAAATTCCAAAGCACTTAAAAAAAACAAAACACCTTTCAAGGAACCTCAGGGCAACAACAGACAGCTTAAACTACATAACAGCCTTGAGGCTACAATTGCACTCTTGCCTAACCCTTCCAAAACTCTTGACCCAACGGGTGCCCAGACACTCATCCTCTCACAGGAGGATCAACATCCCTTACAACATCCTTGGCTGAACAGGACAAATGAAGCACCTCCTCAGGAAGGTGGCTCCTTGCAAGTTAACGACCCCCATTTTGCAGCACATGCCTCTTTAATATATCCAAATGCATAGAAGGAATTTACAACCCCTCAATTACCCCATGAGGGAAAGAGGGATTGACCATCATCAGGCCAGCATAATGTCACCCTACTAACCTGGAATGTAGCCGGATGGGCTGCATCAGTAAGGGAAACCTGTTTCACTGCCTTGTATGTCCCAACATCACATCCTACTGATTCAGGAAACCTGGTCTAAAGGTTTCATCATTAAATGGATACCACTCCCAGAGCTGTCTTTACCTTAGGGCTTAGTGGTTCATTGCGCCAGGGCGCCAGCCTCTCAGGGGCACCCCAGTGAGTGGGGGAGCTGTGCGGCTTTGCCAGCGGCCTCCCCTTTCCCTGCAGACCTACCAGCAGGCGTGCAGCTTCCCTCCCAAGCCTCTGCATCTGCTAAAGACAGCCCTGCTCCCCGTCCTCGTCCTCCTCCTGCTCCCTGGCAAAAGGCGGCACGCAGTCTTCCCAGGCTGCCTTCTCGGGCCACCCTGACGCTGGACAGCATGTCCACCAGCATGTTTTCCTGCTTGATCGCCACCGCCACCACACTAGGGATCAGGGCAGTGGGGGAGGCAGAGGACATTTTCCACCGCCCCTCCCTTTTTTGGAGTTGGGTGGTGTGGGTTTGTGGGCCCCCCCTTTCCTCTCTCTGTCTCTCCCTGCCTCCCCAAGTGCACATACATACAAAGCGAAACACCTCTACCTGGAAGATCAGGGCGTGTGCAGCTGGTTTGTGGCAGCCCCCTCTCTCCTTTCCTGCCTGCAATGCTTCCCTAGAGCGGCTGGGATGGGGGAGATGCAGAAAAAACAAAACGGAAGCGTAGGTGTCCCTCTTTCTAGGCATCCTTAAAAGCAAAACTTTCAAGTTTTGAGATAAATTGTTGAAGGAGTGGATATCTTTCAATGGAGTTGTAGTGGTTAGCTAGGGGAGACTTCAGATCCTGCCTCTCTACATTACTTGGTCAATTACGCAGGACTACGCACAGATATTTAGGAGTTAAATCCATGAAAGTCAGTGATTCTTACTGCATGGTGCAGAGAGTTGGTCAAAAATAAGTCCCATTGAGCTCAGTCAGTCCCAGTTAAGCTTCCCAGTTAAGTTAAACTTTCAGGTTTCCAAATAAATGGTTGAGAGTGTAAATAACTTTCTGTGGACAGCTAGTGTAGCGGTTAGAGAGTTCAAACAAATTACTTGGTTAATTATGCATATATAATTATGTGCTAAATTCCTACCTGTATTCATTGTATACATACAATTGTGTATCATCTGACCCGTCTACTGCAATTATTAAGTTTGCTGAAGGACACCACCATAAGTTGTACAAGTAACAATAAAGTATTTCAATTTCAATATATATTTAGCAGTCTGATCCATTAAATTCAGTGGTTCAGCCAGTGTGGTGTAGTGGTTAAGAGCGGTAGTCTCGTAATCTGGGGAATTGGGTTCGATTACCTGCTCCTCCACATGCAGCTGCTGGGTGACCTTCTTTGAAGTCTCTCAGCCCCACTCACCTCACAGAGTGTTTGAGTGGGGGAGGAAGGGAAAGGAGAATGTTAGCCGCTTTGAGACTCCTTAAAGGGAGTGAAAGGTGGGATATCAAATCCAAACTCTTTTTCAAAGTGTGTGGAGGATTGCTCAGAAGCCCCATTGAGCTCCTTGGGACTGAATCCTGTGAAATCCTGTATCAACTTATCTAGAAGTCCCATTGAACTGAATGGGATTTGCTTCTGAGTAGACAAGCATAGGATGGCACTGTAAGTCACCATCTTTTTACACTCTTATGGGTACATTGGGGGGATAAAATATGGGAGTGTAAGTGGGGTTTATTCTAAGCTCTGACACACACTCCACAAGCAACCAGCATACTGCCCATCCCCAAAATGAATGAAAGGAATTGAAAGAGGGAAGAGAAAATAAGAGTTAACACAGAAAGAGGCTGGGACATGGGTGGCACTGTGGTCTAAACCACTGAGTCTCTTGGGCTTGCTGATTGGAAGGTCAGCGGTTCAAATCCCCATGACGGGGTGGACTCCCTAACCCCAACGCTGCCAGTAGATTTTTTTCTGATTAGACGCAAGGATTTCACATTTTGAGGAAAGTGAGGAGAAGAAACAGGGAGAATGCAGTAGATGAAGCACGTGAGGCTGCAATCTTACACCTGCTTACTTGGGAGTAAGTCCAGTGATTCCACCCCAAAAAAAAAAAAGATTGAAAACTCCCAACAACGGGGGGCGGGGGGAGGGATCTTTTCACCACGGCAAGGGATATGACCACTCCTTTACAATTGGAGCAGAACCAGGGAAGAGGCATGGCAGAGTAAAGGGGGCACTGGGGACCCTTATTTCCACCAGCTTCTGATCCACACCAAGGCCCCTTCCTGCTCTTAAGACACTTGCCATGGCCACCCTCTCTACCTCAACGAGAAGGCTCTATTAATTATAAATGCCTACATGCCCCTAATGTGCCAGAAATCTGATGTTAGAGCCCAATGGAGTGAGCTGGAAGAATATGTTGCAGACCTTATTCTACAAAATCCTGAAGCAATGGTGATACTGGGAGGGGACCTAAACACTAAACTAGGACCGAATGATCAAACCCTGTATGCATGGTTCAGCCATACCCTACCAGAGCTGGAGTACATCTATTTAAGACGAAATTACAAACAGCTATTAAAGGTAAAAAAACAAAAAGCCGAGAGATTGGCCTAGTGTAGTTTAGTGAAGGCCTCGAATGAGAAAGACTCAACCTCCTTCTGGCGTACCATTAGGGGGCTCCTGGGCCAAGAGCGGATTGGTCCTGTAGAACCCCAGGAGTGGACGAAATATTTCCAAACTCTCTTCTATGACGACAAAGCTCAGCACAATGATCCAAGTGCCTACTCCGAGAATTTACCATATTGGCCTCCTGTCTCCATAGAGGAGGCGGGGAAACTAATTGCCCAACTGAAAAACAACAAAGCCCCGGGCATAGACTACATTCCAGCAAAGCTCATGAAGAACAATATCAGTTGGTGGGCTCCTATAATGGCGTCAATATTTACATACATCGATTCAACAGGCATAATCCCTGGTTGCTGGACAGAGGCAGTAATCATCCCAATCTATAAAAAGGGTCCTATGGCGGACCCAGCGAGCTATAGACCCATTAGCCTCCTTCCTATCCCCAGCAAATTGTATGCCAAACACCTCCATATCAAACTAATTGACTGGATGGAAACTGAGGCAGTTCTGGCAGAGGAGCAAGCCGGCTTCAGACAGGGCAGAACAACAATAGACCATTGCTTCGTATTAGCACATCTCATTGACAAATATGTCAATAAAACACGTGGGATTCTATACGCAGCATTTATTGACCTGAAGGCAGCCTTTGACTCGATCTCACGAGTCAAACTTTGGGCTAAACTCTATGCTACCAACATTGACAAAAGATTACTATTCTTGATAAAAAGCCTATATAAAGACTCCAAGTTATATGTAAGAACCTCAGTAAATGGGCAACTAATTGGCCCTGTACCAGCCACCAAAGAAGTCAAGCAGGGCTGCATTTTAGCCCCGGCCTTATTTAACTTATACATAAATGACATGGTCAAATATCTAACATCCCCGGAGTTTCATGCCCCCAAACTGGCCGAAAAATCAATTTCAGCACTCCTCTATGCGGACGACGTGGTTCTCTTATCACGAACTAAAGTAGGCCTCAAAAGGCTACTAAGAGAATTCTCAGCCTACTGCAGGAGAGATCAATTGGTGGTTAATCACAAAAAAACTAAAGTCATGGTCTTCGGCAGGAGACACAGACATCACAGATGGGAGATGGACAATCAGCTAATAGAACAGGTCAAAATTTTCAAATACCTTGGCGTAGTTTTCCAGTCAACAGGAGCCTGGGAGGCCCATCATAAATATGCTAGGGAAAAAGCATCTCAAAGCACCAAAATACTGTCTTGCTTTTACTTTACGAAGGGGGGGCAGACATATCCCAGCAGCTCTGGAGGTTTTTCAAGCAAAACCCTTGGCGCAATTACTCTACGGGGCCCAAATCTGGACGGGAAATCATTGCTGCACACTTGAAACAGTCCAGTCTAAATTCTTAAGACAGATTCTAGCCGTCCCACCATGCGTACCAAATGTGGCCCTATGGCTGGAGACTGGCCTCCTCTCTGTCGAGACCCAGACCTGGTTAAGAACATTCAACTATTGGCTTCGTCTTAATTTAAACCCATCCGGACTACTACCTCTAGTAGCACGAGATGCTCATAGAAGTCGGTGGTCCAAAGTAGTGCATCAAAAATTACTTACATGTGGCCTACAAGCACAGCATCTACTGAAAATGGGTCTCCCAAAGGCAAAAACCATTATTGATCAGCGCATGAAGGATATTGAACAGCAGAATAATCTGGCCTATATTAAGAAATTTAGTGCTTGGTACGCTTATCTGCCCCCCTCCCACTTTGATTTTCGGGCACCTTATCTGTCTACCTTAACCATTCCAAAACTCAGACGGGCCTTTACACTGGCCAGACTAAATATGTTACCCTCAGCTGTTCTTGAAGGTAGATATCAAAAAATCCCATGCGAGAACCGGCTCTGCCCCTGTGGAGCTGGCTATGTAGAGACGGTGTCACACGTTCTCTTGTCTTGCTCCCTATATAAAGATCTCAGGGACAAGACCATTACGCCGCTCCTATCTGCTATCCCGGGCCACTCTTGTGAAGCCAAATTGTTCTCACTCCTAGCCGACCAGAACAGCTCGACAACAGAGAAAGTTGCCAAATTTATCGAGAGAGCAATGAGACTGAGAGCTGTTATCTGAATGATACCAGTGTCGTCACCCGGATTCCTCGCCTAGGATCCTATGTTTATTATTATTATGTTTTATTATTATTATTTTTTTACCTCTGCTAAGTTTTAAGAATTGAGATTGTTAATTTACCTAGGGTTTTAATAGGTCACAAGATTTCATGGTAACTATATTTGCAATGTATCTTTGTTGGTGTTTGTCCTTTGATGCTATGGCCTGTTGGCTACACAAATAAAGTCTACTACTACTACTAGAGCTGGAGGTTGCTGGAGGACTGCTAACAACACAAGCCTCAAAAGACCAAATGTCAAACTTTGCAGGTATTTGCCTGGCACAAATGTCATTTAAACTAGGTCTCTATATTCTAAATGGTGCCCTTGGAAAGGACCATCCAGCCAAGTTCACTTTCCTGTACAGAATTAGAATGAGTGCCATAGATTATATAATTGTCTCTGAGGACCTTCTCCAATACGCAAGTAATATAGAGGTCATACCGAGATTTGAGAGTGACCACTTCCCAGTCCTACTACTGTACATCTAACGGAAATTATACAGAAGGAACATAAAGAGCATAAGAACATAAACATAAAGAAATAATTGGACAAAGGTTATTCAGGCAGCTAAATCCAATAACTTAGCCCTCTTCTGGAATGTTATAAAGCTTTCTCTTTTTTAAAAAAATAATATTTATTGAGATTTTCCAACAACATAACACCAAAACAAAACATATCCACAAAAAACAAAGTAGTAAAAATAAAAGAAAAAAAGAAGAAAAAAGAAGAAAAAAAGAAAAAAGAACCCCCAACACAAAAATCCCAAAAACAAAACACAAAAATACCCCACACAACATAAAGTCTCACATTCCCTTTTTCCCTTTAACTTGTTTCCATGACTTCCTCCCACCTCCCTCTTTGTATTCCAGGTTTTAATCTAATCGGCAAATTCCTTCCAACTTTTAGTGCTTTTTCACTTATTTACCTTTACCCCTTTTAAAAAGAACGATAATAATAGAGAAAAAGAATTTATCTTGAAACTTCTAATCTTAAACTCTGTAATTATATACCCTTATATCTTAATTTTTCGTTTTCCTTATCTTGCTCCCTGGAACCAGTTAAATTCCTTCCGCCATCCCCTCAAAATGCTTATTAAAACCATATTTTGTCAAATTTTAGTTAAAAATCTCCAATTTTTTCCCCCATCTCATCCCCCCGGTTTCGGGTACTGCCAATCCTTTTTACAGGTTTTTAAAGTCTTTCCAATCCATAAAATCAATCCATCAGCCAGGTTGCCTTATATCCGAGGCCTTTAAATCATCTTTCTGACCTGTCTGGAGAGTCTTTTTTGAGCCTAAAATTATGTCCCAAACCACATTCCCCTCAACATCTCCTTTAACCTTTGTGAACAAGCTTGCCCAGACTCTGTAATTCCTCTTGTAGGCCAAAGAATTGTCCAAAGCTTGCTCCACACTCTCTTTAAAGTTGCTGGATTTCACTTCTTCAGACTTTCTCAGAGTGCCAATTTCCAAAATATATCTTGTCAAACCTGTGTCTGTTAGTCCATACATGGCACTCCTTTTCCAGATCTGTCCTTTAGACTCTTTACTCTCATAGTCCACTTTTTGTCCATCCACTTGAGGCTCTATTACTGTGTTTTCCACCAGAGATTCCTCTTGTGAAGACAAAACCTGTTCTGTTTGATCCATATTCTTCTCAGTTATCCTTCCTTGTTGGTTTAATTCCAGTCCTTGAACCGAGTTTAATAATTTTTTTCCTTCTTGAGCCAGGCTGTGCACATTTTCCTTCAGATCAGAGATGCCAAATTCCAGAATAGACAGTTTTTTTTGAAATTGTTCAAACAGAGCTGCTATTTTTCCCTCCATGTTCCCAAGTCTGTTCTTTCAATGTTATCTTACTGTCAAGGTCAGATGCTTATATTTAGTCTGTAAAGTTGCAGCCTGTGTGAAAGTTTCTATCCAAAAGTATAACAGTTGTAGCAATCCAGTATATGTTTCTGTAACTTTCCACAGCCGCCTGGTTACAGTTTCCTTTAGTTATTTTTCATCCACCTTTCAAAAACAGTTGTCATTTAACTCCTTTTTTTCCTTTCCAACAAACAGTAAGCAAAAGATTCAATTCTCTCTTAATCCTTTTCTTCTTAATAATTATTTCTTGTTATAAAGATTCTTTTTCTCGTTTTGGCCGCCTGGTCCCGGGCTCGAGATGGTAAAAAATAAGTTCAAAGTACACTGCTCTGCAGGACAATAAACTGTTGAAACAATCTCCCCCTCTTCCCTGCTTCCGAGGGGGGGTTTAAAGGGCTTAGGTGACAGATTTGTTTCCTTGTAAAGTACTTTTTAAAGGCTCCAGTTCTCACACTTTTGCCTTGATCTTTCTACAAGGTGGAAGGTGGGCTTCCTGTTTTAACCTTCCATCTGATGCCGAATTTCAGTAATTTGTAATCCAATTTCCATTTACTTACGAGAGTTTCTTTAGTCCAAATGTCCACAGGAAAAGTTAGCGCTTCCTGACAGCAGCTGTGCGGCTTCACTCCCCGAAAACAGCGATCGATCCAAAGTGCCGCGCTGCTCACCCCACGTCGCTCCGGAGCCCGTAACCGGGTCTCCCCGCGAGTAAGGGAGGCGCTACTGGCACACGCCGGATCCCAAGTCCACGGTCTTCCTCCGACCGTGGTTTTTTTCGGGTCTCCGCCTCGCCGTAGGCGGTCAGACCCTTCTTTTCAGAGAGCGGTCTCCTCCGAGACGAAGGAGGTCCGCCATTGCCAGGCGCGCCAACCCGGAAGCCCGTTATAAAGCTTTCTCAACCAAACAAATCACTAATGGAAGAACCCTATATAATGCCAAGGGCTTGGGGGTCACATTTTAGAGAACTTTATAAGGACAGAGCAGTGGAGAAAGGCCAAAGCCCTGAGAGTATTGTGGATCTCCCAAAATGTGCCCCAGTAACAATGTCTGGTAAGCCCAACTGAAACAGGGGAAAGCCCCAGGGGCAGATTTAATACCAGTACAAGCTATAAAAAATAATTTAGACTTTTGGGCCCCACTTTTAGCCTCACTTTTCACTAGCATAGACACCTACGGATATATTCCTGAAGACTGGGGACTTTCAATCATTGTCCCAATATATAAAAAAGGCAAAAAAGATGATCCTGCCAACTATAGACCAATCAGTCTTCTAAACGTAATCAGCAAATTGTATGCAAGACACTTGCAGTGGAAATTCAAAGACTGGCTACAACAAGAAAACATCCTTTCAGATGAGCAAGCGGGATTTTAAGAAGGCCGTTCAACCATCGACCAATGTTTAGTTCTTCAACATCTAATAGAGAAGTACACATCCAGCAATATCGCTTCTCTTTATTTGGCCTTCATGGACTTCAGAGCAGTCTTTGACTCTATTTCCAGAAAAAAACTATGGGAAAAACTGGAGACCTCCACACTAGATAAATGCTTGCTATACCTAATATGCATGTTACATGAAGGGATCTCACTAAAAGTGTGTTGTACCTCCCAGGGCAACTTATCCAACGCAATAGAAACTGAGAAAGGAGTCAAACAATGATGCATACTGGCCCCATCCTTGTTCAAGTATTATATAAATGATATGATCCCTTACCTACGCAATATAAACTTCCATCCTCCAAAACTGGTGGAGGAAGAGGAGTGGGGGGGGGGAACCACACCACCCCTAGCAGCGCAATCCCAGTGGGGTGCCATCGCAGCTGCTCCCCTGCCCACACTGGGCACCACGCCCCTGCAGGTGGCATGCCATGCCCCCAGGACACGCACCACACCCCTGCGGACGGCGCACCACACCCCCAGGACACACACCAGCCATGCCCCCGCCTGCTCTCTGCATGGAGCTCCACCACTGCCTACATGCTGTTTGATGCCAAATCAGTTGCAAAATTGTTATACGGTGCCCAATTAGGCCCCTTCGGCAACTGTGCTCCATTAGAATCGGTGCAATCTAAATTCCTAAGATATGTTCTACAAGTACCTAAATATGTCTCCAATGCAACCATATGCCTCGAAACTGGATTCATAAGAATTGAGGCCAAAGTGTGGCTTGCCACTCTTAATTACTAGCTGAGACTAGCCTTTCTTCCAAGTGTCCTTGCTTCCCTGACTATTACAGACGAATTTCAGTCCACATGGAAACGAGCAGTGGAAAATATAATAACAACTTTAGGATTCAATCCACAGATCCTCCTCAACATGGGGCACGAACAAGCAAAAAACAACATTAAACAGCATGTGGTAGATATAGAACAACAGGTAGACTTAGCCATGTCCCCAAAATTTTTAATTAGCAAAACTGGAAGATACTTGACTTCCCAAATGCCATACATAGCTAATCTCGAAATACCAAAACAACGAAGGGCTTTCACTTTGGCCAGCTGCCAGGCCCTCCCATCAGAAATTCAGGAAAGCCAAGGTTACATTTCCAACATAGATTATCACAATTATGATAAATTTTTGCAAATTTAACAGGAGTCAAATACCATCTATACATCATTTTCATCATGTTTTCCTTTAACATTGTACATGCAGTGAACTTGACTCCCTTCTTCCACAATCTTTCCCAATCCTCAAACATTATGTTATGTCCTACATCTCTTGCCCAATCTATCATCACTGCTTTAACTTGTTCATCCTTTGCATGCCACTCCAACAATAAATTATAGATTTTAGACAGCTTTTTAACTTTAGAATCCAACAACTCCGTCTCCAGCTTAAATTTTTCAGAAGCGAAACCATTTTTCTTATCTAATTTATATAATTCATTAATCTGGTGATAATGTAGCCAATTCAACTTATCTTTAACTTGATAAAATGGTTTTAGTTTGTATCCTTCTTTATCCTCCAATAATAGATCTGAGTATCTCAACCATTTGATATCCATATTTAACTTTTTCTGGGCCTTCGCCTCCATTGGTGAAAGCCATCTGGGCTTTCTAAAAGATCTTTATATTTTATCCAAACATTGTACAACGATTTCCTAATTACATGATTTTTAAATGCATATGGGCCTTTACTTTATCATACCACAAATATGCATGCCATCCAAACACATTGGCAAATCCCTCCAAATCTAAAACATCAGTGTCTTCTAGTTGTATCCACTCTTTAATCCAGCAAAGCGCTGCTGCTTCAAAATAGATTTTCAAATCTGACAGAGAAAATCCCCCTCTTTCTTTAGAATCCATAAGTAGTTTATATTTAATTCTGGGTTTTTCCCCCTGCCAGATAAATCTAGATAGCGGTTTTGCCATTCTTTAAAACATTTCACATTGTCTATCATTGGGAGGGCTTGAAACAAAAAGAGCATCTTTGGCAATACATTCATCTTTACCACTGCAATCCGACCCATTAATGACAATTTTAAATTTGACCCTATCTCTAAATCTCTCTTGATTTCATGCCACAATTTTTCATAGTTATTTGTACAAATTCAGATTTTTCCCAGGCAGATTCACCCCCAAATATTTAACTTTTTTCACAAAATCCAGGCCCATCTTTTCTTGTAATAGTTTCCTTTCATCATTATCCAGATTTTTCTCTATTACTTTCCTTTTGTTCTTATTTAACTTAAATCCTGCTACCTGTCCAAATTCCTGTATCAGCTCCAGTGTTTTTACTGCACTGGAGTCTGGTTCTTGTAGTGTCGTTTTTAAAAATAATAATAATAATAATATTTATTGCTTTTTGAACAATTTAAACATTACAAAACCAAACAAAAACAGAAAAATAAAAACCAATACAATACAATTAATTTTGCCTTTTGTTCTAAATAAATTGCACCTATACCATTTTCAAAACCTTGCCCTACCCCCATCCCCTGTAGACTCTTCTTCATAAAACTCCAAGAAATATTGTAAAAGGCTTTCTCTGCATCCACAAATATCAAAACTGCCTTAGTATTGATATTCACTTGTAGTTTTTCTAGAATATTAATTATATTCCTCGTGTTGTCAGACAAATGTCTGCCCGGGAGAAAGCCCGCTTGGTCTTTATGGATTTCTTCTACTAACACCTTTTTTAATCTTTTAGCCAAAATATGTGCAAAAATTTTGTAGTCCACATTAAGCAGCGATATAGGGCAGTAGTTCTTAAGTTATGTCTTTTCAATCTCTGTTTTCGGTATAAGTGTAATATAAGCTTCCTTCCACGACTCTGGTGCCTTTCTCCCTTCCAATATTTCATTGCAGACTTCCTTCAATGGTTGTATTAACCATTCTTTCAAAGATCTGTAGTAGCTTGAAGTCAATCCATCTGGTCCTGGAGATTTGCCTAATTGCATGTTCTGACTGGCCCCTTCCACCTCCTGATCCGTTATTTTACCGTTCAAGATTAGGTGTTTTTCCTGAGAGATTTTGTGTAATCCATTTATTTTCAAAAATCATAGAATCATAGAATCATAGAATCATAGAATCATAGAATCATAGAGTTGGAAGAGACCACAAGGGCCATCGAGTCCAACCCCCTGCCAAGCAGGAAACACCCTCAGAGCACTCCTGACATATGGTTGTCAAGCCTCTGCTTAAAGACCTCCAAAGACCTCCAAATCGGTCAATGTCCATTTCTTTCTGCTTCTCCTGTGTATAAAGTTGTTTGAAATACCTCTGAAAACACTTCCTGATCTCTGCTAGGTTCTGTATATTTTTTCCTTCCACTTCCAAATTCGTAATAGTATTAAGTTTTTGTCTTTTTTTCATTTGCCAGGCCAACAATTTTCCACACTTATTTGCCGATTCAAATGTCTTTTGCCTCATCTGTTTAATCTTCCATTCTATTTCCTGATTCATCAGTTTCGTATAACTTTATCTCTTTCAGGATCTCCTGTGACTTTGGTTTTGCTCTCAGTTTCTTCTCTCCTTCCTTTATTTTCCCCAAGATTTTATCCTTTTTTTCATTCTGAATTCTCTTCTTAATTGCGTTCTGTTGTATTAGGAATCCTCTCATAACCGCTTTGCTTGCATCCCAAATTACTCTTTTTTCCACTGTAGTATTCATGTTTATCTCAAAGTAGTCTCTTAGAGTTTTTGGGACCTTCTTGGTCACCTCTTCATTCCTAAACAAAGTATCGTTCATCCTCCATCTAAAGGAACCAGTTGGCGTCAGTTTCATTTCCATCTTCACAGTATTATGTTCAGAACAAGTTTTAGGGCAAATCTCCACTTTGCTGATCTTTGGAGCCAATCCCCTGGTTACCCAGATTTGGTCAATTCTTGTCCATGTCATTTTGGCCTCAGAGAAGAAAGTTCCCTCTCTTCCCAGAGGGTTCTTCATTCTCCAAATGTCAACTAAATCCATATTTTAGGTCATGTCAAAAAATGTTTTTGGTAGTCTACCATCTTTGGTGACTACCTGTCTCTGTGCCTTGTCCATATTTGTAGACACCACTCCATTCATGTCTCCCATCAGGATCATATTATAGCCCATGTAGTCCATAAGAGTCTCATGTAACTTCTTAAAGAACTCCAATTTTCCTTCATTTGGTGCGTAAATACCTACGATCAGAAATTTCTCTCCTTGTGATTGAATTTCAATTGCAACAAATCTTCCTTGATCATCTTTGAATATGAATTATGGTGATAAACTCTCCTTTGCATAGAGGACCACTCCTCTTTTTTTAATTTTGTCTGATGAAATAAATTCTTGGCCCAATCTTTTATTACTCAGTATCTTCCTGTGTAGCCTTATCACATGTGTTTCTTGTAAACAAATCAAGTCCAAATGTTATTTTTTTCAATAAATGAAAGACTCTCCAGTTTTTTTCTGGGGAGTTTAGTCCATTCACATTCCAGCTCAAAGCCTGCAATGCCATCATGTAATTACGTTACTAATCCTCCAACTGCACCCAATGCTTGTTCTTCTTCTGTTGGTGGTGGTGATGACACGTTCACTGGGAGTTCCAATCCAAAGGATAATGCTGATATATCCAATATTTCCCTGTTTGGTGATCTTCTGTCCGATGCTCTTTGTTCTAGTTCTCTATCTGGTAGTCACCTTTTGTCCCAGATTGTTTATACTTCCTGTATTTAAATCAATTTTAATAGTTGTAGCATCTACTTTCGCATTTATTGCATCTGTTTTCCTGTTAAGCTGTTCCAGTGAATCATTTATCTTAACTAATGCAACCGCTAAGGGCTCTTCTGTCGACATTCCTTTTGGTTTTTAATGTACTGTTGCAGGAGCAGCAACAGAAGAAGCAGGAGGGCCTGACGTTGAGGCCCTCCTGGGTTGCTGCCAAGTCTTCCCAGACCTTAAAGTTTTTTCAGTAGTTGACTGATCTGTTTTTTCCTTTCCATTTGCCATAACACCTAAAAGATTCAAGGTCAGTCCCAGCGTCTCACAGTTTTTTATCTTGCAGCTGGAAATTCCCCTTACCCAGCTCTTGTAAAGCCACCAGTTTCAAAGACTTCCACTAGAGGGAAACAGTTTCTATTTACATTAACCAGTAATGTTCTTTTTTTGAAACACAGTTCAAACAATCAAAAGTTAGTTTCAATTTTCAGCTACTTTTACTCCTTTTTAAAAGCAGCCGGAGACAGTAGAAACAATGTATTTCTCTCTTGTTTAGCTAGCTGTCAGTGAACGTTCTAAACGCTGTCAATGAACATTCCGTAAAACGTCAGCCCTGCTAGCAGTCCGTTTCCAGGGTCAGAGCGGCTGTATTTTAACTCTCTCCTACAGGCACACTCAACCCACACCTCCCCCCCCTTCTCCTGCCTCCACGGGGGGTTTAATGCTCTTTGCCGATGGAAATTTAGTCCTTTACAAAAGGCTTTCCAAGACTTCAGCTTGCAGCCTCATTGCTTCAGTCTATTTACAAAAGGGGAAGGCGGACTTCCTGTATTAAACCTCCCCCGTTTCGAATTAAATGTTTAAAAATCCAATCCTCCCGTTTCAGCTCTACTCACGGGTAGTTACTTTGGAGTCAAATTGTCCACAAGAAAAAGTCAGTGCTCTCCGGCAACAGCTATGTGGCTTCGCTCCGTGAAAGAAGCAGACGATTCGAAGCACCGCGCCGCTCACCCCACGTCGCTCCGGATCCCCGAAACCAGGTTTCCCCGCGAGTAGGGAGGCGTAAAAGTTGCCCGCAGAATCCCACTTTTTAAAAAAAGTTTTCAATTGCAACAAATCTTCCTTGGTCATCTTTGAATATAAATTTCGGTGATAGGCTCTCCTTTGCATAGAGGACCACTCCTCTTTTTTTGACTTTGTCTGATGAGATAAATTCTTGGCCCAGTCTTTTATTACTCAATATCTTCCTATGTAGCCTTATCACATGTGTTTCTTGTAAGCAAATGAAGTCCAAATGTTCTTTTTTCAACAAATGGAAAACTCTCTGCCTTTTTTCTGGGGAGTTCAGTCCATTAACATTCCAGCTCAGAGCCTACAATGACATCATGTAATTACTCTGATATTCCTCCAACTGCACCCAATGCTTGCTCTTCTTCTGTTGGTATTGATGGTGACACGTTCGCTGGAGGGTCCAATCCAAAGGATAGTGTTGATATATCCAAGATTCCCCTGTTTGGTGATCTGTCCAAAGCTCTTTGTTCTAGTTCTCTATCTGGTGATCTTCTATCCGGTGATCTTGGCTCTTTTCCAAGTCCCTTCTGCAGAACTTCTTCGTATTTGTACAAAAACTTTGCTTTATCTTCTACTGATCTTATTTTTATTTTCCTCCTTTGAAGCTGAAAGATAGACCTTGGGGAAACTCCCACCTAAAAATGATTTTATTCCTTCTCAGCAAAGCAACAATATCTTCTACTCTTGATTGACGTATTTCCAGATTCTTTTGGTAATGCCAACCCAAGATTCTATCTCTTTCTTCTTTAGTTTGAAGGGTAATCAAGCAGTCTCTTATTCTATTCTTCTCTTTTTTCCCTCCTCTTCCAAGTCTGAAGGCCCTCACAATTGTAAATTGTAAACTCTCCTTGAGCCAAGTCCAAGCTCCAAAAGTCGGCAAATTCCTGTGTAATAAAATCAATCAAACTCCTTCTCAAATTCAGGTAGGTCTCTGATTCTCAAATATGTCTGTTTTTCTTTAAGTTCGATCATAGCCAGCGACAGCTTATGTTCATCAAGTTGCTTCTGTAAGGCTGGGACTCCCTCTCTCTCCAGTTGTGTTACTTTACATTCAACCGCAACTGCTTTCTCCCTGGCTTCCTCCGCAGTTTGCCGTATCAAAGTGGATTCCTGTATCAATTTCTGAATAATTTCTGTATTTGTATTCACCTTTTGTCCCAGATTATTTATACTTTCTGTATTTAAGTCAATTTTAGTAGTTGCAGCATCCACTTTCACATTTATCACATCTGTTTTCCTCTTAAGCTGTTCCAGTGAATCATTTATTTTACCTAATACAACTGCTAAGGCCTCTTCTGTCAACATTCCTCTTGATTTTGAATGTACTGTTGCAGGAGCAGCAACAGCAGGAGGAGGTGCTCATCAATGGTTCCTCTTCATCCTGGAGAAGAGTGACTAGTGGGGTGCCACAGGGTTCTGTCTTGGGCCCAGTCTTATTCAACATCTTTATCAACGACTTGGATGATGGACTCAAGGGCATCCTGATCAAATTTGCAGATGACACCAAACTGGGAGGGGTGGCTAACACCCCAGAGGACAGGATCACACTTCAAAACGACCTTGACAGATTAGAGAACTGGGCCAAAACAAACAAGATGAATTTTAACAGGGAGAAATGTAAAGTATTGCACTTGGGCAAAAAAAATGAGAGGCACAAATACAAGATGGGTGACACCTGGCTTGAGAGCAGTGCATGTGAAAAGGATCTAGGAGTCTTGGTTGACCACAAACTTGACATGAGTCAACAGTGTGACGCGGCAGCTAAAAAAGCCAATGCAATTCTGGGCTGCATCAATAGGAGTATAGCGTCTAGATCAAGGGAAGTTATAGTGCCACTGTATTCTGCTCTGGTCAGACCTCACCTGGAGTACTGTGTCCAGTTCTGGGCACCACAGTTCAAGAAGGACATTGACAAACTGGAACGTGTCCAGAGGAGGGCAACCAAAATGGTCAAAGGTCTGGAAACAATGCCTTATGAGGAACGGCTAAGGGAGCTGGGCATGTTTAGCCTGGAGAAGAGGAGGTTAAGGGGTGATATGATAGCCATGTTCAAATATATAAAAGGATGTCACATAGAGGAGGGAGAAAGGTTATTTTCTGCTGCTCCAGAGAAGCGGACACGGAGCAATGGATCCAAACTACAAGAAAGAAGATTCCACCTCAACATTAGGAAGAACTTCCTGACAGTAAGAGCTGTTCGACAGTGGAATTTGCTGCCAGGGAGTGTGGTGGAGTCTCCTTCTTTGGAGGTCTTTAAGCAGAGGCTTGACAACCATATGTCAGGAGTGCTCTGATGGTGTTTCCTGCTTGGCAGGGGGTTGGACTTGATGACCCTTGTGGTCTCTTCCAACTCTATGATTCTTTGATTCTATGATTCTAGGTCCTGATGTTGAAGCCCTCCTAGTTTGCTGCCAAGTCTTCCCAGACCTTAAATTTTTTTCAGTAGTTAGCTGATCTGTTTTTTCCTTTCCATTTGCCATAACACCAAAGATTCAAGGTCAGTCCCAGAGTCTCACAGTTTTTTATCTTGCAGCTGGAAATCCCCTTTGCCCAGCTCTTATAGAGCCACCAGTTTTAAAAACTTCCACTAGAGGGAAGCAGTTTCTTTATAGTAACCAGTAATGTCCTTTTTTTAAAAAAAAAAAACACAGTTCAAAGGAAGTTAGTTTCAATTTTCTGCTACTTTTACTCCTTTTTAAAAGCAGCCGGAGACAGTAGAAGCAATGTATTTCTCTTATTTAGCTGACTGTCAGTGAACGTTCTAAGCACTGTCAATCCTGTCAATCCCGCTAGCAGTCCGTTTCCAGGGTCAGAGCGGCTGTATTTTAACTCTCGTTGCTCTCTTTATAATCACACTCGACCCACAACTCCACCCCCTCTTCTCCTGCCTCCATGGGGGGGGGGGGGGCTTAATGCTCTTTTTGTCGAAAAAAAATTCAGTCCTTTACAAAAAGGCTTTCCAAGACTTCAGCTTGCAGCCTCATTGCTTCCATCTATTTACAAAAGGGGAAGGCGGACCTCCTGTTTTGAGCCTCCCCGCTTCGATATCAAATTAAATATTTAAAAGTCCAATCCTCCCGTTTCAGCTCTACTCACGGGTAGTTGCTTTAAAGTCAAATTGTCCACATGAAAAAGTCAATGCTCTCCAGCAACAGCTATGCGGCTTCGCTCCGTGGAAGAAGCAGACGACTCGAAGCACCGTGCCGCTCACCCCACGTCACTCCGGATCCCTGAAAATCGGGTTTCCCCGCGAGTAGGGGAGGCGCAAAAGGTGCCCGCTGAATCCCACGTTCACAGGCTTCTCCCGCCTGTGATTTTTTGCGGGTCTCCGCCTTCGCCGTGGTGGCCAGACCCAGATTCCCACGAAGCAAATTCCTCCCGATCAGAGGAATTCCGCCATTACTGGAGGCACCAACCTGGAAGACCTGGTTCTTGTAGTGTCAATACTAAATCGTCAGCAAAGGCTTTTAATTTATATTGTTTGGATCCTACTGGATCCTTTAATTTGTTCATCTTTTCTAATCATACTTAGCAAGCGCTCTAGGACTCAAATAAACAGCAGAGGGAAAAGTGGGCTTCTTTCTCAATTCTAATTTCCTCCAATACCACATTATTTACAGTAATTTTAGCTTTTTGTTCTTGATAGTTCTCTTTGATACCATTTAAAAAGTCTTGACCAACCCCCATACTTTCAAAGTTATATAACATAAAACTCCAAGATACATTGTCAAAGGCTTTCTCTGCATCAATAAACATTAACACTGCTTTGCAGTTCTTTCTTGCTTCCAGCTTTTCTAAAATATCAACAACGTTCCTAATATTATCCTTCATATGTCTTTCTGGCAGAAATCCTGCCTGGTCCTTATGTATATGCTCAGACAAAGCCTGTTAGCCAATATATTTGCAAAAATTTTATAATAATATTTTAAGTAAGGAGATTGGTCTATAGTTCTTCACATTAGATCTATCTTGGCCCTGTTTGGGAATCAGAGTAATATAATCTTCCTTCCAGGTTTCAGGTGCTTTGCCCCCTCGTAAAATCAAATTACATACTTCTACCAGAGGTTGAATGAGCCAATCTTTCAATGTCTTATAATATTTCACTGACAGACCGTCTGGTCCCAGTGCCTTGCCAAGTTGCATTGAATTTATTGCATGTACTACTTCCTGTCTTGTAATTAATCCCTCTAGTAAGTTCAATCCTTTTATCCAATTTATCAATGCTTGCCGTATTACGATTTAAACCATCACTAATGTCATTCAGCATTGACATTACCAATTCCTCAAAAGGTTGATTTTTGGAGCCAAGTCTTGTTTTTTCCGCACACATAGTGGCTTATGAATTTCAAGGTCAGTCCCACAGTCTGGCACAGTGAAGGAGAAAAACAAGTGTCCTCCACCAGCCCCACAAAAGCCGGCTCAGAAGCAGCCCCCCCTGTTCTTTAAAGGCAGGCTAGAAAAGAAAAAATAAAGTTCTCCAAATCTCCCCTTAATATTTATAGAAAGTCCTGAAGGGAGAAGACACGTTTAACCACTTTAAATTGTAACCAGACAGCCACAGGATAGATTGTAACAAAGGCAGTGGGAACGGAGATTAAATGTTTCCTCTTCCATTGTGACGTCACAATGGAGACTAGTCTTCCCTCCCGGGTGGTCTGCTGCAGAATGAAGGAGTCTCTTTACACTATACTGCTGTCTCCCAAAGTTAATTTTGTTTAAAACAATTTCCCCTTCTTCCCTCTAGAGAAGAGGGGTAGAACTTTGCCTGCAAAATTTCCAAACTTTTTTTTCCTTTTAAGGCTTCGGTCTATGGTCACCGATTTTAACTTTCTCCAACGAAAGGGGCCAACGTTCGTTTTTAAATCCCTTTTTTGTTCGCTGATCTTTTTTCAAATTGAATTTTCTTATTACTTACAGTTCCAAAATTTTAAGTCTTTTTTCAAGGAGGAATTGGCCGCTCACGATCGCCAGTCTCGGAGCTTCGCGCTTTGAAGGAAGCAGTCATTTCTGCTGTGCTGCATCTCCAACCCCGCTCACTCTCGCTCACAAGCGGGGGAGTCATGCAGAGGCACCCGCCGGAACACCAGGTCCTCAGAACACCCAATCTGAGTTTTTTTTGTGGGGAACCACGATGCTCTCGTGGTCTCCCCCAACCTCAAAGCGCTGGGGCTCTTTCAGCCGAAAGAGCTCCTGACTGCCATTACCGGGCGACCAATTGGAAGATTCATACTTGTCAGAGCTGGCTCCAGGTCCCAGCTCACAGAGGACCAACGCTAGCCGGTAGTAATGTACAAAAGTCTTTATTGAAGTACAGTTTCCATTTTCAAGCCGGAGCGCCCCAGCTCTACGTCTAGGGTTTAGACCGGCGAAGCTCCATCTGAATCTCCGCCCTCTGTACACCAGTTTAAGACTCTAGCCTTACTCCACCTCTTCCGTCTCTCCTTTCTCCTCTGGGTCCTGCTACCCCCCGGGGTTCCTTCCTTCCTGGATTCTTCCGACGCAGACGTAGACCCCTCTGACTCCTCCCACTCTCTTCGGCGGGCTTTGGGACCTGGCTCCCTATCCGGGCTGCCAACTGTGCCGCCCTCCTGTACATTTGAACTTGGCGCGCGCGCCCAGCCTTCAACCTTCCTCTCGACCGTTTCCTCGCTCCCCGATGGAGGCGTGGCCAATCCTGCCTCATGTCCTCCCGCTGGCAGCGCGCCGCCTGATCCCGATGCCTGGGACTCCTCCCCCCTACTGCACTCTGGTGTGGACGCTGGTCCGGATTTCCAACTGCTGCTCTCTGAGTCCCCTCTGGTCCCTTCTTCCTGGGGTGTCCCCCTAGGCACCCCCCTTGCCCTGACCATGGGAGCCCCTTTCTGTGAATCTTCCGATTCGCTGGAAAGACTCAGAGACCTCGGACCGCTGTCATCGCTGACATTTCCTTCGGACTCCTCCTCCTCGCTCTCCATTTCCTCCCTTTCCTGTGCCTCTGCTCCTGAACCCCTGACAATACTGTTACGCTATTTATTTAGATGTTTTGCTTATGCTGGTCTATGACCGTAATAAAGTGCTTGACATGGGGAAATTGCTTACAAATACATATATAATAGTCAATACTTTGTACACAAATGTATTTGTAAGGAGATTTGCATTACATTGCTGCTGAATTTCCATTAGGATTTTTTAAAAAAGCAGATTGCTGCAGAAATGTAGAGAACTAAATATAGGATTCAGAAAAATGAACTGAGAGAAATGGAATTTGACAGATTTGTCCATCCCAACTCATCTCACAGGGCAGCCACATATAGATTCCAGCAGTTCCTGACAGCATGAAATAACCCCTCTCTGCTGGTGGGGCCCATCACATTAGGTTTTCCTTAAGATACGCTCAGCATTGTAAATTTCACCAGTGCCATGTTTTCACTGGGGATGCTATTGGTGGGTGTCAGCAGTGTCCCAGAAAACAGCCTCTTGGTAAGCTGCTTCCACACCAGTATTGAACTCTGAAGAAGAATGTATTTCCTGATGCCAAACCACTTGGAACAGACACAGAGATAAATGCTACAGAATAAACTCAATAATATTTCTCCAATGCCTTGGGTAGCAGAGACCAACCGTTTCTAATAGATGACAGGCTTTTATAGCCTTGCAGTAGGCAACAAGAGCCCAGTTTATTTGATTTATACTGACTCAGTATTCCTAAGGATAGATATGTACACATTTTCCATCTTGAAACCAGATTAGCCATCTGGATTGTGATTGATCAAAAAGCGTTTTAGCAGGAAGCAGACAGCAGGCTATTTCTTTCTGCTCTACATCTAGCTCCTGGTAACTGTGGGCTGGGCATGAGTCTCTTTGCATTTTTAAACACTGAAACTTATGGATGTTTTTTGCAGCTTGAAATGGGGGAAAATCTGAAAGATCCATCTTTCCATTGCTGAATGACATGAACAGAGTCAGTGTGTTGGATCGGGGCGGGGGGCAGTTCTTCTGGACTGATAAAGCCATCTTCCAATATCTGAAGAGCTGTCACATGGAACATAGGGGGTGGGATTCCTGCTGCTCCGGGAGACCTGAACCAATGGATCCAAATAACAAGAAAGGAGATCCCATCAGGAAGAACTTTCTGGTGATAAGGGTTGTCTGACAATGGAAAAGACTACCATGGAAAGTGGTGGACTCTCTTTCACTGGAGGCTGTTAAGCAGAGGTTGGATGGGCATCCCTCATGGATGCTTTAGTTGAGATTTTCTGCATTGCAGGAGGCTGAACCAGATGACCCCTAGGTTTCCTTCCAACTCTACAGTTCTGTTATGCTAGTCTATTAAAATAATATCACCTAGTAGAAACTAATAGAAATGAGGTTACATAAATGCAGTGCCTAGACCCACAGAAAAGGCAAGCCTGGCTGTCATGATCATTGACAAGGAGAACAAATACTGGAAGACAATTTTTGTCAGGCAGAATCAGCAGGTATACACTCACCTTTCACTCTACCCTGTACGTAAGCCTGTAAGGACTTCTTAGCAAAACAAGAAACCAGGAAGCCTGGAGGAATTTGCAGCCTTTTTTTCCTCCTTGTGATCCTAATCCAGAGCCTAACCCTATTGCAAGGCTCATGGGTCCCTTAAGGAAACTCTCGGCACAGTGGTCTTAGCCTCAGCCGCTGGTTCTTTTGACTGCTGCACATTAATGCTGCAGGAGCCCCTTCCAGCAACGGAGAGGTGCAATCTTCCTTCATTTTGTAGGAGTGTCATAATTCAACTGCTTTGCTCTGTTAGATTAGACTGTGTTCTTATTCTTAAATGATAGTGCTGACCAACGCATCTCAGTAAAGATGAATTCACAACAGTTGCTGTGTATTTGGGTTTGCACAGTTTTCTTTCTTGTAATAAACTGATCTTTTGAGATACTTTGTTCTTGGGTGGAAAGGCATTGTTACACACATCTTTGAAGATACACACACAAAGGAATCATCTCTCTAGGAAACATCTTTCAAGGGATATGTGCCCGTGTGTGCACATGCATGTTCCATGTTACCCATGAAACACTGATCAATTCTGCTGCTCCTGCTCAGTCCAGCAGTATGGGAGGCCTCCAGCTCTGCTAAGGGTTGGAGGATGTGTCTGTGGAATCCAAGAAGAAGGGCAGAGTTTCCTTAGGCTGCAGGCATGATGGCTAGGCAAGCTCCGGGGGTTCCTCTTACACTGAGGTGTCCACTTGGATGATGTCTTCCAGAGTTTTCCCTTGGGGCAGGTGCTTTCTTGCATGCAGCACTCATCCTCCTTGGCATTCTTGGACCCTCATCCTGATTGAAGGGGGCCTAATTCCCTGGAACATGACATAGACTGGAGAAGATGTAGAACAGCGAACTAAAGGAGCTTGCGGATATAATCTCAGAGCCTCTGTCTATTTTTGAGAATTATTGGAGAACAGGTGAAGTCCCTGCAGACTGGAGGTGGCCAAATGTTGCTCCAATCTTCAAAAGAGGGGAGAGAAGACCCAGGTAACTATCAACCGGTGAGCTTGATGTTAATACCTGAAAAGGTTCTTGAAATATACTCAGAGTCACAAAGTGATTTCATGCTCTTTATTCAGCTCATAGTGGTGAGGAGGAATGAATGAAAGTCCCCTCACAGTATCTGCCTTATATACATTATTTACACAATGGGCTGCACATGATTGGCTAATTCCGGAATTCTACTGTAAGCCAATCAGGTTGTGGATTCACTTCTATCTGGAGCATGATTGGGTGGTTCCTGCCAACCAATCATGCTGCTGCATTGTTCTAGGACCAATCAGACTGCTGCATTCTGAATCCTATTGTTCTAGGACCAATCAGACTGCTGCATTCTGAATCCTATTGTTCTAGGACCAATCAGACTGCTGCCTTTTGGATCGTATTGTTCTAGGACCAATCAGACTGCTGCAGTTTGGATCCTATTCAACTCAGTACATAACAGTTCTAGAACAGATAATTCCACAGGTGGTCTGTGAGCACTTAGAAAACCCAGCATGGGTTTATCAAAAACAAGTCATGTCAGACTAGCAAGTCATGACTAGCAAAACTGCCTTGCTCATGAGTAGGCCTCTTGCTCCTGAGGAGGCATTCCTCTGGCTCAGCCTTTCCTGTGATGGGGCCCTGCAAATGTTGATTGTCAGCTCCTATAATTGCTGATCCTTGGCTACACCGATGGGCTGATAAGAACTGTAGTTCACAACACTGGCTTCCGGGTTGCCGCGGCCACGGGAAGGAGCGCGAGGCTGCCCGCCGGGGAGTCTCGAACAACACAGAGGTCTAGAGGGGTCACGAAGGCTCCGTGAACCCCGAAACCCCAGGAGGCACAGAATACCCAGCGAGGCTGCCTGTGCTCCCCTGAGTTGTTGGCGTTCTACAGGGTTGTAGTGGCAGCATAAAGGGAAAGTAACAGACTCCATGTTGTGAAGCCTCAGGCTCCGTGTGGAAAGCGGTGAGCCTCCGACAACAACAAAAAAGGTGGGAAGTAATTAAAGCAATAAAGCTGTTAACAGACAGAGAATCTAAACAAAGAACCCAGCGGGGGAAATTTACGAGGGAAAAGGAGAAGGAGAAGGAGTCCACTACCGGCGGTAAGAAAAAAAATGGAGTACAGCGAATGACTGGGAGAGAGTGGAAAGTAGCTAAATTGCCGCTAAGTGGGGATAGAGGAGAGACCTCGGATACAAAGTACAAAGACGCTGAACACAGTAAAGATATTGAGGCAAGGCACTGATTGAAAACAACGTATCGGACTAGAGAGAAGTGAAAGGAAGTTTTCTGTTCTGCCTGGTCGGAGAGCGAAACGCCAGCGACCGGTTTGAGACTTACAGGCAGGTTGTCTACTCAACTCTATTGCCTGCTATTGTTGGAAGAGGGACTGATTTATACATTATTGGAGCAGCGAATTTACCTTCCTTACCCCCTTTTTGTCCAACAAAAGACAAAGATTGATATGGACTAAGCGGACGTCTACACCCCTTCTGGTGAGGTATGGGGGGAAAGTCAATGGTTTGGAGGAATTAGATAACATTGTGGTCTCCCACTCCACCATTTTGCTATCTACCTCTCTTTCCTCTCCTCTTAAAGAAACATACTTTAATACCAGGAGAAGAAGACGCTAAGAACTAAGATCGAACTTACTGTTATTCCAGAAAGAGACGGGGAATTTCTTAGAAAGAAAAGAAGGTTTAAACAAGATACTCCGCTAGAAACCCTTGTTCTATATGGAAGCTTTTACATCCGTGGAGCACCTCTATACTCGGGACCGCCCCGTTTTCCTGGGCTTGCTTCTAGACTGAGATCCACCCCATATCGTATCCAGGTGCCTGAGACATATTGCAGACCCTTTTCACGCTACAGAGACTTAATTGTTTCACTTGGTTAGGAGATGCCTTTATAAGTTTTTGCAAATTTGATACTCAACTACCCTCCCACCCCTGTATTTTATACGCTTTTTCCGAACATATATTCTATACTTTTCACAGATATAGCGCCTGAGACATGGGCTTTCCCACCTGCGCCCTCTTCTTCTGTCTATCCCTTCCCCCCCCACCCCCTTGCATAGTTTCTAGTCTCTTATATTGGTTCTTTATTTTCTTTACCCCCAGATTTCTCTGCTCCCTTTCAGCTGCTCCATCTCTGTATAATTTCATCCTTGTATAATTGATTTTCCCCTAGTTGGGGGATTAGTAATATCACACGAGTTTAGGTGGTTGGACGGTGGTGGAAGAGGAAATCTTATAGAAGAGAAAAGAGAAAAGAATTAAGCCTTGAAGGGTTAAAATAAGACGTAATCGTGTGGGACAAAAACAAGTTGTACTGAGGGGAATCGACGGGAGGAGCAAGGGAATTTGGTGGTCAAAGGGGGGGGGTAAGGCTTTTAGCAACAAGTCTGTATAATGGATAAAATGAAGAGGGGGGCGGGAACGCCAGCAGAAAGGAGGCCATCTAGACGAGAAGACGGAAAAGAGGGGAAAGAAATCAAGGACTATGATAGTCTGATGGCTGAAATAAGAAAATAATTTAAACATAACGAACACAATATCGAGAAAAAGTTATTGGAACTACAGGAAACTTTGGAAAAGAGATTGGAGGGGGTGGTGGGGGAATTGACAGGAAAAGTGAAAGAATTGTTGGCAAAAACTAAAGTAATGGAGGATTCTGTGAAAAGGGTACAAAAAGATATGAAAGATAGTAGGAAGGATTTGGACAGGACTAGAATGGAAGTTAAGGAGTTAGGTAAGGTACAGGAAGAATTGCTAGATAACATGGCAATGATGCAAATAAGACAGAATCAACTAAATTTGAAATTTAGAGGGATCCCAGAGGAACCAAATGAGAATATTAGATCTAAAATGGTTAAAGAGTTGGCAATTTGGCTAAATATGAAGGAAGAAGAGATAAACTACTCACTGGCAAACATCTTTAGGATAAAAACAAAATCGGCTAAAGCTGGGGGGGGGGGAACTGCCAGGGGATGTATTAGTTATGTTCAATTCGTTGGATATGAGAAACAAAATTTTGAAATTGAATTACAGTAAAAGATTAATTATTGGCGGAAATTCAATTATTATATTTAAAGAAATACCTGCGAGATTCCTTTGAAGGAGGGATGTTTACAAAAAATTAACCACCCAGTTGAAGAAAAATGGGATCTTATATAGATGGGAATTTCCGGAAGGAATCTCATTCTATTTTAAGGAAAAAAGATTCAGACTGTCCAGTCCTTCGGGACTGGAAAAATTTGCAAGAAGATACGAGAAGGAACTAGGAAGGATGGTGGGGTTGGAGGAGGCAGGGGAGTGGATGAGGGAGGGGGGCGGAAAGGGGGGGAGTGAAGAAGGAGAGGGGGGATAAATTCGGGAGAAGAGAGTGAAAAGGAAAAGACAGACGACAAAGAACAGGAGCTTTAACTTAGATTAGATAAAGACTTATTTGCATATAAGGAATGGCTTTAAAAGTTCTATCTTGGAATGTGAATGGGCTCAACACAAAAATAAAAGGAATCAGACTGCGCTTATACTTCTAAAAAAGAATCTTGATATAATTTGTCTTCAAGAGACATAAAACATAAAATAATTTTGAGTAATAGGAGATCAGGGCTGGAGTTTGTGACATCAGACAGGGTTAAGAAAAGAGGAGTGGTATTATATATAAAGGAAAAACTTGACCCAAAAATATTATACAAAGATGAACAAGGGAGAATAATAGCAGTACAAATTACGTTTCAAGGAGTAAAAATAATTGTCGTTGGAATATACGCTCCGAATGACAAAAAAATCGACTTTCTTTTCAGAACTAGGAAACAAACTATTAGAATGGATGGACCAAAAAATGATATTGATGGGTGACTTTAACGGAGTGGTATCATCTGACCTAGATAGATCAGCAAAACAGTTAAAGAGAAAGGAAGGCAAGCTACCCAAAACTTTTTTTGAAATGGTCAACAATATGGGAATAATTGATGCTTGGAGATTTAAAAACCCTTGTGTAAAACAATATACCTTTTTCTCAAACCCGAACCAGAGTTGGGGGAGAATAGATAGTATTTGGGTTTTGAAGGAATTGACACAGAGTCTAATCAAATCTGAAATTCTCCCACAAACTATATCAGATCATAACCCAGTATTTATGGAGATAAAGGGTCAGGATGTTAGAGCATCCAGATGGAGAATGAACGAATATTTATTTAATGACCAAAAGGTAGTAAATAAGGCAAAGGAAACATTCGAAGAATATCTGAAATGGAACCTAAATAAAGGCACAGCCATAGAGACGGTTTGGGACGCGGGAAAGGCAGTTATGAGGGGCTTCTTAATTCTGAAAAATAGTCACTTAAGAAAAGAAAAAGAGAAAAGAAAAGAGGAGATCCTAATGCAGAAAGACAATTGACTATAAAACCAGGAGAGGAGACAATAAAACAAAATATAAAGATATTACAAGCCCAATATTCTATGATAGTAAATCAGGAGATCGAATGGAAAATTAAAATGATGAAACAAAAAAGCTTTGAGTCAGCTAATAAAATAGGGAAATACCTGGCGTGGCAATTAAGAGAAAGGAAAAAACAAAACATGATCTTTAAGATAAGAGATGGAGAAAGGATAGTAGAAGAGCCAAAAGAAATAAAAAGGATATTCCAAAGATATTACCAAGACCTATATAAAAGAGAGAAGGAATGGGATTCTGAAATAGAAAACTATTTGGGAAAACATCACTTACAACAGATCACAACAGAAGAAAATGAAATCTTAAACCAGAAGATTACAGAAGAGGAGATAAAGAAGGCAATAAAAAAAATGAAAAGTGGAAAAGCACCGGGGCCGGATGGCCTACCGGCCAAATATTACAAAACGTTAAGCGACCAACTGATACCAATTCTAGGGGAAGTTATGAATAAAATCTTAGATGAGGGAAAGATTCCGAACACCTGGAAGGAAGGCTATATCACATTAATTCCTAAAAAAGAGTTAGACGCTTCAGAAGTGAAGAATTATAGACCGATTTCACTTTTAAATAACGATTACAAATTGTTCGCGGATATAACGGCTGAAAGGTTAAAAAAAGTTTTGATTAGTAGAATTCACAAAGACCAAACAGGCTTCCTACCAGGGAGACAACTGAAGGATAACGTGAGAAATGTGATTGATATTATTGAATACTTGGAAACTAGAATAGACAAACAGGCGGCCTTGATATTTATCGATGCCGAAAAGGCATTCGACAATGTTTCTTGGCGCTTCCTGACTGAAAATCTAAAAAAGATGGGAATGGGAGAAAGATTTAGAAAGGGCATTGAAGCTATTTATTTTCAGCAAAAAGCAAAACTTGTAATAAATAACACCACATCGGAATATTTTGATATATCTAAAGGGACTAGACAAGGTTGCCCCCTGTCTCCATTATTGTTTATAACAGTGCTAGAAGTACTTATTAAGAACCTGAGGGAAACAACAGAGGTTAAAGGAGTCAAGGTGGGCATTAATGAATACAAGATTAAAGCCTTCGCGGATGACATTGTACTAACATTGGAAGTTCCAAAAGATAATGTGGAAAAGGCTCTAAAAAAATTGGAAGAATTTGGTGCTGTGGCTGGACTTAAAGTGAATATGAATAAGACTAAAATGTTGACCAAAAATTTAAGTAAAGAAGATAATATAGACCTAGAACAAAGGACAGGAATTAAGGAAGACACCTTGGTGGATCTCGCCAATAGAGGTCCTAACGGTTAAAAAAAACCAATACGGAAGGGAAGAATGCCACCTATGAATAACTTATACGGAAAACTGATCAAGGCATTAAACTCAGACCATATGAAGAGATAAAAAAATCATTTACTGGGTGGATACAATACCACCAGGTAAATGATTTGTTGAAAGAAGATAAAAAGAACCTAGGGTTTGAAGATAAAAAATCTAAATTTAGTATAGAAATCATAGAAGGTAAAAATAAAATATTGGCTAAGACATATGATATTTTACTGGAGTGGTACACAAAAGACAAGGAGGTGAAGGAGGCTATGACTAAATGGGCAGTGGATATTGGGTATAATATTGAGTTTGAGAAGTGGCTGGAATTGTGGAACATCAATATGAAGTTCACGGCGTGTACGGTACTAAAGGAAAATCTATGGAAAATGATATATAGATGGTACCATACACCAGTGAAGTTAGCCAAAATCTATAGGCTGAAAAATAAGAAATGTTGGAAATGTGGAGAGGCAGAGGGAGACCTCTACCACATGTGGTGGGCATGCAGTAAGGCGAAGGGCTTTTGGGAAATGATTTACAATGAACTTAAAAAAAATTTCAAATATATTTTTCCCAAAAAGTCTGAAGCCTTTCTGTTAGGAATGATGGGTAAAGAAATTAAAAAAGAAGATAAGATACTATTCTTATATGCCACTACAGCCGCAAGAATCTTGTTAGCGCAAAACTGGAAAACAGAAGTTATACCCAGTATAAGTGATTGGCAGGTTAAGTTGATAAATTATGCCGAGCTCGCTAGAATAACAGGAAGATTAAGGGATCAAGACGAACAGAAATTTCATGACAATTGGAATAAATATTTGACTTATCTTGGAACTAATTTTCAGATGACACTGGCGGGGCTGAATTAACTCTAACAGTAAATGATACAGGATTAAAACGATAAAATACGTGAATACAAATTTATCTGATACTTACCAAAAGTGTGGAGGGAAGTCTACGGCTCGGCGGAGCCTGAAGGAATTTTGTGTTGTATTTTTGATTTGTTGATTTGATGTGATGCGTGCAAGTTATGGTGTGGATTTTGTATTTGTTCTTGTGTATGGATGAGCAATATTAATAAAAATTTACTTGGGAAAAAAAGAACTGTAGTTCACAACATCTGGAGTGCGCTAAGTTGAAGCAGGTTTCCATTTGGCTTCTGCTTAGCATCCTCTCCACGTACCATGGTCCCAATCTTCCATCGCCAATTTTGCTCAGCTTTTATTTATTAATTTATTATTTGGAGAGTTTCATACCATTCTCGTTGCTTAAAATAGTCACCAAGGCTTGTCTAATTGATGCACTTACTTGAACTCACCTTTTACATGAAATAAATGCTTTCTGTGAACATCAACTTTTCTTTTTCTTCTATGCTGCCCCAAGCAAAAAAATGTTTGTGTTTCATTTGTGTTCCTTTGCATGCTTCTGTATCTATTTTATGTTGTTGTACCTTGTTTGGGAGGGGAACCCTTAATAGATAAATATACATTTTAAAAATTGCTTTATTTAACCAAAACCAGGGTGGAGGGGGAATGCTATACTGGCAATTGTAAGTGTAAGAAAATTGCTGGAAAGCAGGATCTGAGCACTAGAGCCCTCTCTCCTCCCATGTTTCCAGCAACTAGTATTCAGAAGCATCATTGCGTTCAACTACAGAAGCAGGATAGTCAGGAGCAGAGGAAGGGGGTACAGTAGGGGCAAGTTGCCCCGGGTGTCACCACTGAGGGGGGGTGACAAAATGCCTGGTGGCACTTACCGCAAGACCTGCAGCACGCCCAAGCCATGCGTCTCTCAGGGTGGCTGAGTGGGAAGAGGCAGGCAGACTCCTTGGAGGCCCTGTGAAGGGTCCTGCCCCGGCTCACCCCACCCCATGGGCGGTTGGCCCCGCCCCTGGGTGCAGGGCATGCGTGCCACCCCAGGTGCCCGATCGGCTTGCTCCACCACTGGACAGATTCATCCTGATTAGTTGCCATTGAAAGCCTTCTCCTCCTCTGTTGGTGGTCATCACTGCCTCCTGTGGATGGGAGTTCCATAGTTCAACTATGTGCAGAGTGAATAAGTAAATTGGGACTTTGCTTTATGCTATCAAGCAGGCTTTTTCAGCCGTAACTCAGTAACTTTGGTAACTTTGGTTACCAAACCAAACTTTGGTTACCAAACTTTGGTAAATTCTGGCACTTCTTTTTCTAGGAAAAAAGCCCTGCTATCAACACACATGAATCTGTTTCCCTAGCTCCTGCTGGTTCCTCTTGCATGTTTCTTTTGGTGTGTTTTCTACATGGCTGCTTTGCTATAGTTGGGAATTTGGGCTGTTTAATCCTTTCTATTGTTTTCCTTCTGCTGTTTGGGATCATGTTACTGTTGCTTCAGGCTTGAGCTGCTTGTAATTGTATTTTATGGCTGCAATTTCATTCCATGTTGTTCATTTTAAATTGTTCTGAGCTGCCTTGGAGGCCTTGTTTTTTGAAAGGCAAGCGGGAGGACCCAGTTAAATCAGGGGTGGGGGACCTTTTTTGAGCCCTTGTGATAACCTTCTGAGGGCCATGTGCCAGTGCTGAGTTGAGTTAGAGGCAAAAACTGGGTGGAGCAGCAGATGGGACTCTGTGCATTAGGCTACAATCAGGGCCGGATTTACCTAAGCTACTGAAGGTAATGGGGCCTTTTATATGTCCAGCCGTCCTTTGTCAACAACAAATTGTCACTGTTTTTTTGTTGAATAGATGCTATATGGTAATTTATGGACCTAATAGTTATCTAAAGCCATTTGCACATAACAAATAGGAGCCCAAACAATGCAAAACACTGTTGCTATATGTAGGTTTTATTTTATTTGTTTTTTATCTTATATTTTGGTAATGTACATCCAGGTGTTTTTCCCCTTTAAATTTCTTTGGGGCCATCAAGAGAGTTTATATAGCTTGTTTAGCTTATATGTAAATCTGGCACTGGCTACAATCCAGCTCCACACACACACACACACACACACACCTTCATCCAGGTAAGCAAGAGGCATCATTTCTCTTCAATCTTACATTCTAGCCTGGGAAATGCACTTGAGGGCACAAAGCAGGGGCAGTGAGCATGGGTGTAGCCAGGATTTATGTTAGGGGGCAGGCTTCAAGTTGGGGGGGCCAGAACCTCCATTAGTTTTTCATTTGTATTGTCATTGATTTAATTGATTTTCATTGATTTACGTGATTTAGGAAGGGCAGCTGCCCCCCCCCCCCGGCTATGCCCATGGCAGTGAGGCTTGTGGCTTGGGGAGAGTCCTAATGGTCAGAGACAGAGAGGTGTGGTGGGTCACATGTGTCCCCTGGGCTGATTCTCCCATTCCTGTTTTAAATAAACAAAGGCATCCAGACCCCTGGATTTACCCTCATTCCCTCAGGCCTTACAGTGCATAGGACAGGGGCCATAAAGGGGCTGCTTTCTGTGTGTTGTTGGACTAAAACTCCCATCATCCCTAGCCACTAACCATGGTGAATGGGGCTGTTGGGAGTGGAGTCCAACAACATCTTAAGGTCATGATGTTGACTACCCTGGCCTGGGGACACGCCCTTAAATCACATAAACAACACCATCCGTGCTCAGCAAGCCTGGGAAAAACTGCATGGTTTGAAAATAATGAAATGAAATGAAATAAAAAATCTCTCAGAGGAGAACACTCACCTCACCCTGAATTGACTATTTGGGCTGGTGGTGGAACAGAGTGGCTGGAACCTTGAGCTGAAATGCTCCATGGTACAATATTGTATTGAAGGCTAGGCTTGTATTCAGTCATTTGTTTTATTTCACAGGCATCTGGTTAGCCCCTTTGAGAACAGGATGCTGGACTTCCTGGGTCACTGGCCTAATCCACAGGGGCTTCATTTGTTCTTGAGAGTGAGACTGGGCTGCTTGGGCATTGTAAGAAGGCATCATATTCTATCCCACCCACTTATTTGTTGCATGCAGCACCATTTCTGTTCTGCTACAGTTCATATTCCACCAATAAGTATGTTATTTGTCCTGCTGCCTGCTGCTGGTGAAATTATGGAACTCAGGCAACTGATTGTCATAGCTGTCAACTTACAGGTTTGAAAATAAGGGACCAGCAGCCAAAATAAGGGACCTGCGGCCTCGCCTGTTCCAGGCACTACAGTCTTCCTGTCCTCCTGGCTTTGCACTGCAAAGTTTGCAGCAGCACGTGCAACAAAATGGCGTCCAGAATTTGAAAACCCCCTCAGCTTGCATTAACCAGCCACACACAAGGCATGCAAGCTCCACCCCCCAGTCGTTCTTAGACTTCTTATTGGGTGAGCAACACAGCCAAGCAACACAGTTGGAGCCTCCCTCCTCTCTGGCCAGCAGGGAGGGAAGGAGAGGAGCTGCTTCCTTTGAAATTTAAGGGACATCATTTAAGGAGGGGGAGGGAACAGCTGCAGTCGCCTGCAGTTCCCGCGCAATGCTTGCCATCTTGCCAAAGGTTGCAGGCAGCTTTACATGCAGCAATTGCATGTTGATTGCCCTCCTAAAAGACAAAGTCCAGCAATTGGAGGAACATGTAGCTATGCTCCAAAGAATTAGAGAGCTGGAGCTCTTCTTGGAGGCAGCAGAGCACACCGTCTCCACCAAGGAGGAGACAGGAGACTCCCCTGGGAAGGAGGCTAGTTCACCAACACAGGAGAACATATGTGGAGAAACGTGACTCAAAGAAGTAGGAGGCCCAGGGTTCGCTCTGATTGTTTAGAAATACACAATCGCTTTGAGGTCCTCTCCCCTAGCATGGAAGACGAAGAGCAGACTCCATTTGAGGATCTCTCCCTCATTACAGTCGATCAGGTATATGAAGATGAGCAGCAAAGTCAGTCCTCAGGGAATGTGCAGGCGACCTTGGAACGGACCGCTCACGGAAGAACCCCGACCAAACCTAAGAGGAGGCGTGTAGTGGTGATAGGGGATTCCCTACTGAGGGGAACAGAAGCAGTGATCTGTGGGCCTGACAAGATGTCTCAGGAAGTGTGCTGTCTCCCCGGGGCTAAGATCCAAGATGTAACTGAACGACTGCAAGGAATCATAAAACCCACTGACAAATACCCCTTCCTCTTGGTTCATGTGGGAACCAATGACACTGCAAGCAATAGCCTCCAGAAGATCAAAAGAGACTATGAGGCTCTGGGCAGGAAATTGAAGCAATTAAATGCACAAATCGTCATCTCATCTGTCCTCCCAGTTGAACGACGTGGCCCAGGGAGAGAGGGGAAAATAGTGGAAGTAAACAGCTGGCTTCGCAAATGGTGTAAACAGGAACGGTTTGGATTCTTAGATCACGGACTGCAGTTTCTTGAAGATGGACTTCTGGCAAGCGATGGGCTGCACCTCACAACGGTTGGGAGGAATGTTTTTGCCAAAAAACTCAGAAACCTCATCAGGAGGGATTTAAACTGACTAATGTGGGGGAGGGAGACAGTGCTCCTGAAGGTAGGAGTCTATCAATTGATGAAGATGATCGTCCAAATGTCATAGACCAAATGGAGCAAACAGCAAGCAGACCTAGTGGTGGGAGGAAAAAATCCTTAAATAAGAGACACGGGGGAAAGACTAATGGACTTCAATGTCTGTACACTAATGCACAAAGCATGGGAAATAAACAAGATGAGCTTGAGCTCTTGGTACAGCAAACTAAATATGACATAATAGGCATCACTGAAACCTGGTGGGATAAGTGTTAGGATAATTAGTCCGGTGCTGCCAGTAAATCTTCCCAGATTGATTTATGGCTATTCAGTCCGGCACGCTTCCGTTGCGTGAACTCTGCTTCACTCCTACAGCAGTAAAACACCTTAGCAGAATAAGCGCAGCATACGTGTGATAAAGGCTTGAATTAAACGAAGGCAGATTCTTTCCTTAAAGTCTTTTATTGCTCCGATAACATTGGCAAAAATCCATCAGAGTTCAGCTGCATCTCTGCCAGCTCCTCTCACCGAGCGAGCTGCTGACACACTGACACTTTCGCTTTCACAGCACACAAAGAACATTCCAGTCTGCTCACGTCATTTCCTGGCAGACGTCCCAGGAAAAACCTCCCCTTTTGAGCCGAGGCATAGCAGTTTACCTCATTACTGCTCCCAACACCCCCTCTTGCCTCGGATCGGAGGGTAGAATCGACCCTTGGTCGTTCCAAACCTAAACCTACGCAAAACTCTCCATGTCTCTGGAAGGAGAGTGGCTTCGTTAAGCCATCAGCTAGGTTCTTCACAGAGGGACAATACTTCAGTGCTACTAATCCCTCTTGAACGCTTTGACACACATTCCGAAAGCGAATATCTAAATGTTTCGTCCTCGCTTTGAACTGTCCAGACTCTGCCAAACGTAGGCATGGTTGATTGTCTTCAAACACACGTATTGGTTGACAATCTACCCCACAGATTTCCTGCACTAAGCAAGCATAGAACTCCAGCTCTGTGCATATCTCTGAAAGAGCACTGAACTCAGCCTCAGTGGATGAGAGCGCTATAAGACTCTGCTTCTTGGATCTCCATCCAACTACTGAGTTCCCAAACTTAACCACTAGACCAGACACAGATTTGCGGTCCTTCATGGAAGCCCAATCTGCATCCACATAGCCGACCAGCTTGGCTTCTCCCTGTGCTGGCAACCTAAGACAAAGGTCTTTTGTTTCCTGCAGATATCTCAGAACTCTCTTGATGCCATTCCAGGCATGCACACTAGGGTTTGATGCTTCCCTGCTGAGCAGATTGACAGCAAAAACAATATCAGGCCTGCTCCACTGGGACAAGTACAACAAACTCCCTAGGGCTGACTGAAACACTTCAGTATTTTCAAACACAGCACTGTCTCCTTGCTGGCTGTCTTTCACAAAATTAGTCTCCATAGGACTCCTGACTCCTGCACAATCACTCATTCTCATTTTCTGCAGCAATTGCTCAATTTTACCTCTCTGACTGAGCAAGAAACTTCCATCTTGTGTGCGTTCAACATTGACACCAAGATAAGTTTTGACAGCACCAAGCTGTTTCAACTTGAAACGTTTACCTAGCTCTTTGGCAAACTTTTCTGCCTGTTCATCTGTTGCTGAGAAGAATAAAATGTCATCTACATAGACCTGTAGGGACTCTTGGGTTGCACCTGAACCCCTCAAATAGACACAACTATCAGCAACACTTCTTCTGAAACCTAACTCTTCCAAGGCTTCATTCAGGCACATGTTCCAGTTTCTGGCAGATTGACGCAAACCGTAGATAGATTTGTGCAACCTCCACACAACATCCTGCCTCTTGGTCTCAAACCCTGGAGGAGGCTTCATGTACAGCTCCTCCTGGAGATCTGAGTTTAGGTAGGCAACATCCACATCAAAGTGGTTTACCTTCCAGCCTCTCTGTGCCGCACAAGCTAAAAGCGTTCTCAGAGTCTCTGCACGCGATGTCGGCGAATACACTTCCGTGAAGTGTATTCCCTTCTTCTGAGAAAATCCACGTGCAACTAATCTCGCTCTATACTGCGGCTGTCCAGTCTCTGTGGGTTTCAAACGGTAAACCCACCTGCAACCTACTGCCTGTTTGCCTGGTGGCAGTTCAGTGAGTGAAAACACACCTAAATCCTTCATGGACTTCAACTCTTTGTCCATTGCCTTGTGCCACTCAGCTGCTTCTTCCTCAGGTAAACTCTGAATATCCTCAAAGGACTCAGGTTCACATCTAGCTGAACCTACCCAGACACCTGAAGCCTCATACCGATCAGGAGGTCTCCTTGTCCTCGCTGATCTCCTCAGTGTGACCCTTGGTGACACTGCTTCTTCTTCTCCTGTGGACAAAGACAGGTTAACAGTAAACAAATTGTCTTTGGCATGCACTGTATAGACATGTTTGCCATCCTTGTAGAATTCGCACTTGTCACCTGCAAAAGAAACTTGAAAGCCCTCTGTTAGCAAATCATGTACACTCAACAGACAATTGGTCAAACCAGGCACTGCAAAAGCCTTAACTTCATGCTTAAGAAAAGGACAGTAAAACAATCCAGTCTCAGTCAATTTTGTTCTCGAACCATCCGCCACGACACAAAACTTGTCAGTCTCCACCCTCTTGCGATCCCGCAAGAGATTAGGCGACGGTACGAGAGTGTGGGTGGCGCCACTGTCAATGATGATGTCTAGAGGATTGTTGTGTTCACATTTTTGGGTCGCCATAGCAACAACCCCCCTCTCACTGCCCCCTCGACTGAGGCCTGTGTTGACTTTCTTCACTGTAGCCTTTGTTGCAACTCTCTCAGTTGCCATGGAGACTGGACTTCTCTCACGCAAGTCCACCGCTCTTATCAGTCCTTTCGCCAGATGGTTGACCTTGAAGGCTTTCACTGTAGACGGCTTCCCACGGGAAGATTTCTGTGCTCCATCACGTAAACAGCTTATGGTAGTAGCCTTTGGAGAAAGAGGCTTCTCTGCGCTGTTGCTACTTTCTTCTGCCCCCCCACTCTCAGCACCCCTGGGGCTCCCAGGTCGATAACCTGCACCCCCTCTGGTGGGTCTGGTGGGTCTGGGGTTCCAGCTTGGGCTTGGCCCCTCTCCAGGCTTCTCAGACTGACTCATCTCAGCATCAAAGCAGCTCTCTGCAGCAGCCACAGCAGCTCTACTGCCCCCCTCTCTTGGGAGCTTCTCCCAGCTGCTCTCAGCTGGGCTCTCAGCGCCATCTTGGCTCTCTGCCCCTTCTGGCGTCGCAGCGGCCACGTCTTGGCTCACTCCTGCTCCACAAGCTTCTTGGAGTGCTCGCCACGCTGCACTAGGCCTTCTAGCCTCTCGGACCAGGGGTAACAGGTGTACGTCCACGTTTTCTGCTAGAAACGCTAGCACACGCTGCTCTTCTTCTTTCTGCACCTCTGTGCTCTCTGCTGCCTTCTGGGGTTTCTGGACAACACCCCACAAACCTGCCCCCACTAGGGAAAGCTCCACATGAAAGCTCCACGCCAGCCACGTGCTGGGGGTGAGCTTCTGACATGGCAAAGGCTCACAGCCAAAACTGTGCTTCAGAGCCATCTTCTGCCCTTCTCAGCCCCTTTCTACTCACTCAGAAAACAGGCTGGCATCTTAAGGCTCTCGGCGTCTTCCCTTTGAAGTTCCGGCAAGCGATCTTGCACTCCACAGCATCAAAGCCTTTTTCCACACGTGCTGAAGTCCATAACCTTGTTAGGATAATTAGTCCGGTGCTGCCAGTAAATCTTCCCAGATTGATTTATGGCTACTCAGTCCGGCACGCTTCCGTTGCGTGAACTCTGCTTCCCTCCTACAGCAGTAAAACACCTTAGCAGAATAAGCGCAGCATACGTGTGATAAAGGCTTGAATTAAACGAAGGCAGATTCTTTCCTTAAAGTCTTTTATTGCTCCGATAACATTGGCAAAAATCCATCAGAGTTCAGCTGCATCTCTGCCAGCTCCTCTCACCGAGCGAGCTGCTGACACACTGACACTTTCGCTTTCACAGCACACAAAGAACATTCCAGTCTGCTCACGTCATTTCCTGGCAGACGTCCCAGGAAAAACCTCCCCTTTTGAGCCGAGGCATAGCAGTTTACCTCATTACTGCTCCCAACAATAAGTCCCATGATTGGAATGTAAAAATGGAGGGATACAATCTATTTCAGAGAAACAGACCAGACAAGAAAGGAGGAGGAGTGGCGTTATATGTCAGGGATGTGTATACCTGTGAAGAGATCCAAGATTTAGAACCTCAAAGCCAAAGTGAGAGCATTTGGGTCAAAATTAAGGGAGAGAAGAATAATAGTGACCTCATTGTGGGAGTTTACTATAGATCCCCAAGCCAAACGGAGGACATAGATGATGCCTTCCTGGAACAGATGGCCAAGCATGCAAAAGGAAGGGAGATAGTAGTAATGGGGGACTTCAATTACCCAGATATTTGTTGGATGTCAAACTCAGCCAAGAGCATAAGATCAAACAGATTCCTCACTGGCCTTGCAGACAACTTCATTGTCCAGAAAGTGGGAGAAGCAACAAGAGGAACAGCCATTTTAGATCTGGTCCTAACCAATGTCGATGACCTGGTTAATGGGGTAGAAGTGGAAGGATCATTAGGCGCAAGTGATCATGCTCTTCTGAAGTTTACTATACAACGGAAAGGAGCAGCCAAGCATACTAGGACTCAATTTCTTGACTTTAAGAAAGCCGACTTCATAAAACTTAGGGAAGTGCTGGGTGAGATCCCATGGACAGTAATACTAAAAGGAAAGGGAGTTTGATGGCTGGGAGTTTGTTAAGAGGGAGATAGTAAAAGCACAACTTCAGGCAATACCAATGAGACGGAAACATGGAAGGTGCCTAAAGAAGCCAGGGTGGCTATCTAAAGAACTTTTAACTGAGTTAAGATTAAAAAAGGATGTGTACAAAAAATGGAAAAGGGGGGAAACCACCAAAGAGGAATTCAAACAAATAGCCAGCACGTGTAGACACAAAGTCAGAAAAGCTAAAGCACAGAATGAACTCAGGCTTGCTAGAGAGGTTAAAAGCAACAAAAAAGGCTTCTATGGGTATGTTCGTAGCAAAAGGAAGAACAAAGAAACAGTGGGGTCACTCAGAGGAGAAGATGGTGAAATGCAAACAGGGGACACAGAAAGGGCTGAACTCCTCAATACCTTCTTTGCCTCAGTCTTCTCCGATAAAGAAAACAATGCCCGACCTGAAGAATTTGGAGGAAATGATTCAGCAGAGGAAACACAGCCCAGAATAACTAAGGAGATAGTACAAGAATACTTGGCTAGTTTAGATGTAATCAAGTCTCCAGGGCCAGATGAACTGCATCCAAGAGTATTAAAAGAACTGGCAGATGTGATCTCAGAACCACTGGCAGTCATCTTTGAGAATTCCTGGAGAACAGGCGAAGTCCCGGCAGACTGGAGGAGGGCAAATGTTGTCCCTATTTTCAAAAAGGGGAAAAGAGAGGACCCAAATAATTACCGCCCAGTCAGTCTAACATCAATACCAGGGAAGATTCTGGAGCAGATCATTAAGCAAACAATCTGTGAGCACCTCGAAAGGAATGCTGTGATCACCAATAGTCAGCATGGATTTCTGAAAAATAAGTCATGTCAGACTAACCTGATCTCGTTTTATGACAGAATTACAAGCTTGGTAGATGAAGGGAACGCAGTGGATGTAGCCTACCTTGATTTCAGCAAGGCATTTGACAAGGTGCCCCATGATATTCTTGTAAAGAAGCTGGTAAAATGCGGTCTTGACTATGCTACCACTCAGTGGATTTGTAACTGGTTGACTGACCGGACCCAAAGGGTGCTCATCAATGGTTCCTCTTCATCCTGGAGAAGAGTGACTAGTGGGGTGCCACAGGGTTCTGTCTTGGGCCCGGTCTTATTCAACATCTTTATCAACGACTTGGATGATGGACTCAAGGGCATCCTGATCAAATTTGCAGATGACACCAAACTGGGAGGGGTGGCTAACACCCCAGAAGACAGGATCACACTTCAAAACGACCTTGACAGATTAGAGAACTGGGCCAAAACAAACAAGATGAATTTTAACAGGGAGAAATGTAAAGTATTGCACTTGGGCAAAAAAAATGAGAGGCACAAATACAAGATGGGTGACACCTGGCTTGAGAGCAGTACATGTGAAAAGGATCTAGGAGTCTTGGTTGACCACAAACTTGACATGAGCCAACAGTGTGACGCGGCAGCTAAAAAAGCCAATGCAATTCTGGGCTGCATCAATAGGAGTATAGCATCTAGATCAAGGGAAGTAATAGTGCCACTGTATTCTGCTCTGGTCAGACCTCACCTGGAGTACTGTGTCCAGTTCTGGGCACCACAGTTCAAGAAGGACACTGACAAACTAGAACGTGTACAGAGGAGGGCAACCAAAATGGTCAAAGGCCTGGAAACAATGCCTTATGAGGATCGGCTAAGGGAGCTGGGCATGTTTAGCCTGGAGAAGAGGAGGTTAAGGGGTGATATGATAGCCATGTTCAAATATATAAAAGGATGTCACATAGAGGAGGGAGAAAGGTTGTTTTCTGCTGCTCCAGAGAAGCGGACACGGAGCAATGGATACAAACTACAAGAAAGAAGATTCCACCTAAACATTAGGAAGAACTTCCTGACAGTAAGAGCTGTTCGACAGTGGAATTTGCTGCCAAGGAGTGTGGTGGAGTCTCCTTCTTTGGAGGTCTTTAAGCAGAGGCTTGACAACCATATGTCAGGAGTGCTCTGATGGTGTTTCCTGCTTGGCAGGGGGTTGGACTTGATGACCCTTGTGGTCTCTTCCAACTCTATGATTCTATGATTCTATGATTCTATGATTCTATGATATTCTTGTAAAGAAGCTGGTAAAATGCGGTCTTGACTATGCTACCACTCAGTGGATTTGTAACTGGCTGACTGACCGGACCCAAAGGGTGCTCATCAATGGTTCCTCTTCATCCTGGAGAAGAGTGACTAGTGGGGTGCCACAGGGTTCTGTCTTGGGCCCGGTCTTATTCAACATCTTTATCAATGACTTGGATGATGGACTCAAGGGCATCCTGATCAAAGTTGCAGATGACACCAAACTGGGAGGGGTGGCTAACACCCCAGAGGACAGGATCACACTTCAAAACGACCTTGACAGATTAGAGAACTGGGCCAAAACAAACAAGATGAATTTTAACAGGGAGAAATGTAAAGTATTGCACTTGGGCAAAAAAAATGAGAGGCACAAATACAAGATGGGTGACACCTGGCTTGAGAGCAGTACATGTGAAAAGGATCTAGGAGTCTTGGTTGACCACAAACTTGACATGAGCCAACAGTGTGACGCGGCAGCTAAAAAAGCCAATGCAATTCTGGGCTGCATCAATAGGAGTATAGCATCTAGATCAAGGGAAGTAATAGTGCCACTGTATTCTGCTCTGGTCAGACCTCACCTGGAGTACTGTGTCCAGTTCTGGGCACCACAGTTCAAGAAGGACACTGACAAACTAGAACGTGTACAGAGGAGGGCAACCAAAATGGTCAAAGGCCTGGAAACAATGCCTTATGAGGAACGGCTAAGGGAGCTGGGCATGTTTAGCCTGGAGAAGAGGAGGTTAAGGGGTGATATGATAGCCATGTTCAAATATATAAAAGGATGTCACATAGAGGAGGGAGAAAGGTTGTTTTCTGCTGCTCCAGAGAAGCGGACACGGAGCAATAGATACAAACTACAAGAAAGAAGATTCTACCTAAACATTAGGAAGAACTTCCTGACAGTAAGAGCTGTTCAACAGTGGAATTTGCTGCCAAGGAGTGTGGTGGAGTCTCCTTCTTTGGAGGTCTTTAAGCAGAGGCTTGACAACCATATGTCAGGAGTGCTCTGATGGTGTTTCCTGCTTGGCAGGGGGTTGGACTCGATGACCCTTGTGGTCTCTTCCAACTCTATGATTCTATGATTCTATTCTAAGGGACATTTAAGGGACATCCATCAATAAGGGACAGCAGCAGGACATGGCACTGGAATAAGGGACTGTCCCTTCAAATAAGGGACACTTGACAGCTATGCTGATTGTGGAAGTGACATTATTGCACGGTCATTATGTTACTCTGTTCCATTACTTCTTTTTTAAAAAAGGCAATACAAGCGAGGAAGTGTAATTGACAACATTTGCTTTGAAGTCTGATTTCCATTCTGGATTTGGGACAAATAATTGAGCACTGGCTGTTTCCACTCCTGGAGTTATTTTACTATGGTAAAGTTAAAAGGTACAGTCAAACCTTGGTTGTTGAACATAATCTGTTCTGGAAGACTGTTCAACTTCCAAAATGTTCGACAACTGAGGCATTGCTTCCAATTGGTTGCAAGAGCTTCTTGCACTCAAGCAGAAGCCATGTCGGACGTTCGAGTTCCAAAAAATGTTCGAAAGCTGGAGCATTTATTTCAGGGTTTTTGGTGTTAGGGTGCAAAAAACTTTGAAAATGGAGCCATTTGAGAAACGAAGTTTGGCTGTAAAGGATCCCTGGACAATTAAGTCCAGGGCTGCTCGTCTCCTGAGCTCTTCAGCAGTTTGCATGAATTTCTGTCCCACCCCCCATCTCTCACTAGCAATGTGGGAACAGCTGCTCACCACTTATGGGGATAAATTAGTGGTTTATTTATTTATTTATTTATTTATTTCAGCATTTGGGCTGCTTCCTTTTTCACATACTCCACACTGCAGGATCGGGGGTAGTGGTTAATTTGAGTTGGCTAGTCGACGTGTTTCACTCAATGGCAGAGCCAGGAAGGGTCCCCATTGCAGTGATGCAGGCTCTGACAGGCATGGATCAGTTGTCTCATTGATCCAGTGCATTGACCCAGAAGGCAGCAGGTGAGGGCCAAATGTGTTTTCCTCCTTTCCTTCCTTCCTCCCTTCCTTCCTTCCTTCCTTCCTTCCTTCCTTCCTTCCTTCCTTCCTTCCTTCCCTCCTTCCCTCCCTCCCTCCCTCCCTCCTCCTCCCCCCCTTCCCCCATCAATCCATTTTGGGTCCCCTTGGTCGCCACTGGATTCTTTTTTTAATGTGCTGCCATTAATCAGTTCTGTGGCTCAGGTGGCATTTTTAGTGTTGTGTATATAAAGGAAGTCATCAGTGGAAAGTACCAGTTATTTCTCTATAAATAAAGGAAGCAGGGCTGCCAGGCACCCATGGGTGGCCAAGTAGATCCCTTCCTCATCCTACTCCCCGCCCCTGTCTTCAAGTTGAATTGTGAGGCAGTGCTGGTGGGGACACACTTCTGGCTGAAGTCAAGATCTAAAAACTGAGTAAGTTGTATCCAGCATTAGCCATAGAGTAAAGGTAAAGGTAGGGACGCAGGTGGCGCTGTGGGTAAAAGCCTCAGCGCCTAGGGCTTGCTGATCGAAAGGTCGGCGGTTTGAATCCCCGCGGCGGGGTGCGTTCCCGTTGTTCGGTCCCAGCGCCTGCCAACCTAGCAGTTCGAAAGCACCCCCGGGTGCAAGTAGATAAATAGGGACCGCTTACTGGTGGGAAGGTAAACGGCGTTCCGTGTGCGGCTCTGGCTCGCCAGATGCAGCTTGTCACGCTGGCCACGTGACCCGGAAGTGTCTGCGGACAGCGCTGGCCCCCGGCCTCTTGAGTGAGATGGGCGCACAACCCTAGAGTCTGTCAAGACTGGCCCGTACGGGCAGGGGTACCTTTACCTTTACCTTAAAGGTAAAGGGACCCATGACCATTAGGTCCAGTCATGACCGACTCTGGGGTTGCGGTGCTCATCTGGCTTTATTGGCCGAGGGAGCCGGCATACGGAAACTCCGTTTACCTTCTCGTCGGCGGTTCGAATCCCTTCCTGCTAGGTTGGCAGGAGCAGGGACCGAGCAACAGGAGCTCACCCCGTCACGGGGATTCGAACCGCCGACCTTCTGATCGGCAAGCCCTAGGCTCTGTGGTTTAACCCACAGTGCCACCCGCATCCCTTAGCCATAGAGTAGCCCCATCCAAATGAATGGAAATGACCAACTTCATTAATTTTGATGGATCGATTCTGAGCAGAACCCAGTATTATTCTCTGGAAAAACAAACAAACGCTGGCTGGCTTTTAAAAACAACAACCTATGGTACATTCTCCCACCAATTTTTAATTAATCTATTCACCTTAGTTTTTTAGCAAAACCTTTCTTCTTTTATAGCATGATGGTGTCCATTGCAACTGTTTTTTTCTGCTGCTCCAGAGAAGCCAAATGGATCCAAACTACAAGAAAGAAGATTCTACCTAAACATTAGGAAGAACTTCCTGACAGTAAGAGCTGTTTGACAGTGGAATTTGCTTCCAAGGAGTGTGGTGGAGTCTCCTTCTTTGGAGGTCTTTAAGCAGAGGCTTGACAACCATATGTCAGGAGTGCTCTGATGGTGTTTCCTGCTTGGCAGGGGGTTGGACTCAATGGCCCTTGTGGTCTCTTCCAACTCTATGATTCTATGATTCTATGGTGGGATGGGAGGCCAAACAGTGGGTAGAGTCAGGGCCAATGACACCCAGAGGCAGCTAATTCTAGTTTTATCCCCATCTTCCTGCTCCATGCTGAGTTCTATGAGACCTTAGCATAAAGGCATTCACAGACAGTGCCACCCCCTGGGTAGGTGGAAGTGGGGTAAAAGATTGGTAGGGCTTTGACAAGTGTGTGATGGAGGCAGGAGAACTGGAGGTTGAGCCAGGAGAGGGACCAGCAGTTTGTGGAGTTGGGTGCAGTGGCGGAGCTAGCTGCTCGGGCACCCGGAGTGGTGCACATTCCGTGCACCCAGGGGTGGGACGATCTGCCCATGGGAGCCAGGTGATCGGCACAGCAGTGATGCGCCGGGGGGGGGCAATTGGTGCAGCAGCCGCCCCGGATGTCATTCCAGAAGGGGGTGACACCCGGGGTGGTCCGCCCCCACTGCCCCCCCTTCCTGCCCCCCTGGATTGGTGCCATCCATGAGGAGCCAGGAGGAAAGGGAAGGGGCTGAGCAGTCAGAGACTGAGGAAGGGGCACAGGACATGTTGGAAGGGGAGGAAATGGTTCAGCAGTTGCTTCAACTCCTTCACCAGGTATGAACCTGGAAAAATGAATGCCAGCTACCTTACAAGCTATCATGGGCGTAGCTAGGATTTATGGTGGGGGGCAGAGTCTCAGTTAAATATTTTTATTAATTTTTATTGATTGGGGGGAGCAGCTGCCCCCCTTCCACCTTTGGCTATGCCCATGGGAGGGTGTGAAGGACCAGATGAAGAGACCCAGAAGAATGCATTTCACCTCTGGGCCTGAGGTCCCCACACTTTTGCAGGGAAGAACATCCAGCCCTGCAGGTGGAATGTCCAGCCATAACACAAACACATTCTTTAAGGTCAAGAGATCACAGTGAATCTGAATTATAGTCTGAATTATTGCCCCCACCCCCTGCAGGCCTGGTCTTCTGAAGCTCCTTGCTTGCATCTTAGGAACAGGGCTGGTCCATCCCAGCTGAATGCATCACATTCAGTTTTGGAAGCTAGGATCAATTCTGTGTATGCAGGTAGTTTCCATAGAAATATGATGGAGAGGGGAATTCTGTGGCCTCCAGAGCCTCTTCCGTGGGGCATTCTTGGATATGTTTGTGCATGAAGTTATTTTCTGACCTGATTCTTCTTGAGCCACCATCCCCTCATGCATTGCATTGTGTTGCCTTCCCTGCTGTTGCCATAGAAACCGCTCCACAGCCATCCCTTGTCCTACTGTAATTAAGAGTGACACTAGCCCTTTCCCTTGGAGAATGGCATACGGACTCAATTTGGGCCTTTACACAAGCCTAGTTGGGCCACATCATTCCTTCCCATTTTTTTCACCTTTTAAAGACCTGAATAAAGCATTATGAAAAGAGAAAGGGTGGGGGGAGGCAACAAAATGAATGAACAACCTGCTATTCCATCCGTTTTTTGTATTGGAATCCTCAGCAGCCACAACATGCTTCTGAGGTGTGTGGCTGAGTTTCATTCAGGCAGGGTCATGGAAATGATTTGAGAGAACAATGAGAGAAAATGGAATTAAGACATGCTGGGATTATGTAATAAAAAGCTTGGCTACTTTTCTGAGCATAACCTCTTCAGCTTGGAGTTAAATGAGATGGCTTTCCATCATTTTGTTAAAAAACAACAACACCTTAGTTCCTCACTCAGGATGTCCTTCCCCCACCATATCTTAGCATTTTTACAAGACAACAAAAATCTTAATGTTTGAAATTCCAGAACAAGTAAAAATTAAATTTCCCCTCTAATAAAAGCTTTCAAGAAACTAAATATAATTGGAATGGTCTCCCTCAAGAGGTTGTGGATTCTCCTTCCTTGGAAGATTTTAAGCAGAGGTTGGATGGTCTTCTGTCATGGATGCTTTAGCTGAGATTCCTGCATTGGGTCCCTTCAAACGCTATGATTCTATGATTCCAATTTTTGTGAAAAGTTTTAGTTCTCAAACTTTCCACAGAAACTATATTGATTTGTGTTTTATTTCTTTTAATTCAAGCATGGAAAATCTTGTTCTATAGTCCTCAAGTTGCCTGTTGATCGGTGGTATTTTTTCTTCTGTAGCCTCTGCAGCTGCCTTAGCTTCTTCTGCAATTTTCTTTGTTTTTAATGATTCTTGCAATAATTGCTGAATTAAATCTGTATTTTGTTTAATACAAGCTGTATTTTGATCTATTTTAGAAGATGTCTCTGACACCTTTTTGTTTGTTTCTGCAACCTCCTCTGCCAATTTATTTAATGATTCTTGAATTTTTGCAAATCCTGTATTAAAAAGGTCCTCAGTTGAAGACATAGCTTTTGGTTTGGGTTGTACAGATGCACCTCCAATTGGGTCTGGTATAGAGGCTCTTCTTCCTGAATAAAAGGTTTTCCCAGATCTTGTAGTCTTCTCCTGCAGCTGGTCTAGTTTTCCCTTATCACTTGCCATACCACACCAACTTATTTCAAGGTCACTCCCAGCTAAGGCTAGCTGTCAGACTTGAAGTCAAAACAGTGGAAAGTCCCCAGTCACTCTCCCAGCTGCAGCAAGCTGTCAGATTTTAAAGCCAAACAGTGGAAAGTTCCCAATTGCTTTCTGTTTCTTTGTATCAGTCTTTGTAACAATCCTTATGTCCACCAGGGGGATACAATAGCCCCTGGGAACAATGTCTCCCGTCTTCTCTTTCTCCTTCCCAGCAACTTCGCAACTAATTCCTCCCAGTAACAAGACTTAAACAGTCACAGTTTTTAACAGTATAATCCAGTTTGCAGAGCTTAAAATCTCAGGGTCTCTCTCTGCAGTCCCTCCTTTACCCTGTATTTTCAGATTGACAGATCAGAGCCGGGCGCGCCGGGCGGTGTTTCCCCCACAGTCAGCTCTTTCTTACGCAGGCAATATAGTTTCCAGTCCTTCCCCCCCTTTTCCCTGCCACTTGGGGGGGGGGGAGAAAATCCTTATCAAAACGCCAGATTCCGTTTCTTCAAAAGCACTTTTAAAGGTTTGGCACACAAAAGTCTTTGTTTCCAGCTATATACAGGGCGGAAGGCTGACTTCCTGGTTAAACCTTACCGCTTCGGTTCTAATTTAGTTTGCTTTTTTAACTTTTGCCAAATCCAAAAGTTCCTTAATTTGTTTCTTTTCCTTTTAAAATTTGTAATCCTCCTACTCACGGAAAGTTCTTTTATAATCCAATTTGTCCCAAGAAGAAGTTGAGCGCTCCTCCGATCACGGCTGTGCGACGTCTCTCCGAAAAAGAAGCGATTGACTCTCAGCACCGCGTTACCCCCTCCACACTCCGGAGCTCTTCCTGAGCCCCAGAGACGTTTTAGGGGATCGCTGTTGGTGCCCGCCGAGTCCCACGGACGTAGGCTTCCTCCGCCTACATTTTCAGGGGTTCACCGCGTCGCCGTAGCGGTAGAACCCTGTTTTTTCGGATCTCCCCCTCCGGTGCTCAGCAGGGGGCCGCCATGATCGCTGGCGCTCAACCCGGAAGCTTGTATTATAATGACTAAAATGAATGACTCCACTGCCAGCTGAGATTGTTTTTGTTGACATCCGCCTGTCTCAGGAGACAATGGAGAAGTGTGCATTTGGGGATGAGGTCAAGCTGTTGTAAAGTCACAGTGCTTGTTGTGGCCATAGAGACCGACAATGGAGAGACATGTCTTGTTGCAGCTGGGGCAGATGAAGAGATCCAGTTGTGCTGGTGCAGATGCACCATGATGCTTCTTCTTTCTGCGCTCCTCCCAGCAGTCATTCCTTCTCTGGTCACTGCTATGGATACATGACTTGACTGCCTGTCTCCAGGCACTGTGGTTGTCTGCAAGGGATTCCCACATGACAGGGTTGATGTTACCAGCCTTCATGTCACATTAGCAGACATCTTTGTAGCACAGAGTTGGTCTGCCAATTGGCCTGGTGCCAGAAGCCAGCACCCAACGGAGCACATCATTGGGGATCCTGCTATCTTCCATTCTGTGACCATGACCAAGCCAGTGTAGACGTCACTGGGACAGGAGTGTGGAATTGGGAGAGCACAATCTTTGTTTGGAATTCTGTGCTACCATGCGATACCTAAAATCCTGATGCAGCACATGTGGAAGTCATTGAGGTGTCACTCCTGATGGTTGTAAGTCGCCCACTACTCACTTCCATGAAGGAGTGTGCTCAACATGCAAGCCTGGGAAATCTTCATCTTGGCATTGACCATTAGTATCCCATTCTCCCAGACCCTTTTGGAGACACGAGCCATTGCCAATAACTGCGTTGCCAATATGCTTGCCCAACTCGGTGTCAGTGGAGAGATTGCTGCTTATGTCTACTACCTGAAGTGTGTGGTCACCAATGCTGATGACGTCCTGTCCCAATATGTTAGTCTTCGTCAGGCTGATGGAAATGCTGAATTCTCTGCTGGCTTGGGAAAAGTGGTAAATGAGTCTCTGTCTGCAAACAATTTCTCTTGGATAAGGGTCCACCACACTTTTGTTTTGCCATGGGGACGTGCCCTATTGCTCCTTGTAGGGATGTATTCACTATCCTCAGTTGAGCTGAAGGCATATAAGAGCAACAGGGAGAAGCATATGCCAACATGCCCTGTTTCATGCTGCTCTTTATAGGGAAGGCGTCTGAGGATGAGTCAACATATTGGATGGTGCAGCACATGTTCTCATGGAAGGACATAATCATTTTGTGAAGCTTAGGTGGACATCCTATCTTGTTCAGCAGCGTGAAGAGTCCTTTTCGACTGATGAGGTCAAAGGCCTTTGTCAGGTCTATGAAGGGGCATCTCTGCTCTCAGCATTTCTCCGGCACCTGGTGCAGTGAGAAAATCATTATGAGTGGTTGTTGTTTTTTAAATATACAGTGGTACCTTGAGTTAAGAACTTAATTCGTTCCAGAGGTCCGTTCTTAACCTGAAGCACCACTTTAGCTAATGGGGCCTCCCGCTGCCACCGTGCCGCCGCTGCACCACTTCTGTTCTCATCCTGAAGCAAAGTTCTTAACCCGAGGTGCTATTTCTGGGTTAGTGGAGTATGTAACCTGAAGCATATGTAACCTGAAAAGTATGTAAGCCGAGGTATCACTGTATTTTTTATTAAAGATTTTTTTTTTTTTTTTTTTTTTACAAAAGTATGTGCAATGTCTCTTTTTTCAAGTTACATTTTCTACAGGTCAGTTTCATTTGTTGAGACATTAGTGTTACATTAGGAAGAAAAGGGGGGAAGAGGCGGAGGGGGCCATGGTGGGTAGGGATGGGCTGGGTTGGCAATGTTTCTATTTTACTTAGAGTATGTGTGGGGTTTTGTGTCAGCATCGCTTTTGCGAGTTCTCTTTGCTATTTGCTAGTGTTTGGTGGTGAGAGAAATTGGGGTTGGCCTAGGGTGAGGTTGCTTGTTTGTGATTGGCTGTGGTGAACTTTGTTTTTGTGTGTGAGTGGGGTGGGTGGGTGTTTTTGAATCAGGTTAGCCATATTGATTCGTATGCTGTTGGTGGATTCTTGTCATTTTCTTGTTGGCTGTGTATGTGATAAAGGGGAGCCATACCAGGGTGAAGGCATCTTCTTCTATTTGTCCCTGTGTCAGTTTCAGTTTATTGGTTAAATTTTCTAGTAAGGCTGTTTCCCATACTATTTGGTACCATTGGTCCATGCTTACTCCTGATAGGTCTCTCCAGTATCTGGTTATGATGTTTCTGGCTGCTGAGAGTAGGTGGCTTATGAATTCTTTGTGCTTTATTGTCTTGGAAGAGACATTTCTGGGGTGATTTCTAATACTTGCTTAGTTATTTTACATATTTCTCGTTTGGCTGTTGTCCAGAGTAGTTGGAGTTGGGGGCATTCCCACCACATGTGGAGGTATGTGCCTGTGGAGGTGCACCCTCTCCAGCATTTTGGTGAGGTTCCTGGGCATTTTGGTGAGGTTCCTTAGCACTAATTTCTTGGTGTTAGGTACCACCTGTAGGTGAGTTTCAGAGTGAGTTCTTTCCTTTTCGTTGATATGGATTTAAAGGGGGTGGTTAGACCACATTCTGGTCCATTGAGTGGGGTTAATTTCATAGTGTCCCTTTGTTGTTAGGAGGAGGTTTTCGAAGGTTGTCAGAGGCCTAGTTGCTGCTGATTTTACTACTGGATTGTTTACGAGGACATGTAATTGGTGGTGTGTTAACCAGGGCATTTGGGTGTCTTCTAGTTTGTCTTGTATTTCTTGTGTTGACAAGGGTTTGTTGTTTTTATAGAAGTCTGTTAGGCAATATAAGCCTTTGGTTTGCCAGGTTTTTATCTGGAGGATCATGTTGACTGTTGGTGTCTGAGCTCTAAAGCTGCATTGTGACTTGGGGTAGTACCAGTCAGTGACTATAATCTGTTGATAACTAAATGGGCAAAGGCCTCTTTAAAGCATTGTTTTCCCTCACTGGTTTAAATGCATTTTATTTTCTTATTACGGATATATTAAATGAAGCAATGGCTCTTCCTTCCATTTATGCAGTGGGCTGGAACACAAACAGGATTCTGGACTAGATGGGCTTTTGGTCCTTGAGTGAGCTAGTGTGAGCTAGTGTTGTAGAACTGTGTTGGACTAGGACCTGAGAGAACAGGGCTCAAATCCCCACTCAGCCATGAAGCTCACCAGGTGACCCTGGGCCAGACACAGTCTCTCATCTTTACCTACCGAACAGGGTTGTTATGGAGATTCAATAAAGAGCGGGGAGAACAATGTACACCACCTTGAGCTCCTTGGGAGAGAAAGGTGGGATATTAATGCAATAAATAAATAAAACAAAAACACATTTTGAGAATAGAAATATCCTCAGCTGCAAATCATTACACTGGGCAACAATTTTTTACTTTTTGAATGTTGTCTAGATTTCTACAATTGATTTAGGGTATTTTTGCACTGCTGAATCAGGAAATGGCATCCGTTTCTCTCCATCAGGTCAGGTTTTTGTGCTATGTTGATTTGTCTTGTGACAAAATCGATTACATGGCAAAATCAATTTGTGGCATTATCAGCTGATTTTTGTCAACACATATCATCCTAAATATGTTTTTAAGAGAAAAAAATGTTTTTCCAACAACATATATTGATTACCTGATAGAAACACCGATTACTGTAAAATGAATGGTGGGCATTGATAAAGGTAAGTACACGTAAATTGCATATTGCTTCACCATTTTTCAAACTTCAGGGCTTGAACTTCCATTTCTTGGAACTCCTGAAATGCTCAGCAGCAGGGAGGTCTTTCTTCAGAGTCCAACAGTAGTCAGCCATCATGACTGCGTCCCAGCGACCCTGATACCTGGTCTCCATCTCTTTCATGTTGTGATGGAATCTCTCCCCCTGCTTGTCACTCATTGAACCCAGGTTCTCAGGAAACCGGTCCATATGTGAAAATGGGTAGTGCATCTTGACGCTCATGTTGCAGCCCAGGTTTCTGAAAGCAGTCAGCATGTTGTTGACAAGTTCTGCATAGTTTCTGGCCTTATTGTTGCCAAGAAAGTTCTTCACTACCAGAACAAATGGCTTCCACACTTCCAGTTCCACTTCGTTCATTGAGTTTCCGAACTCTGGATCTCTGATGAGCTGACGGATCTGAGGACCGTCAAAGATGCCAGCTTTCGGACTTCCGGCGGATCGCGAAGTGGAAGCAAGTGGGATCTCCTGCGTGCGGGAGAATCCAGCTATTGAGAGAAAAAAAGGGGGTCTGCAAGGGTGCCGCAGCCCCCCCAATACTCATGGAAGGGAATCCAAGAGGCAGGGGTCCCAGCACTGCCAGTTAAATTCTCCCCCGGCCGCCAAGTAGCCCCCTTTAGGGAGGCGACGAGAGCGGCGGGGTTGAGACGTCGGCAGCGGGAAGCCATTTCTATCTCTCATAGCGAAGACCCTAGCTTGCGCACAGAGCGATCCGTTCTCAAACGTAAAGAAAACGAATTGGGAATTGGAAAATCGGAACACAAAAGGACGGATTGGAACTAATTCGAGGCGGTAAGGTGGAAAAAAGGAGGTCAGCCTTGCCGGGAATTTTATTTTGGCACAAGAAGAATTCGCGGAGCGGAAAAAACTAAGTTACGACAAGCGAACAGTTACGGATATATTAGTGAACTTTTTCTTATTAGAAGGCTTCTCACAAAATAAACTGAGTTAAAATTAAGGTGAAAGAGATTTGTGGAGAAGCAGAAGGAAACAGCCCGACGGAAGGTTGGCTGTGAGTGTTGGCGAGTTAATGGGAGACAACGAGTTGGAATTACTTTCACTTTAAAAGAAACTCATTTACGGTCGCTAAGACAAAGACTTGGATTACAAATAAAGCTTGCTGGCTCAAGTAATAAGAAAAGAATTAAGACGGTGGACACCAACTTTTGCTTTGCCTTCAGGAACGGAATTTTTTAAGGACTTTGGGATTATAAATTTGTTGCGGGAATTACAACCCCCTCCCCCCCCTTCTTGGAGCTATAACGAAAGAGATACAAAGTGCCATTTTGACGCTACTGAAGGAACTTCCTGCAGCCATTTTGTTGCAAGTAAAAGAACCTTTTCCCTTGGAAGATACAGTTATTAAGGATTTAGTTTTGGGAGTAACAATTGAACGCAATGGTTGGGAAAGAATTTTTCCTTTAAGAACTATGTTTTCTCCCCCCCCCCCCTTTTCCTTTTTCCCCTTGGGAAAAGCTAGCACTTTGGGTCTTGCCATCACAGTATATTTGCTTTTGGATTTAAACAAGGCGACCTCTGCAGGACATGGTAAAAGGTTTAAGAAGGAAGCTCTTTGTTTTACTTTGAATTTAGCAACCAATCCCAGGGAAATAGCCAAGCAAGTGGCAAGAAGGCAAGAAGAGTGTGGAAATATTTCTTTGTCTTTTTGGTTTTGTGTTTCCAAGGGTCTTGATTCATTTGCTGCATTTATGTAATAATTTGGATGGGATATAGTCCTGAACATTGATGAGTTATTGGTGTTTGGTATAAAAGGGAAATTTGAAATTGTGAGAGGGGTATTGGAAATTGTTCTGAGTATTATAGAAAATTATTTTAAATATTGGAAATAGTAAATCTGTTAATATTTATTTGTTTAATTAAAAATGTCGCATACACAGAAAAAAAGTGAAGGTGCAACACCAGGAGAAAGAAAGGGTTCAAGACAAGAACCAGAGTGGAAAGCAGATATTGTTAAAATGTTTACAGAATTGAAGGCGGATATAAAAGGTAGTGAGAAAAATATTGAGAATAAATTAGGCCAAATGGAAACAAAGTTGGAGCAAATGGACAATAAAATAGATGTAACAGTAAATGAATTAAAAGACCAGATGAAAGAAATTGTAAAAAAAAAATACTGAGATTGTTAAAAGGACACAGAATTTAGAGGAAGGAATGAAAAGGACAAAATTAGAAATGAGAGAGGTGCGGAAGGAAGAGGAAAAAATGAAGGTGGAAATATCAGAAATGAACAGGATGCAGGATGAAGTGTGGGACGCGGTTGCGATGAATGAACTTCGACAACGGGAAACAAGTTTGAGACTGAGGTCTGTGCCAGAAGCCCAGGGAGAAAGAATTAAAGAGAAATTGACAGCAGATATTGCCCAATGGTTGGATATGAAAATAGAGGAAGTAGAAAAAACAATACAAAATGCCTTCCGGATTAAGACAAGATCAACTAGAGCGAAGAAATTCCCAGGAGACAGCCTGGTCGTCTTTAAAGATAGAGAAATGAGAAATTTGATTTTGCAAAAAAATAGAGAAAAACGTTTAAATATCGTTGGGAACTACATAATTATCTTCAAAGATGTGCCAATGAGGCTTTTGAAGAAAAGGGACCAATATAGACAATTGGTCCAAACACTGAAGAAAAAAGAAATTGAATTTAAATGGGAGTTTCCAGAAGGCGTAACATTTACATATAAAGGGAAGAGGCACAGGCTGACAAAAATGGAAGAAGTGGAAAAATTTTATAGACGATACAAAGAGCTGACCAGGGAAGGAGAAGGAGCAGAGGTGCCAGGAATGGGAGGTGGCGAAGGAGACTCGGCAGTGCTGGAGGAAGAGGAGGAAAGAAGCAGAAAGGACAGAAGGAGGGGAAGAGGAGAAAAACGGGAAGAGGAAGAAGATATTGATAAAGAACAAGAAGAGGAAGAGAAATAAAGATATAAAAGGAAAAGAAAAAAAGAAAAGATATTTAATTGGCAGACATTATGGCACTAAAATTATGGACATGGAATGTAAATGGAATGAATGACAAAAAAAGAGAAATAAAGTGGGACAATATTTAAAACAAAAGAATTTGGACATTATTTGTTTACAAGAAACACATGTTAAAAAAACGCACAGGAAAATCTTAATCAATAAAAAATTGGGAAACGAATATATTTCATCGGACAAAAGTAAAGAGAGAGGGGTGGTTCTTTATATAAAAAATAAATTAGAGGCACAACAATTATTTAAGGATGAGGAAGAAAGATACATTGCAGTACAAGTCAATTGGCAAGGTGAGAAGTTGATAGTGATAGGAGCGTACGCACCAAATGGGAGTAAAGTGGAATTTTTTAAAAGTTTGGAGGAAAAACTATTTGAATATTTGGATCAAAAGGTGATAATAATGGGTGATATGAATGGGATGGTTTCAATGGAGATGGATAGACTACGAGCTAAAGTGAAAATGAAGGAAGGGAAATTACCAAAAACCTTTTTCGATCTGGTAGAAAACTGTAATTTGGTGCACATATGGAGACTGAGACACCCATTAGAAAAACAATTTACTTTCCATTCAGAAGTAAATCAATCAATGTCAAGAATTGATCAGGTCTGGGTGTCCAATGAACTAACTACAAGAATTGTTAAAATTGAGATCCAACCAAAGGTATTATCAGACCACAACGCGGTAAAAGCCATTTTAAAAGAATTTGAAGAAAAATCTTTCAGGTGGAGATTGAATGAAAGTCTCTTTGATGACCAGAGAATAGTAGACAATGCTCAGAAATGTCTAAAGGACTATTTTGTAAATAATATCAATAAGGGAACAAAGATGAGCATGGTTTGGGACGCAAGTAAATGTTGGCTTTTCGCAGTGTAGTGACGCTGCAGAGAGCTTGCTGGGGAGACCATGCATAAAAAAAAGGGACTCAAAAATAACTTAAACAAGGTTTTAATAAGAAAAACAAAAACTCCTTATACATCTACAAACAAACACGACCCAACCACCAACCCATCCCCCAGGGTAAAAGGCAGAGCTAGGTGCTACCCCTTATATACTGCAGCCAATTCCCGACACAGCTTAATCAATGCAACTCAGCAGCACCTGCTATGCTTCACAGCTGTGAAGCTGGATCTCATTATTTTGCTCTGGCCCTTGCTCTAGCCCCTTAAAGGTATACACAATGGGTGAAACAATGATGAACCTTTAGATTTAAAGAAACAGTTCAACATTTCCCCTGCGGTTCATCATTGTGGAACAAAAACATAAAGCATACTTTGTACATGTTTTTCATGTGTAACCTTTGGAAGTGCTTTAGTAAAAATGTCTGCAATTTGATTGTCACCTGGAACATATTTAAATACAATCATTTTATCAGCAATTAGTTTCTTTACAAACTGCAAACGTAATCTTAAGACTCTAGTGCGCTGCGGATTGGTTTCTGAACATAGGATAGCGAGTCCACTCTGGGAATCAAGGTAAACTTTTACTGGTAGTGTTACTTGCATCTGTAGGTCAGCAAATACTTGCATATACCATTCTATATCACGAGTGGCCTGAACGCATGCACATAATTCACTCTGTTATGGAGAGACAAATAATGGTTTGTGTCTGGGACTTCCATTCAAAAGGACAACCGTTATAACAAAACACCATACCAGACACACCTCTGCAATTATTTTGTTCCACTGCATGAGATGCATCGCAGAAAATTTCAAAACCTTTGTCAATACTTGATGTAAACTGCAACCTATAATGTTTAGTATGTTTAAGGTACATTACCACTCTCTTAAGAGCAGAGAAACATTGTGTAGTGGGCTTTTCCACAAATTTTGCCAGAAAGTGAAAAGCATAAGTTATATCTGGTCTTGAGATTCTTTGAATGAAATTTAGCTTGCCTATAGCAGAACGATACAAAGTTTTGTTATGAAATGGCTTATCTTCACTTGTAAAGGTGAAACCACACACCATAGGCATTTCCTTCCCATTTGCATTTTCTAAACATAGCATTTCAACAAGATCATCAATTTTTGCAGTTTGATGAACCAGAAAAGATCCATTTTTGCCTTTCTCAATTTGCATGGATAAGTAATTTTTAGCTATGCCTAATTCCACCACATCAAATTTCTTCTGTAACTGTGATACTACTTGTTCATATTCCTGTTTAGTTTTTGTAGAAACTAACACGTCATCTTGGGACGCGGAAGGTGCTGTGGGTAAAAGCCTCAGCGCCTAGGGCTTGCCGATCGAAAGGTCGCGGTTCGAATCCCTGCGGCGGGGTGCGCTCCCGTCGCTCGGTCCCAGCGCCTGCCAACCTAGCAGTTCGAAAGCACCCCCGGGTGCAAGTAGATAAATAGGGACCACTTACTAGCGGGAAGGTAAACGGCGTTCCGCGTGCGGCTCTGGCTCGCCAGAGCAGCGATGTCACGCTGGCCACGTGACCCGGAAGTGTCTCCGGACAGCGCTGGCCCCCGGCTTCTTGAGTGAGATGGGCGCACAACCCTAGAGTCTGTCAAGACTGGCCCGTACAGGCAGAGGTACCTTTACCTTTACCTTTAACACGTCATCTACATACACACATATCTTAATTACGGAGTTTGCCCTTTCCTTTATGAACACACAATTGTCTGCCTTTCCTTGTGAAAAACCAATATCCAGCAATTCTTTTGCTAAAGTTTGGTGCCAATTCCTTCCACTTTGATGCAGACCATAAAGGGATTTATTTAATTTGCATACCAAACCTTCAGCGGCGTCTATGCCTTCAGGAACTCGCATAAAAATTTGTTCTTTTAAATCTGCAAACAGATATGCAGTTTTTATATCTAGGTGGTAAACAGAATGTCCACGTTGTGATGCATCTTTTAACAAGAGCTTAACTGTTTCATATTTTACACTTGGTGAATAACACAAATCATAATCTTCACCTGGAATTTGTTGAAAACCTCTAGCGACTAATCTTGCCTTGTACCTTACAACTTCATTTTTGTCATTCATTTTAGCTCTATAAACCCATTTTGAATCTCTGGGGTTAGAGGTACAAGAGACCAAGTGTTATGCTCTTTTAAAGAAGCTATCTCAGAGTCCATAGCTTTATACCAATTTGCAGCTTGGTGCTTAGGTAAATTCTGAACATCATTGTAGCTTTTTGGCTCAAAAACCGCCTTATTGGCGTACACAGTATTAAAATGTTCATCTGCAAATCGTTGTGGCTTCTGCCTCTTTCTATCTGAACATCTCAGTCCGGAAGGAGAGTCAGACTCCTCAGACAACAGAACTAAGTGAACTACTAGTTTCAGGTTGTAAACCATCATTGTCAGACTGAAGAGATGCCTGTAGGCTAAGCTCACGGTCAGAAAACTCAAGAGAATCTAACCTCCCCTCGGGTGCCTGTAACTTTAAATCATCAAACAAATTATCAGATTCAACATGCCTTTTGTCTTCTCCCCTTAATTCAGAAGCACCATTTCCTGCTGCTGCTGCTCCTACTTCCTCTTCTTCCTCAGTTTCATTTATACCATCAGTATCTTGGAAAACAGCAACTCCCTCCCAATTTACAGTTTGTATCATGCTTCTGGTAATATGAAATTTGCCAGTTGCTGGTATGTAAATTCTGTACGCCCCCTGCTGGTAGCCCATTAATTTTCCCTGAACACTACGCTCACCCAATTTCTGCTTAGCGGGATAATGCATAATTACATCTGAACCCCAAATTTATAGGTATTTCAGATTAGGGCGTTTTTTAAACAGCTTCTCATAGGGAGTGACATCTAAACCAGAATGATAACTTCGATTTCTAACAAAGCAAAAAGCATTAAGCGCTTCAGCCCAAAAGTCTTTGGGCAGATTAGCATCATGCAGATAAGTTTTAACCCCTGCCTGCAGGTCACGCTGCGCAACTTCAACAAGCCCATTTTGCCAGGGACTTCAGGGGCAAGATAACTCATGAGTAGTCCCCTGCGCTTCCAGGAATTTCTCAAAATCCTCAGAAACAAATTCCCCACCCTGGTCAGAAAACAGGTTCTTAATTGGTTTGTTAAAGTGCGTTTTTACCCAGTTGCAAAAAACTTTGTACTTCTCAAATGCTTGGGACTTTTCAGCTATTGCATAAGCCCAACAGTATCTACTATACTGGTCTATCAGGGTAAGCCAGTACTTAGAACCTCCTAATGATGGTGGGAGTGGCCCAACTAAATCACAATGCACACACTCAAATGGCTCAGTTACTTTCCTATCTGAGCACCTACCCTTGCGTGCAACCTTGATCTTATTTTTGCAACAGGATAGACATTGCATAAAGAACTTACATGGTTTTAAGTTGAGGCCATTAACAATATTCTTTGTCTTAATTACATCAGCAAAATTCAGGTGTCCCAGAAGTCTGTGCACCTCATGGACACACCCGGAATGTGGCCTTACATTCCTCAACCCCTGGCTTGACTGTGCTGCTCTGCAATTTATAGGTGATTGGGAGTAGGTGCGAAAATACAGCCTATATAAGCCATCAGATTCCCGGGCATACAATAGACGTTTGTTCCCCTCAAAAAACTCACACATTGAATTTAAGAAACGCACAGTTATGCCTTGACGAGCAAAACACCTTACTGATAATAAATTGTCCATTGATGGGCAGTAAATGCGGTTCGCTATCGTAATGTTTAAAGAGTCAAGTTTAACAGTACCCCTGCCAAGCGACTGCAAGACTTGTGAATTGGCTAAATGTACATTACCGATTTCCTCTTCGAAAGAAATAAACAAGCTTCGATCGTTGCAGATATGCTGAGAAGCTCCTGAGTCGACAAAAAAATAATTCCACCTGGCACCTTTAATTCTTTTACGACCTGTTGTCCGAGCATGAAGAGCTCGCGGCTCGTTTCTGTCTTTACGGTACGATGTCGGCTGCTGGGCTGATGACCGTGACTGACAAACAGAAACAGTCTTGGGAGTACTTTGCTTTCTTTTGGCTCTGCAGTCCTTTGCAAAATGTCCCTGCTTATTGCAGAACCAACAATGCTTGGCCGCTTTAAATGCAGTCGTATCACCACCAGCTTGCATGTGGCGTCCCTCATTACTTCTGGAAATAGGAGTGCTTATGGCACAAGCCTCCCTTCTGTCCAACTCGCCCATTAATCTTGCCGTTACCCCTTCCACAGTTAATTGTGCTGGTGGAACGGCAGATATCTGGCTAGCTATACCATCAAAGTCCTCATTAAGGGAACAAAGGATGATAAAAACATACTGAATATCAGGTATCTCCATGTCCCTTCGAATTAATTCGCAGCGTATTGCCTCCAGACATCTCAAGTGTGCTGCCAAATCACCACCAGGCTGCAACTTCGTCTGGTACAACTGCTTGAAATACGTCAATGCAGACGCTGACTCTTTTCTAACATGCACTGCTGCAAGACTGTCCCACATTTCTCTGGCAGTTTTCTTATTCCTTATATAAACTACTTGCTGGTCGCTGACTGCCAAATTGATTATCGCCCTGGCTTTCGCATCTCCTTTCCACCAAGCATCAGTTACAGGGTCAGGAGGGTCTTTAGTTACATAGGTCCATACATCTCTAGAGGTCAAAAGTGCCGCCACCCGAAAACACCATAAACTATAGTTCTCATCTGTTAGCTGTGGGAAGACCAGAGCCTTCCCCACTTCAGGAACCCGGTCAACCATTCTGGAACTCTTCCAGACCCACAAAAACTACGCTAACAGGAGAAGGAGTTTTCAAACCTTTCTCATAGTCCAAAAATATGCAGTCATCCACTCAGCAGCTGGGCCCATAACCAAAGCTGTTGGCTTTTCGCAGTGTAGTGACGCTGCAGAGAGCTTGCTGGGGAGACCATGCATTAAAAAAAAGGGACTCAAAAATAACTTAAACAAGGTTTTAATAAAACAAAAACTCCTTATACACCAAATACATCTACAAACAAACACGACCCAACCACCAACCCATCCCCCAGGGTAAAAGGCAGAGCTAGGTGCTACCCCTTATATACTGCAGCCAATTCCCGACACAGCTTAATCAATGCAACTCAGCAGCACCTGCTATGCTTCACAGCTGTGCAGCTGGATCTCATTATTTTGCTCTGGCCCTTGCTCTAGCCCCTTAAAGGTATACACAACGGGTGAAACAATGATGAACCTTTAGATTTAAAGAAACAGTTCAACAGTAAAGCCGTCATGAGAGGATTTTTCATTCAACAAAATGCAATTAAAAATAAAATGAGAGAAAAGGGCAAAAAAGAAATTCTAAGACAAATAATGGAGAATGAAAAAAAAATTAATTATAAGACAGAAGGATGAAAAGGTTAAACAAAGTATAAAAATGCTCCAGACACAATTTGCAATGATAATTAATAAGGAAGTAGAATGGAACATAAGAAGAATGAAACAAAAGAATTTCGAATTTGCAAATAAATCAGGGAAATGGCTAGCGTGGCAAATTAAAAAAAGGAAAGAGCAAAATACAATTAATAAAATTAAAATAGATGACCAGGAAATTGAGAACCCGAAAGGAATAAGGAAAGGTTTTGTGGACTTTTACCGTGAGTTGTATAAAAGAAAGGAGAAAATTAATATGAAAACAATGGAGGAGTATTTAAAGAAGAAAAAGATGCAAAAAATATCAGAGAGTAATAAAAACAAATTGAATGAGCCAATAGAACTAGAAGAGCAATAAAGGATTTGAAAAGTGGGAGGTCACCGGGACCGGATGGATTCAGTGCAAGATATTATAAAGAACTGAGACACACGCTACTTGTACCACTAAGAGAAGTAATGAATAATATATTGAAAGAAGGAGAAATACCAGAGACCTGGAAAGAAGCATACATAACATTTATTCCCAAACAAGACTCTGATTTAACACAAGTAAAGAATTATAGGCCAATCTCGTTATTGAATAATGATTATAAAATGTTTGCAAGTATATTAGCAAGTAGAATGAAAAAGATATTAAAGGAAATGATTCATAATGATCAAACAGGTTTCCTTCCCGGTAGACAGATGAAAGACAATATAAGAAATGTAATTAATATAATAGAGTATCTGTCAAGCGGGAAGGACAAACAAGCAATGCTGATATTTGTCGATGCGGAGAAGGCCTTTGATAACATTTCTTGGGAATTTATGTTAAAGAATTTAGAATAAATGGATATGGGTCAAGCTTTTTTGAATGGTATAAAGGCAATATATTCAGGTCAGAGAGCGAAATTAATTGTGAATAATGTTACAACAGAAAATATTGCAATAACTAAGGGTACAAGACAAGGGTGTCCCTTGTCTCCGTTACTGTTCATTTCGGTCCTTGAAGTGTTTCTAAGAACAATAAGAGATAATGGAAATGTAAAAGGTGTGACAATTGGTCGTAATGAATACAAGGTTAAAGCCTTTGCCGATGACTTGGTTATAACCATAGAAGATCCTGAGCAAAGTGTAAAAGAGGTGTTAGATGAGATAGAACAGTTTGGTAAGGTGTCTGGTTTTAAATTAAACAGGAAAAAAACCAAAATAATGGCTAAGAACATTGATCAAGAAATAATAGAAAGAATACAGCAACAAACGGAGATGAATGTGGTCAAAAAAGTTAAATATTTAGGGATTATGTTAACACCCAGAAATATTGACCTGTACCAAAATAATTATGTACCAATATGGAATAAAATTAAACGGGACTTAGAGGTGTGGGGAAGAATGAAATTATCATTTTGGGGAAGGATTGCAACGATAAAGATGAGCGTGCTACCGAAACTGTTGTTTTTGTTTCAAACAATTCCAATAATTAAAGGTGTGACAATATTTAAGGAATGGCAAAGATCAATATCAAGATATATCTGGCAGGGCAAGAAGCCAAGAATAAAATTTAAGATATTGACGGATGCGAAAGAAAGAGGAGGCTTCACCCTGCCAGACTTAAAGTTATACTATGAAGCTTCGTGTCTTTGCTGGGTAAAAGAATGGATAAAATTAGAAAACACACAATTGTTGGATTTAGAAGGGTATGACAATAGATTCGGGTGGCACGCGTATTTATGGTGTGAAAAGAACAGAGTGCATAAAGGTTTTGAAAACCACATCTTTAGAGGACCGTTGAACGAGGTTTGCAATAGGTATAAAAACCTATTAGAGTTTAAAACTCCATACTGGTTGTCACCATTGGAGATTTTGAGTGTAAGAAAGGTCAATATGTCAGGGAATTGGATTACATATGAGAATTTGATAATAAAAGAAGGCAATAAATGGAAACTAAGGCCATATGAAGAAGTGAAGAAAAATGTAAATGATTGGTTGCATTACCATCAGATAAATGCAATGTTTAAAAAGGCACTGTTGGAAAGAGGCTTTCAAGAAAAGCAATCGAGGTTTCAACAGGAAATTTTGAATAACGATGTCAAAGTTCTGTCAAAAATGTATAAATTATTACTTGAGTGGCACACCAAAGATGAGGAAGTGAAGTCGGTTATGATCCAGTGGGCCAAAGATTTTGGATATAATATTCAATTTGATCAATGGATTAAATTGTGGAAGGAGGGAATGAAATTCACTGCATGCACTACAATAAAAGAAAATGTGATGGCCCAGAAATGGAAGCAGGAAGAAATGCCGACCAAGGAAGAATGGAGGAGGAAGTTGACGGAATATGCAGAGATGGATAAACTGACTGGGAAAATAAGGAACCAACGCGATCAGAGATTTTCCGAGGACTGGAATAAATTTACAGAATATATAAAAAATGTATGTGAGGAGCAACTAATGCTTGTTGGCTTTCAAGAAGCTTTGTGAAAAGGATTGATTGAAATGTTGTTTGAAAAACAGGTTTTTCAAAAAGAGGTAAAGTGCAACATAAAATTAAGAAATGTGAGAGGTAGTGATAATATGGAGAATTGTCAGGGGGAGTTATCAAATGATGGCGACGGAGACAGCAGCCTAGTCAGACTCCTCCGCTTTTAGTTAAGCTTTTAAGTAGTTTTTAAGTAGTTTTTACGTAGTTTTTAGCCACCTCTTGGTTTTAAACTCAGTTTTAACGTCTTATCGGCTGTTTTATTACCTCCTCGCTTCACTTTGCTTTTAGTTTATTGTTTTATTGTTTTACTCCCCAATTTGTCGAGGGAGCAGCAACCCCTTACTGATTTATCGGCATTTGGCTGTTGGAGGTTGCCTACTGCAACGAAACATCCCTCCTGCTGGCGGCCGCTATGAGCTCTCCCCCCCCCCACAAGTTTTAAGTTTGTCGGAGATGCTGGAGAAAAATCTTTAAGCTGCACGAAGAGAAAATCCCCTGTTCAAGGATATTTTCAAGACGAGTGAGATCGGTGGACTGCTTCCAAGATGGCCTCCGTGTAAGGTTCCTCCTTCCAGTTCTCTCCGACCTCTTCTCCCGATTTGGATCTTACAACCACTGGAGTAAGCTATTTACTTTAATTTTGCATTCTGCCAGTCAAGTAATTGCTGGACTTTCCACTGATGTGATGCCAGATTTTAATTAAGTCTGACGAAGGAGGATTGCTTTGGATTGAACGGGGGATGTTGCTGTAGAAATGGCGACAAGGTAAGACGCATCTGCTGGAGTTCATTTCGAACCCTCCCTAAAATTTGTGTTGTGGCTCCCAGCCTTTCAAGTTCTTGCTGAAGGTTGCTCCAGGGTGTTGGAGCCCACGCCAGGAGTTCACATTGCCGATAATCTGCAAAGCCTGCATCGCAAATCAGCTTTAACGAGCAGATAACTTTATCCTTCAGCAGCCTTCGACACACTGTTTTTTTCGCCAGCTCACATTAGGTTATATTTCTATTTTTATTACTTTTATTACCTTTTAGCACCACTATTTTAAGAGACTCACAATGATGGGCCAAGGCAAATGCCTAAGGGACTGTGACGAGGCTCTGTCCTCCCCAAGAGCCAAACAATTAAAAACCGACCCCCCTGTGTCTGGCAAATGGAGTGTCCCCACTGATCACTGCTATAGGGTGAAAACTCAGAACCGTTTTCACCCCCTAATGTCACCAGAAACAACGTCAACACCAGAGGAATTACCTTTATTTTCATCCCAGATTAAAGCTGTGGATGGCAAACTCGGAGGAGGAGGGAGTGCCTCACTGGGGGTGGTGCAGGACGCCGGAGCTGAGGACTGCGCAAGTCAAGAACAACATGAACATCTCCACCTTGTGGTCAGAACCCTAAATTGCATATTCAAGAAGATTGATGTGCTATCCTCCCAGCTATGTAACCTTGAACAGAAAATTGATAACCTCTGGCCAAAGTCTGAACCAACGGTAGTTACGGGGGAAATGAAGGGCCAGAGAACCTTACCCTCAATTAAAAAAGGAAGTGGGATCCCTAAATACAAACCAAATCCCGCACTGAAACATCAAGCATTGTCTCTGCAACCTAAGAAAATCTGCCTAAATATCGGGGTAGGGTCAGCAAGGTGGCTCACTCTCGATGGGGTCAAAAAGCATATAAGCAATCTCCTAAACATAGAAATCACACAATGCGATCTCATTGCAGTATTACCTTTGAACCAGCATTTCAGGCAACAGAAAGTGATGCTTGCGTTCTACTCTCCAAGGATCCCTTCAGCTATCATCAGGCAGAAATCACTCTTGGCTAGATACGATATCATCCCAACAAGAGTTTTTATGGATAGCATGATTCATCCCCTCCTACTTGCCGGTTACGACCCGGAGCAGACCCTGTCGGAGAGGCCGGGAGCACCTCGGGACATCGAGCCTCCTTCTCTGGAGGATATCCATCCATTTCGAAACTGGACTTATCCCACGTCCCCACGAGCCTTAAAGGATCCCACTGGCGCAAGTAATTCCCTGACCCCACCGGAGGAAAGAGAGCTTTTAGCCACCTTTGGCGACCTTCCACCAAGGGAACAACAAGAAATAATTGATAGACTAGAAGTACTAAATCATCAGCTCATACACGTCCAGAAGAATGGAAAAGTCCTGTCCACTGTTCAGGACAACCTTGCCAGCTTTTCGGAGTCGTGTTTTAAGGAAATAGGAAGTCTCCCATACCTCAGTCCAGCTCCTAAAACCATGCCTCCCCCACTTGTGGGTAAATCCCACCGACGCCTGGTAGAACCAGGTCTTGCCACACAAGTCGGCCTCTCATCCCAACTCTTGATAAATTTTGACTCGCCCTCCAAGAGTCCCCCGCCGAAGAGTGTAACTCAGAGTTCCTCCCACCAAAACAATTCCTTACCATCTAATCCATCAATGCCGGAACTGGAGTCCTCATATTCCCCTGAGCGGCATAGACCCGTCATACAAACGGTACCTGCACGCCGAGCATCCCCAGCACCTTTGCTGGCAGCTGGTCAGGGGAGTGTTCCACCTATATCAAAAAATGGCCCGGTTTTGACTGAAGATCCGGCTGGACACATAAACCAAATGGTTTCATCGGCGACCTTTAGACCTCGCGGTGGGGCAGCCTCAGCTAATCCAGTGGTGTCTCCCACTGAAGTGTCCGCCCTTGGGTTAGTTAGCGGGAGACCCGTTCTGTCACCCCAGTCAGAATATCTCAATACCAACTTCGAGACCAGGTCCCTTCAGCAGGTGCCTGCTATGCAAAGCAAAATAACTGACTTCTTCGTGGGGCCCGCCCTGCCCCCAAAGGACTCACATCCCTCCCTGAAATGACAGCGAATCGGACTCAACAGGAATTCCCCCCTATCAGTCCTGAGCTGGAATATTGCGGGCTGGAAGGGAAAAAAACTTGACCCAGAATTCCTGGAGTTTATTAACCCATTTCATATCATCTTGTTCCAAGAATCGTGGGAAGTAGAGAAAATTGTCCTAGATGGCTTTGAGCTTCTAGAACTCCCTGCCTGTCCCTCCCTGAAAGGAGGCCGCCCTAAAGGGGGCCTAATAATAGGCATCTCTCTCAACCTTCATTCTAAATTTTCTCTAGTACAGGCCTTACCCCCTTACGCCCTTACCGGGCTGATAGTGGGGGAAAAGATCTCACTCCTAGTCACAAATGTTTATTTGCCTCCTGGGGGTTCCTCTCTTGAACTGGGCTCTAAATGGGGCTCGCTAGAAGATCACTTGCTCTCATGTTATGTTAAGTTTCCCAACACCCCGGCCATAATAGGTGGCGATTTTAATGCCCGCACAGCAGCAAACTGGGATTCGCTGACCAAAGCCAAATGGTGGGTTACCCCAAACCTTGATAATTATGATCTGGAACACATGATGAGGAGATCCTCTAAAGACCACAGAGTAAATGAGGCTGGTGTACTCCTATATCAAATGGCCATCCGTTTAAATCTGGCCCCCTTAAATGGCGCATGTCTCCCTGATATCCCAGGGGATTTCACTCACCTGAGCGTTAAGTCAAACAGCGTCCTCGATTACCTGTTGGTCTCCAGGGATCTACTTAAGTGTATTTCCACCTTTAAGATTGAGAATGTACAATCCAGTGATCATCTCCCCCTGGTAGCCAAGCTTTCCCTGAACTGGCAGCCAGAGACGGATAGACATGCGACCCAGATGGTAACCAACGAATCTTTCCAAATAAGAGGAATCAAATGGTCGGAGACCCAGGCTCAAAGGTATCAGGAATTCTTTCATAAAGAAATCCTTGGGCCTCATCCCAACATAGGCTCTGCCTCAGACGAGCATAGCATAGTGTTGAATCGCTTCCACCACCATACGACTGTTCTTACGTCCTTCTTCAGGTTACCACCCAAAAATTCAATTCGAAACGAGTATACTCACGGTGCCCCCTGGTACAATTCTCAGTGCAAACAAGCAAGACAGCGCCTTCGTGCTATATATAATGTATATAAGACCTCCGATGCATCTACTCTGCCAGCTAGCTACGCACAAGCCAAGCAAGTTTATAAACGCATGCAAAAAATTGCCAAACGTGAGTGGCAACATAATCGTTGGCAGGCCTTGATTACCGGTTCAAAACCACACAGATCCAGGGAATTCTGGTCTCTGATTAACAGAAGGGTGAGGAAATACCCAAGGGCAGTCATCTCTGCACCGACATGGGAACTATTCCTGAAGAAATGTTTCTCACAAGCAGATGCTCCCTCCGACCATCTGATGCACCTGTTTACCCACCTACCCATTTGGCCTCCCACCGATCCTGACGAAATAGTCAAGCTAATAGCTCAGCTGAAACCGGGCAAAGCCCCTGGGCCCGATCTGATCCCTGCCGAAGCCATTAAACTACACCCAAAATGGTGGGCTGGCATCCTGGCCAAAACCTTCGACGCAATCAACGCCTCTGGTCTCATCCCCAAAATATGGAAGGAGGCCATCATAGTACCAATTCACAAAAAAGGTTCTCCAATGGAGCCGGAAAATTACCGTAACATCAGCCTCCTTTCGATTATAGGGAAAATTTATGCCAGCTTTTTGCTGACTAAACTATTGCGATGGGTAGATGAGACTAACCAGATTGGCCACGAACAAGCAGGGTTCAGAACTAAACGTTCTACAACCGATCATGCGATAGTGCTTTATCATCTGGCACGGAAGTACTCCTCCCCTCCTCGGGGCTACCTCTGTGCGGCCTTTTTAGATCTAAAGGCAGCCTCCGACAGCGTGCCTAGAAACATTCTTTGGGAGAAACTTGCGAAACAGGGCATTGATAGAAGACTCTTATGGCTTATAAGTCAACTCCACGAAGGTACCCTTGCCAGAGTAAGACTCACTCCTGCGGGCGACCTCACAAACCCGATACCAATAAACAAGGGAGTGCGCCAAGGTTGTATATTGGCTCCCTGCCTATTCAACCTATTCATCAGCGACATGCGAGCACCCCTAGTTAACTCATCTCCAAGTACACACGCGCCTAGACTAGCGGATTATCGTTGCCCACTCCTTTTATATGCGGACGACGCAGTAATTCTATCTTTTACACGTGTTGGACTAACCAGAGCTCTGAAGATCTTTGCCACGTATTGTCAACTCAACCAATTAACCATCAACTATGCCAAATCCAAGATTCTGATTTTCTCCAGAAGTCGGAGATTATATAAATGGAAGCTTGGTGGAGCAAAAATAGAGCAAGTCTTAAAATTTCAATACCTAGGAGTTATTTTCCAATACAATCTGGGGTGGAAAGCTCAAATCCAACACCTACTTAATAAGGCCAAAACTCTGTCATATGCGCTCCTCCGATTTTTCTTTTCGGATGGAGCTTTGCATGTTCCCTCGGCCCTAAAGGTGTTCAAGGCAAAAGTGGTGGCTGTGCTCGCTTATGCTGCCCCGCTCTGGGCCGTGTTGACAGATCTTGCCCCCCTTGAGACTCTGCAAAACCAATTCCTACGTCGGCTCCTAATGCTCCCTATGTGTGTTAGCAACGCAGCCATGCGACTAGAATTGAAGATCGCATCCTTAGAAACTTGCCTGTGGAAGCAAGCCTTCAATTACTGGTTATCATTGTGGCACAGATTACCAAACCATTACCTTGTCCAATGCCTATGGCGAGATGAATTCTCTAGCCTTTGGTCTAGTAGAATTCATGCCAAACTCTTGAGCTATGGAATCTCTCCCTCAGATTCCCTAAAATTAGATCAAATCACAGCTCAAAGACTGATCCGCCAAAGACTGGACGACATCGACTTACAGCGAAATTATATGCTGGGGGGAGGTGTTTGTTCGCCCCAGAGCATTGGTATCACTTTAACTTACTGCGTCCCATCATACCTTTCCTCCCTTTCGACTATTGCCCATAGACTGGCCTTCACCAAAGCGAGGTTTAACGTTTTTCCCTCCAATGTCCTGAGACATAGATTCTCAAAGGGCCAAGTCCCCGCCATGTGCGAATGTGATAAGGTGACGCCGGAGTCGCTCCAGCACATTATGTTCTCTTGCCCCTTGTTTAATGTGCTACGGGCAAATTTGCTGGGATCAATCATTCAGAAACTAGTGGGTACCCCTCCAACATTCCACCTTGCCCAAATCTTGCAGGATAAGGATACCCATACGACCCTGAAAGTGGCTAGGTTCCTGGCCGCGGTCCTTACCCAAAAGCGACGCCAAGGAGCACTACAAGCTAATTAAGGTGCAGGATGCCATTCCATCTTACAGTATTTTATTGTTATAGGGGCGTTTTAGCGGCTGTTTATTTCTTTTCTTTCTTTCTTTCTTTCTTTCTTTTTTCTTTTTTCTTTCCCCACATCCACAAGCTGTTATTTATGTTTTTTCTGTATGGGCCCATGGCCGTAATAAACTTGATTCGATTCGGAGAATTGTCAGATAGGTTGAAGGAAATCCAAAAGATGTTTATGTATAAGGCGAATGTAAAATTTGGCTAAAATCTATATTGGAAATTGAATAAAAATTAATTATATATATAAAAAAAGATGCCAGCTTTCAACTTCTCCATGGTCAAACCTGGAAAAGCCTGGCACAAGTAAGTGAAGCAGTCACCATCCTTGTCCAGAGCCTTGGTGAAATGCTTGATTAAGCCGAGCTTGATGTGCAGCGGTGGGAAGAGTATTCTGTCTCTGTCCACCAGAGGGTCGTTGATGACGTTCCTTTCTTTGCAAGGCACCAATTCCTCCCGCACAGGCCAGTCCTTCTTCGTGTAATGCTGAGCACGGTCCCTACTATCCCACATGCACATAAAACATGGGTACTTGGTGAAGCCAGACTGTTGTCCCAACAAAAAGTTCACCATCTTCAGGTCAACACAAATAAACCACTTATGCTGATCATAACCAATTTTCTCCAGCACATACTTCACTGCTTCTTCTTTTTTAATGTATAATATTTTATTAAGATTTTCACATAAAAAAAAGAAAGAAAAAAATACAAAAAGAAAAAGAAAAACAAGTAAAAACAATTCCATTTTCATAGTATTTCTTACATTAGCTTGTTTCCAAGACTTCCCCACACCTCCCCTCTCTGTATTCCAATTCAAATATTTAATCAGCAAATCCCTTCCCTCTGTCTTATCTTTATCTTTATCTTTATCTTAGTATATTATACCTTTAATTCTTCATCTTTTTAACCTTCGAATTTTCCGTACTCCTTCACCACATTATTACTAATAACCCTTTAACCTCCATCCAACGTCATTCTAACATTCATTAATTTTATAATATTTCTGTAAATAGTCTTTAAATTTCTTCCAATCTTCCTCCACCGTCTCTTCTCCCTGGTCTCTGATTCTGCCAGTCATTTTTGCCAGTTCCATGTAGTCCATCACCTTCATCTGCCATTCTTCCAGAGTGGGTAGTTCTTGTGTCTTCCAATACTTTGCGATGAGTATTCTTGCTGCTGTTGTAGCATACATAAAGAAAGTTCTGTCCTTCTTTAACACCAATTGGCCGACCATGCCCAGGAGAAAGGCCTCTGGTTTCTTCGGGAAGGTATATTTAAACACCTTTTTCATTTCATTATTGATCATTTCCCAGAAGGTCTTAATCCTTGGGCACATCCACCAAAGGTGAAGGAATGTGCCTTCCATTTCTTTACATTTCCAACATTTATTATCGGGCAGATGATAGATTTTTGCTAGCTTGACTGGTGTCATGTACCACCTGTATATCATTTTCATAATATTCTCTCTTAAGGCATTACATGCCATGAATTTCATACCTGTGGTCCATAACTGTTCCCAGTCAGCCATCATTATGTTATGTCCAACATATTGTGCCCATTTAATCATAGCAGATTTTACTGTTTCGTCCTGAGTATTCCATTTCAACAGCAAGTTATACATTTTTGACAAAATCTTAGTTTTGGGTTCTAGCAATTCCGTTTCCAGTTTTGATTTTTCCACCTGGAAACCAATTTTTTTATCCAGTTTATATGCCTCCATTATCTGATAATATGGTTTTTAAACATTCTGTGCATTTTAACCTTTTCATACCATAGATATGCATGCCATCCAAAAACATTATTGAATCCTTCTAAATCCAAAATGTCTGTATTTTCAAGGAGCAGCCATTCTTTCAACCAGCAAAAAGCTGCTGATTAATAGTAAAGTTTAAGGTCTGGCAGGGCAAAGCCTCCTCTTTCTTTTGCATCAGTTAATATTTTAAATTTTATTCTTGGCTTTTTGCCCTGCCAGACAAATCTGGAGATATCTTTCTGCCACTTCTTGAAACAATCCATTTTGTCAATAATTTGCAATGTCTGAAACAAAAACAGCATTCTAGGCAATACATTCATTTTTATCACAGCAATACGGCCTAGCAGTGAAAGCTTCAAATTAGACCAAATTTCTAAATCTTTCTTCACCTCCGTCCAACATTTTTCGTAATTGTCTTTAAATAGATTCCCGTTCTTAGCTGTCATATTAATCCCCAGGTACTTCACTTTCTTAACCACTGTCAACCCTGTCTCATTCTGAAACCTTTCTCTCTCATTATCTGTTAAGTTTTTCTCCAGAACCTTTGTTTTTAACTTATTCAATTTAAATCCTGCTACTTGACCAAATTCCTGAATCAGTTCTAAAACTCTTTTTGTACTAGACTCTGGCTCCTGTAAAGTCAAAACTAGGTCATCTGCAAATGCTCTTAATTTATATTGTTTGGCTCCGACCTGTAGCCCTTTAACCGATTGGTCCTTTCTAATCATATTCAACAGGACCTCCAGGACCGATATAAAGAGCAATGGGGAGATTGGGCAACCTAGTCGTAGAAGAGTTTGGATTTGATATCCTGCCTTTCACTCCCCTTCAGGAGTCTCAAAGCGGCTATCAATCTCCTTTCCCTTCCTCCCCCACAACAAACACTCTGTGAGGTGAGTGGGGCTGAGAGACTTCAAAGAAGTCTGGGGTTGGACTCAATGACCCTTGTGGTCTCTTCCAACTCTATGATTCTATGATTCTAAGTGTGACTGGCCCAAGGTCACCCAGCAGCTGCATGTGGAGGAGCGGAGATGCGAACCCGGTTCACCAGATTATGAGTCTACTGCTCTTAACCACTACACCACACTGGCTCCTGGTCGTGTTCCTTTTTCTATTCTGAACTCCTCCGTCACAACATTGTTAACAATTAATCTAGATTTTTGTTCAGAATAAATTGCACCTATACCATTTTCAAATTCTTGTCCTACCCCCATCCCCTGGAGATTCTTCTTCATAAATGTTGTTTCTTCTCAGCTGGGCGACCAGGTCTCCGTAGTTAGATCTGAGTTCCAAAAGATGTTTCAGAATGTCCTTAAATATTTCCACTCTTGACTGGTTTATTTTCAGAGCCTTTTGAAAGTGCAGTCCCAAGATTTTATCTCTCTCCTCTTTGGATCTGAGCGTAATCAAACAGTCCCTCACCTTAGTCTTCCTTCCCCCTCTTCCAAGTCTAAAAGCACTCACTATTTTAAATTCTTCTTTCCCCAGATCCAAATCCCAAAAGTTCACAAATTCCTGCGTAAGAAAGTCACTTAATTTGTCTTGTTCAAGTTCCGGTACAGCCCTGATCGTCAAATTCGTTTGCTTCTCTTTCAGTTCACTCATAGACAGCATTGATCTATGGTCCTCCAGTTGTCTGTGTATCGGTGGTATTTTCTCCTCTGTAGCCACCACTATCTCCTTCGCTTCCTCAGCTGTCTTTCAGGTCGTGGAAGATTCCTCTAGCAATTTCTGTATGGTCTCTGTATTAGTAGTAACCTTTTGCCCCAAATTATTAATACTTACAGTATTTTGATCTATTTTAGATGATGCTTCTGCGACTCTTTTGTTTGTTTCAGCTACCTCTGCTGTCAAATTATTTATTGACTCCTGAATTTTAGCCAATCCTGCAGCTAAAACTTCGTCGGTTGACATACCTTTTGGTTTAGGTTGTGCAGGAGCACCCCCTGATGGGCCAGATGTAGAGGCTCTCCTTTGAAGTCCAATTCCCGTGTGAAAGGATCTGCCAGACCTTGTTGTTTTTTCCTGAAGCAGCTCTAATTTCTCTTTCCCATCTGCCATACCACACAAGATAAAAACTCAAGGTCGTCTCACAGCTGCAGTTATTTTGCAAAACAATGGGAAACAGTGGAAATTTCCCCAGTTATTTTTGTAACAGTTCCAGCATCCACTAGGGGGACACAGTATCAGCAAGTTGTTACTTTAGTAAAAATGTCCTCTTTTCTTTTCTTGTGCCCCCCTCCCTTAGTCCCAGATACTTTAATATCGAGATAGACCCAACAGAAACTCTGTAACTGACTTTGCAGAGTTAAGTGTCAAAAAGTATCTTTAGCGATTCCTCTATATGGCATATATTATCCTTTGACAGCCCGAGTCCAGGCTTTCGAGTGGTGGGTCTTAAACTTGTAAATTTTGTCTTGCAGGAAATATATCAATCCATCCTTCCCCCCTCCTCTCCTGCTCTCCGGAGGGGAGACCTCTCCTTTGACGTTCGGATTTTAGTCCCCTTTAAAAACGTCTTTGAAAATTTTAGTTCGCAGACTCTTTGCTTTGTTCTATTTACAGGAGCGGAAGGCGGACTTCCTGTTTAAGCCTTACCGCTTCGGTTCCAAATAAAATCCTTTCTTGTTTCTTTAAATCCAAATTTAAGTCCAATTTAATATCCAAGTTTCCTTAAATCTAATTTTTCCCCTACTCACGGGTAGATCCTTTAGAGTCCGAATTGTCCCAGGAAAAAGCCGGCGCTCTCCTGTAACAGCTGTGTGGCTTCGCTCCAAAGAAGAAGCAGTCGACTCTCAGCACTGCGCCACAATCCCTGCCACGCTCTGGAGCCCGTACTGGGTTCCTTTGTCGGTTTGGGGGGGGCGCAAAAGGTGCCCGCCGAGTCCCACGGTCATAGGCTTCACCCGCCTGCGATTTCAAGGGTCCCCGTGTCGCCGTAGCGGTAAGACCCAGGCTTCTTAGGAGCTCGTCCCTCCAGAGATCAGAGGGATTCCGCCATTACTGATGGCGCTCGACCCGGAAGTCCCATACTTCACTGCTTCATAGTTCTCCTTCAGTGTAGTCGAGTGAGCCAGGGGTATAGAGGCAAACTGGTTGCCGTTGTGTAGCAGAACACATTTCAGTGATCACTTGCTGCTGTCAATGAACAGTCTCCAATCTTTCAGGTAGTATTGCATAAATCCCCTGGTCTTCAGTAAGCACTAAATATTAATTCCAAAACTATTCCAGATTATCCTTCCTTCTTGGGAAATTTATCCCCCAGTGTGATGGAGAGTTCCCCTGCTTAGCTTCGGCTTTGTGCCATTAAGTTCCAGGGTTTAATACTGGGACTTGTATTTCCACAACACTTTTATCCAAGTCTTTTTACTTTCTACTCTGCCAAAGTATCAACCTGTCAAATTCTGTCCAACTGTCAATTTGTATCCAAAGGACGACTTGACATCTGTAATCAATATGTATCCAAAAGAGAGTCTCTCAAAAGTCCAAAGTTAAACTGTTACTAAATCTCCATAGCTGCAAATGCCACTCTGCTCCCCATTCACAAAAAACCATCTTGCAGAGCTTGTCTGCAGAAATCGGAAGCTGACTTCCTTTTTCGCTTCCGTTTCACCAAATCAGTCAATTTACACTTAATTCCTTTTTTAAAAGCTTTATTTGGCCTATACCTCTAATTGGAGCAAAATGGGCTTTTACTCTCTCTCTCTTAATTGGAAGATCCGCTGCTTGTGGTGGTGGTGTGTGGCTTCGGCGGTAGAGTGCAGTGGAGCCGTGAGTGGACTCAAGCCTCCTCCTTTCCCCCGTGCAGAAATGTCAGTCGACGGGCTCAGGAAGGTGAGTGCACACACTCCACTGGACCTGTAGGATCCCCACTCCTCCATGGGGAGTTTGTTGTGGGGGCACCTAGCTCTGGAACTTGCCCCCAAGCTCTAGCCGCCTTCCTTGGTTGAAGTCTCTAGAGGGGCTTCATTGAGGCTCCCAGCTTGTGTGTGTGAATGCAAAAGCTCATGGGGTTTGCCAAACTGGGTCTTTAACTTGGGTGAAATAAATTCTAGTTTTGCCCTTGAGTTAGCTAGCTTTTCTAATTCCAGCAGAACAGAACAGAACTCAGCCAGCACTCCCCTAGACTCTGCATACTTTGACTTCGCTTCAAGGACAGGTATGCTTTTTCCCAGACTCTCCACTTCTAGTGAGAGTTTATGGCAAAATTGTCATGCTCACATTTCTGTAGGCCTTTTAGTAGTTAGGGAACCTTTAATCAATGTGTATATGCAGTGTAATTTGCTACCTGCTTGGTCTGTAACTTAGCTGTCTAAAACAGCATTGCTACATATTCTGTCACTAATATTTTGTATGATAAACCAAGCTTTCTTTGTGGGTATAAGCTTAAGGGTAAACACACATTCATAACAAGCACAGGCCATAACTGCAGCTAAAGGTCCTAACCTCTCAGCAGTGTGTATATGTAATATGTGTATATTTAATTTAGGAAAAGGTGAGAGTACATAAGGGATTTTTAAATCATATTATAAGGAAATTGTTATATAAGATCTGGATAAAATATAAAGGAATATTAGAACCAAAAATTCCATTATCTACCTCACCAACAGAAGCCCTGGCTGTTAAAAAGAAAAATATGCAAGGAGACTGGGCCACATACAGTGTGTTAATAGAAGAAATTAATGATAACTTTAAATTAAAAGAATTTGAAGAAATCAGAAGATACCTGACAGACTGGCGAAAATATTTTCAGATAAATGAAAGATTGAATTTAGATAAAAAGGAAGATCTTGCAAAGGAAACATCTAGATTTGAAAAAGAATTAATCCAATATAAAGGAAAATGTATTTCAAGAATTTATAACCTCCTCCTAGAATGGGAGGTGAAAGAAGAATTGGTGAAAGGATCAATGGTGAAATGGGCGGAAGACCTAGGGTATAATATTTATAGGGATCAATGGGAGAAATTGTGGAGGGAGAACATTAAATTTACGGCGTGCTATAATCTGAGATAAAGTATTATGAAAATGCAATACAGATGGCACCACACACCAGCAAAACTCACGAAGATGTAGAAAAATAGATCACCAACTTGTTGGAGGTGTAAAGATGGTATAGGGTCATATATGCACATATGGTGAGAATGCACAACCATTAAGGAATTTTGGAATAACATCTATAATGAATTTTAAAAATTATTTAAGTTCTCATTTAAGAAAAAACCTGAAACCTTCCTCATAGGTATAATGTCACCAGAAATCAAAAATGAAATTAGACCACTTTTTATGTATACAACAGTAGCAGCCAGGATCTTAATTGCAAGAAACTGGAAAAGTGACAAAACACCTACGATAAATGAGTGGCAGGTCCAAATGATAGAATATCTGCAAATGGCCATGTTGACAGGGAGAATTAGAGGTTATCCAAAACAGAAAGTACAGAAAGAATGGAAAATCTTTAAAGAGTATCTGGAAAAGTATTATAATAATAAACATCCCTTGGCAGAAATAGAATGATCCTTGAAAAACAAGAAATATAAGGGTTTTTTTGGTATCTGAGGAAAACAAAGAAAGAAATACAACAATTTTGAACTGTGTGTGAAAAAATAGTAGAAATAACAACACAATGAGTCTAATTGGAAGTCAAATTGTTTATTTTGTTTTTCTTTGTTTTCTTTTTCTTTGTTTTCTTTGATTTTCTTTGATTCCCCCCTCCCTTCTCTCTCTTTTTTGTACCTCTTTCTTTGGTCTTTTTCTCTTTGACCTGCTAAGAAAGAGATAAAGAGATAAAAGTTAAATATGAAAATTCGAGTAAGTTAAAGTGATGTTCTGTAATTTTTCAATTATTGTTAAAGATAGTTGTAATGAACTGATGTAGTAGTTATTGCAGTTCTTTTTTTGTTATTGTCAAACTCTAAATAAAGTATTTTTTTTATTAAAAAAAAGCAGTGTGTATATGAACATATATGAGTGCTGGCTGCAGGTACACACTTGTAATACCACCAATGCACACACACATGTCTATATATATCAGAGAAGCCCAGAAGCAACATATCTTCTTTATGAGTTCAAGTCACCGATTAAGTCGTCTTTCAGTAGCAAAGCAACTATCTTTGCGAGGACCATCCTACAGTGCACCCAAAGAGTAAAATCCAAATTAATTCTAGACAGACACACAAATACCTTTTTAAACTTGTAGCTGTCAGCAGCCCTGGCTGAATGCTGTCTTCAGAGTGGAATCATTTTATTCTCAAGTAAGCACACTTTAAAGTATTTTGATGATAGAGAATTTGAGTCAGGGTTGTCTATGAAGGGAGATCAAGGTCCTCTGAAGCTATCTGTCATGTCCTTATCTGAAAGTGGTTCTTGTCCAGAGCAGCAGCTGCAGGTAATCCAATTTGACTGGAAGTTACGGTTCTATACAGAGAGTAGCTTGCTGAACAGTGGTAATAGTCGCCCAACTGCAATGCTTCTAAGATTTCTTTCCTGAAGGAGAAGGGGAAATATTGAGTTTCACTGTCAGCTAAATGATACAGATAAAATTGAGCAAGCGTTCTTTATTTGATCTGAACATTAGGCTGGAAAACAAAAAGAACACTTGTAAATGTTGCTAGGCATTTATACTGGTGTGTGTGTGTGTGTGTGTGTGTGTGTGTGTGTGTGCACATAACTAGAGTGGCCATTGAGCCATTCCAGCACTGATGGCTAATCTATGTTTGGCATCATAGATATAGTCCATTTTTTCTATACCACATTTTCCAAATATCTTCACTCAAAACTGTTTACAAAAAGATCCAACAGCCTAAGTAAGATCACCACAGTTCCAACAGTTAAACAATTACCATTTACTTTAAAAAACATCAAAGAAAATTAAGTCATAGAATCATAGAATCATAGAGTTGGAAGAGACCAGAGTCTTCTTTGTGATGGTCCCACCATTCTGGAGCTCCTAAACTCAAATCTTTAAAAGAACAAACAAAAAAACAGCAACCCTTTTATTCTTAAGCCTGTAAAAGGACAACAACACTAGTTAATCATAATATGGTAACACTAATATTAAATAAAATCAGAAACTGTCACTAGAATGGTTGTCTAGTCCAACCCCTGCAATGCAGAAAATCTCAACTATAGCATCCATGAGAGATGCCCATCCAAACTCGGCTTAACAACCTCCAGTGAGAGAGAGTCCACCGCGTTCCAAGGGAGTCCATTCGTAATGCCTATTACGACCATAAAGTTCTTCCTGATGTTTAGTCGGAATCTCCTTTCTTGCAACTTGAATCCTCCAGTGCAGGAGAAAACAAGCTTGCTCCATCTTTCATCTTTCCTTTAGATATTTGAAGATTGCCATTATCCAGGCTAAACAAACCTCAACTGTTCCTCATAAGACTTGTTTTTCAGACCCTTCATTATCTTGGTCACCCTCCTCTGCAGATGTTCCAACTTGTCAACATCCTCCTTAAATTGCGGTGCACAGAACAGGACACAGTATACCAGGTGTGGTCAGACCAAGGCAGAATAGAGTGGGACTATTCCTTCCCTTGATCAGGATGATAGCATTTTTTGCTGCTGCATCACTCTGTTGACTCATGTTAATCATTTGTGGGGTGTTTTTTTTTAAAAAAATAGGAAGTCCTCATGAAAATTGATCATTATTTTAGTGCTTTTTCTCTCAATATACACATTTTTGGAAAGCATCTTCCCCTTTCCTTTTTGTTATTTTCATTAATATAGTAATTTTTAATGCACACCACCTATCCATTAATTGGCTGGAAAACCACATTTAAAAATTCAGAGGCATGCACATTTCAAGGGATGGCTGTTTTCAGTTCTCATATATATAATTTTTTATTCGTTTTAAAAACATTTATATTGTCATACATTTACAAATTTCCAGCTCTTATACAATTTTTGGACTTCCGTCAGCTCCTCTGATGATTTCCCATCTTTAAGATTTCTCCTGCATTTCTTAAATTTATATTACCTTTAACCTCATAACCAATATCATCCCTTTCATTCAATAAGGCAATAATTCGAATTATTCCCCTTACAAACCTTCCTGCAAACCTACAAATGTAATCAAATCATCACAATTTTCATATAGTCCATAAATTTACGCCAATCTTCTGTGAATCTCTGGTCCCGCCGGTTTTGGATTCTTCTCGTTAATTTGTCCAGTTCTGCATAGTCCATCAATTTCATCCTCCACTCTTCTTTCATCGGTAATTCTTCTTGCTTCCATTTTTGTGCCAATAAAGTTTGTGCTGCTGTCATTGCATACAAAAACAACTTACAATCACTTCTATTTATATCAGTTCCTACAATGCCTAATAAAAATGCTTCTGGTTTTTTAATAAATGTATATTTCAACATTTTCTTCATTTCATTATATATCGTTTCCCATAAGTTTTTAACCTTTTTACATTCCCACCACATATGTTCCTTCTTTTTCTTTACATTTCCAACATTTACTGCTTATACATTTTTGCAAGTTTAACGGGTGTAATATACCATCTACAGTGGTGCCTCGCAAGACGAAAAGAATCCGTTCCGTGAGTCTCTTCGTCTTGCGGTTTTTTCGTCTTGCGAAGCAAGCCCATTAGCGGATTAGCGGATTAGCGCTATTAGCGGTTTAGCAGCTATTAGCGGCTATTAAAGGCTTAAGGGATTAGTGGATTAGCTGCTAAGAGGCTATTAGCAGCTTAGTGCCTTAGAAAAAGGGGGTGGGGAGCGAAAAAAACCCCCCAGGAATCGCAAGACATTTTCGTCTTGCGAAGCAAGCCCATAGAAAAATTCGTCCTGCGAAGCACCTCCAAAACGGAAAACCCTTTCATCTAGCGGGTTTTCCATCTTGCGAGGCATTCGTCTTGCGGGGCACCACTGTATAAACCATTTTCATCACATTTTCTTTTAAGGCATTGCATGCTGTAAATTTTAAACCTTCTTTCCATAATTACCCCCAATCATTCAGTTGTATATTGTACCCAATGTCTTTAGCCCAATTAATCATAACTGACTTTACCTCTTCATCCTTTAAATGCCATTCCAGCAGTAATTTATACATTTTCGACAAAATTTTACATTTATTACTTAATATCTCAACTTCAAACTTAGACTTATTTTCATAAAATCCTTTTTCTTTATAATCCTTTTTAAACATTTCATTTACCTGGTGATAGTGTAACCAATCTAACATATTGTTTGACTTCCTCATATGGTTTCAACTTCCATTTACTTCCTTCTTTCTGTAGTAACCTTTCATAAGTTACCCAGTTCTTCTGCATATTGATCTTTTTCACACTCATCGCTTCTAATGGGCATAACCAGTGTGATATTTTTCTTTCCAATAGGTTTTTATACCTATCCCATACTTCTATTAGAGATCTTAGAAATATATGGTTTCCAAATCCTTTATGAATTTTTGCTTTGTTATACCATAGATATGCGTGCCAACCAAATCTATTATCATAACCTTCTAAGTCTAACAATTCTGTATCTTCTAATACCATCCATTTTAGTTTGTATCCTTCTTTATCGTCCAATAATAGATCTGAGTATCTCAACCATTTGATATCCATATTTAACTTTTTCTGGGCCTTCGCCTCCATTGGTGAAAGCCATCTGGGCTTTCTAAAAGATCTTTATATTTTATCCAAACATTGTACAACGATTTCCTAATTACATGATTTTTAAATGCATATGGGCCTTTACTTTATCATACCATAAATATGCATGCCATCCAAACACATTGGCAAATCCCTCCAAATCTAAAACATCAGTGTCTTCTAGTTGTATCCACTCTTTAATCCAGCAAAGCGCTGCTGCTTCAAAATAGATTTTCAAATCTGACAGAGAAAATCCCCCTCTTTCTTTAGAATCCATAAGTAGTTTATATTTAATTCTGGGTTTTTCCCCCTGCCAGATAAATCTAGATAGCGGTTTTGCCATTCTTTAAAACATTTCACATTGTCTATCATTGGGAGGGCTTGAAACAAAAAGAGCATCTTTGGCAATACATTCATCTTTACCACTGCAATCCGACCCATTAATGACAATTTTAAATTTGACCCTATCTCTAAATCTCTCTTGATTTCATGCCACAATTTTTCATAGTTATTTGTACAAATTCAGATTTTTCCCAGGCAGATTCACCCCCAAATATTTAACTTTTTTCACAAAATCCAGGCCCATCTTTTCTTGTAATAGTTTCCTTTCATCATTATCCAGATTTTTCTCTATTACTTTGCTTTTGTTCTTATTTAACTTAAATCCTGCTACCTGTCCAAATTCCTGTATCAGCTCCAGTGTTTTTACTGCACTGGAGTCTGGTTCTTGTAGGGTCGTTTTTTTAAAAAATAATAATAATAATATTTATTGCTTTTTGAACAATTTAAACATTACAAAACCAAACAAAAACAGAAAAATAAAAACCAATACAATACAATATAAAGACACTACATAACACTAAACACATTAAACTAAACAAAATCAAACAAAACAATTTAAAACACTCAAACAATTTCAATATCATATCTTTCATTCACTTATTTCACCGACCTCCTCACACCTCCCTTTTTGTATTCCACTTCTGTCAAAGGTTCCAGCAATTCCTTTCCATCTTCCTCTGTTATCCGTCAAATAATTATCTTAACACATTCTAACCTTATTTTACTTTTAAAATTCCATTAATCTATTTCTACTTAAATCCTTATAACATTTCTACTAAAGCCATATAACTTCCTTCCAACATTTTAACATTCATTAATTTTGCAGTATTTCTGTAAATAATCTTTAAACTTTTTTCAGTCTTCTTCCACCGACTCCTCTCCCTGGTCTCGGATTCTGCCAGTCATTTCCGCCAGTTCCATGTAGTCCATCAACTTCATCTGCCATTCTTCCCGGGTGGGTAAATCTTGTGTCTTCCAATACTTCGCGATAAGTATTCTTGCTGCTGTTGTTGCATACATAAAGAAAGTTCTGTCCTTCTTTAACACCAATTGGCTGACCATGCCCAGGAGAAAGGCCTCTGGTTTCTTCAGAAAGGTATATTTAAATACCTTTTTCATTTCATTATAAATCATCTCCCAGAATGTCTTAATCCTTGAGCATGTCCACCAAAGGTGAAAGAATGTACCTTCAATCTCTTTGCATTTCCAACATTTATTGTCGGGCAAATGATAAATTTTTTCAAGCTTGACTGGTGTCATGTACCACCTACAAATCATTTTCATTATGTTTTCTCTTAAGGCATTACATGTGGTAAATTTCATACCTGTAGTCCATAACTGTTCCCAGTCAGCCATCCTTATGTTATGTCCAACATCTTGTGCCCATTTAATCATAGCTGATTTCACCATTTCATCCTGAGTGTTCCATTTCAACAGCAAATTATACATTCTTGACAAATTCTTAATCTTTGGATCTAACAATGCTGTTTCCAGTTTTGATTTTTCCACCTGGAAACCAACTTTTTTGTCCAAATTATATGCCTCCATTATTTGATAATAATGGAGCCAATCTCGCACTTTATTTTTCAAAGCTCTGTAATTTTATTCTGTCTCCATCCTGTTCCAGAATTTCCCAATATTTCGGCCATTTGGCCTCCATATTGAGTTTTTTCAGTGCCTTCGCTTCCATTGGAGACAACCATCTTGGGGTTTTCTTTTCTAACAAATCCTTATATCTTATCCAAACATTAAACAATGTTTTCTGACAATATGATTTTTAAACGCTTTATGTGCTTTTACCTTATCGTACCACAAATATGCATGCCAGCCGAATACATTGTTAAAACCTTCTAGATCCAACACTTCAGTGTTTTCAAGAAGCAGCCATTCTCTTAGCCAGCAAAAAGCAGCTGATTCATAATAAAGTTTAAGGTCTGGCAGGGCAAATCCACCTCTTTCTTTAGCATCAGTTAATATCTTAAATTTTATTCTAGGCTTCTTGCCCTGCCAAACAAATCTGGAGATATCTTTCTGCCACTTCTTGAAACAATCCATCTTATCCAAAATTTGCAATGTTTGAAACAAAAACAACATCCTTGGCAGCACATTCATTTTTATCACAGCAATTCGGCCTAACAATAACTTCAAATTTGTCCATACTTCTAGATCCTTTTTCACTTCAATCCAGCATTTTTCATAATTATCCTTAAATAAATTCACATTTTTGGCAGTCATATTAACCCCTAAATATTTCACTTTCTTAACCAATGTTAGTCCTGTCTCCTCCAGAAACTTCTCCCTCTCATTCAGAGTTAAATTTTTCTCTAAAACCTTAGTTTTCATCTTATTCAACTTGAAACCTGCTACCTGTCCAAATTCTTGAATCAGTTCCAATACCCTTTTAGTACTGGATTCTGGCTCCTGTAAAGTCAATACTAAATCATCAGCAAATGCTTTCAGTTTGTACTGTTTAGCTCCCACTTGTATACATTTAACCTCTTGGTCCTTTCTAATCATATTTAACAAAACTTCAAGGACCGATATGAAGAGCAATGGAGAAATTGGGCAACCTTGTCGTGTCCCTTTCTCAATCTTAAACTCTTCTGTCACTGCATTGTTCACAATTAATTTTGCCTTTTGTTCTAAATAAATTGCACCTATACCATTTTCAAAACCTTGCCCTACCCCCATCCCCTGTAGACTCTTCTTCATAAAACTCCAAGAAATATTGTAAAAGGCTTTCTCTGCATCCACAAATATCAAAACTGCCTTAGTATTGATATTCACTTGTAGTTTTTCTAGAATATTAATTATATTCCTCGTGTTGTCAGACAAATGTCTGCCCGGGAGAAAGCCCGCTTGGTCTTTATGGATTTCTTCTACTAACACCTTTTTTAATCTTTTAGCCAAAATATGTGCAAAAATTTTGTAGTCCACATTAAGCAGCGATATAGGGCAGTAGTTCTTAAGTTATGTCTTTTCAATCTCTGTTTTCGGTATAAGTGTAATATAAGCTTCCTTCCACGACTCTGGTGCCTTTCTCCCTTCCAATATTTCATTGCAGACTTCCTTCAATGGTTGTATTAACCATTCTTTCAAAGATCTGTAGTAGCTTGAAGTCAATCCATCTGGTCCTGGAGATTTGCCTAATTGCATGTTCTGACTGGCCCCTTCCACCTCCTGATCCGTTATTTTACCGTTCAAGATTAGGTGTTTTTCCTGAGAGATTTTGTGTAATCCATTTATTTTCAAAAATCGGTCAATGTCCATTTCTTTCTGCTTCTCCTGTGTATAAAGTTGTTTGAAATACCTCTGAAAACACTTCCTGATCTCTGCTAGGTTCTGTATATTTTTTCCTTCCACTTCCAAATTCGTAATAGTATTAAGTTTTTGTCTTTTTTTCATTTGCCAGGCCAACAATTTTCCACACTTATTTGCTGATTCAAATGTCTTTTGCCTCATCTGTTTAATCTTCCATTCTATTTCCTGATTCATCAGTTTCGTATAACTTTATCTCTTTCAGGATCTCCTGTGACTTTGGTTTTGCTCTCAGTTTCTTCTCTCCTTCCTTTATTTTCCCCAAGATTTTATCCTTTTTTTCATTCTGAATTCTCTTCTTAATTGCGTTCTGTTGTATTAGGAATCCTCTCATAACCGCTTTGCTTGCATCCCAAATTACTCTTTTTTCCACTGTAGTATTCATGTTTATCTCAAAGTAGTCTCTTAGAGTTTTTGGGACCTTCTTGGTCACCTCTTCATTCCTAAACAAAGTATCGTTCATCCTCCATCTAAAGGAACCAGTTGGCGTCAGTTTCATTTCCATCTTCACAGTATTATGTTCAGAACAAGTTTTAGGGCAAATCTCCACTTTGCTGATCTTTGGAGCCAATCCCCTGGTTACCCAGATTTGGTCAATTCTTGTCCATGTCATTTTGGCCTCAGAGAAGAAAGTTCCCTCTCTTCCCAGAGGGTTCTTCATTCTCCAAATGTCAACTAAATCCATATTTTAGGTCATGTCAAAAAATGTTTTTGGTAGTCTACCATCTTTGGTGACTACCTGTCTCTGTGCCTTGTCCATATTTGTAGACACCACTCCATTCATGTCTCCCATCAGGATCATATTATAGCCCATGTAGTCCATAAGAGTCTCATGTAACTTCTTAAAGAACTCCAATTTTCCTTCATTTGGTGCGTAAATACCTACGATCAGAAATTTCTCTCCTTGTGATTGAATTTCAATTGCAACAAATCTTCCTTGATCATCTTTGAATATGAATTTTGGTGATAAACTCTCCTTTGCATAGAGGACCACTCCTCTTTTTTTAACTTTGTCTGATGAAATAAATTCTTGGCCCAATCTTTTATTACTCAATATCTTCCTGTGTAGCCTTATCACATGTGTTTCTTGTAAACAAATCAAGTCCAAATGTTCTTTTTTCAATAAATGAAAGACTCTCCAGCTTTTTTCTGGGGAGTTTAGTCCATTCACATTCCAGCTCAAAGCCTGCAACGCCATCATGTAATTACGTTAATAATCCTCCAACTGCACCCAATGCTTGTTCTTCTTCTGTTGGTGGTGGTGATGACACGTTCACTGGGAGATCCAATCCAAAGGATAATGCTGATATATCCAATATTTCCCTGTTTGGTGATCTTCTGTCCGATGCTCTTTGTTCTCTATCTGGTGATCTTCTATCCGGTGATCTCGGCTCTTTTCCAAGTCCCTTCTGCAGATCTTCTTCGTACTTATACAAAAACTTTGCTTTGTCTTCTACTGATCTTATTTTTATTTTCCTTCCTTTGAAGCTGAAAGATAGACCTTGGGGAAACTCCCACCTAAAAATGATTTTATTCCTTCTCAGCAGGGCAACAATATCTCCGTAGTTAGGCCTAAGATCCAAAAGATATTTAGGGATGTCTTTAAAAAAATTCCACTTTTGATTGTTATACTTCCAGATTCTTCTGGTAATGCCAACCCAAGATTCTATCTCTCTCTTCTTTAGTTCGAAGGGTGATCAAGCAATCTCTTATTCTATTCTTCTCTTTTTTTCCTCCTCTTCCAAGTCTAAAGGCCCTCACAATTCTAAACTCTCCTTGAGACAAGTCCAAGCCCCCAAAGTCAGCAAATTCCTGTGTGAGAAAGTCTATCAAGCTTTCCTTCTCAAATTCAGGTAGGGCTCTGATCCTCAAATTCGTCTGTTTTTCTTTAAGTTCAATCATAGCAAGTGTCAACTTATGTTCATCAAGTTGCCTCTGTAGGGCTGGGACTCTCTCTCTCTCCAGTTGTGTTACTTTACATTCAACCACAACTGCTTTCTCCCTAGCTTCCTCCGCAGTTTGCCGTATCAAAGTAGATTCCTGTATCAATTTCTGGATGATTTCTGTATTAGTATTCACCTTTTGTCCCAGATTGTTTATACTTTCTGTATTTAAGTCAATTTTAATAGTTGTAGCATCTACTTTCGCATTTATTGCATCTGTTTTCCTGTTAAGCTGTTCCAGTGAATCATTTATCTTAACTAATGCAACCGCTAAGGGCTCTTCTGTCGACATTCCTTTTGGTTTTTAATGTACTGTTGCAGGAGCAGCAACAGAAGAAGCAGGAGGGCCTGACGTTGAGGCCCTCCTGGGTTGCTGCCAAGTCTTCCCAGACCTTAAAGTTTTTTCAGTAGTTGACTGATCTGTTTTTTCCTTTCCATTTGCCATAACACCTAAAAGATTCAAGGTCAGTCCCAGCGTCTCACAGTTTTTTATCTTGCAGCTGGAAATTCCCCTTACCCAGCTCTTGTAAAGCCACCAGTTTCAAAGACTTCCACTAGAGGGAAACAGTTTCTATTTACATTAACCAGTAATGTTCTTTTTTTGAAACACAGTTCAAACAATCAAAAGTTAGTTTCAATTTTCAGCTACTTTTACTCCTTTTTAAAAGCAGCCGGAGACAGTAGAAACAATGTATTTCTCTCTTGTTTAGCTAGCTGTCAGTGAACGTTCTAAACGCTGTCAGTGAACATTCCGTAAAACGTCAGCCCTGCTAGCAGTCCGTTTCCAGGGTCAGAGCGGCTGTATTTTAACTCTCGTCACTCTCTCTTACAAGCACACTCAACCCACAACTCCCCCCCCTCTTCTCCTGCCTCCACGGGGGGTTTAATGTTCTTTGCCGATGGAAATTTAGTCCTTTACAAAAGGCTTTCCAAGACTTCAGCTTGCAGCCTCATTGCTTCAGTCTATTTACAAAAGGGGAAGGCGGACTTCCTGTATTAAACCTCCCCCGTTTCGAATTAAATGTTTAAAAATCCAATCCTCCCGTTTCAGCTCTACTCACGGGTAGTTACTTTGGAGTCAAATTGTCCACAAGAAAAAGTCAGTGCTCTCCGGCAACAGCTATGTGGCTTCGCTCCGTGGAAGAAGCAGACGATTCGAAGCACCGCGCCGCTCACCCCACGTCGCTCCGGATCACCGAAACCAGGTTTCCCCGCGAGTAGGGAGGTGTAAAAGTTGCCCGCAGAATCCCACTTTTTAAAAAAAGTTTTTTAAAAAATTAAGAACCCGTGGGAGGGAGGGGAGGAAGTTGGAAGGTTCAAAGAACCTTGTAATTGGATATAAAAGCTATCTCAGAGATTATATGTGTAAAAATGTGAAAACTAATATATATTTTTTACAAAATGTTGACTGAGTTGTTGCAGGCATGAAGATATAGCAAAAATGAGGCCAAGAGAGAGACTCCCCCCTCCCAATTTCCCATTTAGTATTTTTTTTAAAAGCAGGAATAGGGAACTTGTGGCCTTAGAGGTACTTAGACTCTTTCTGTCCACCCCGGCTAGCCCAGCTAATGTCAGGGCTAATGGAAGTTAAAGCCCCAAAACATCTGGAGGGCTCAAGATTCCCCTTCCCTGTTTCAATGGAATATCTCTTGCAGATACAGAGAATCATAGAGTTGCAGAGCTGGAAGAGAACCCAAAGGTCATCTAGCCCAACCCCTGCAATGCAGGAATCACAACTAAGTAATCCCTGGCAGCCCCTTCATGGATCACTGCCTTGCCGTGGCGAAGGGGCTTGAAGAACTCAGAGAAGCTATGAACTATGCCGAGCAGGGCACCCAAGATGAACAGGTCATAGTGGAGAGTTTTGACCAAACGTGATCCACCTGGAGCAGGAACCGGCAAGCCACTCCAGTATCCTTGCCAAGAAAACTCCATGGACAAAGACAACAGGCATATAAAAGATATGACGCTGGAAGATGAGCCCCTCAGGTCGGAAGGCGTCCAACATGCTACTGGGGAAGAGCGGAGGACAAGTACAAGTAGATCCAGAGCTGATGAAGCGGCTGGGCCAAAGCCGAAAGGACGCTCAGTTGCGGATATGCATGGAAGCGAAAGGAAAGTCCAATGCTGTAAAGAAAAATATTGCATAGGAACCTGGAATGTAAGAACCATGAACCTTGGTAAGTTGGATGTGGTCAAAAATGAGATGGCAAGAATAAATATTGACATCCTGGGCATCAGTGAACTAAAATGGACGGGAATGGGCGAATTCAGTTCGGATGACCATCGTATCTACTACTGTGGGCAAGAAACCCGCAAAAGAAATGGAGTGGCCCTCATAGTCAACAAAAGAGTGGCGAAAGCTGTACTGGGATGCAATCTCAAAAATGATAGAATGATCTCGATACGAATCCAAGGCAGACCTTTTAACATAACAATAATCCAAGTTTATGCACCAACTACTGGTGCTGAAGAAGCTGAAATTGACCAATTCTATGAAGACTTACAAGACCTTATAGAAGTGACACCAAAGAAGGATGTTCTTTTCATTATAGGGGATTGGAATGCTAAAGTAGGGAATCAAGAGATAAAAGGAACAACTGGCAAATTTGGTCTTGGAATTCAAAACAAAGCAGGGCATAGGCTAATAGAGTTCTGTCAAGAGAACAAGCTGGTCATCACAAACACTCTTTTCGAGTCAAAGGCCGCCTTCAGGTCAATAAATGCTGCGTATAGAATCCCACGTGTTTTATTGACATATTTGTCAATGAGATGTGCTAATACGAAGCAGTGGTCTATTGTTGTTCTGCCCTGTCTGAAGCCGGCTTGCTCCTCTGCCAGAACTGCCTCAGTTTCCATCCAGTCAATTAGTTTAATGTGGAGGTGTTTGGCGTACAATTTGCTGGGAATGGGGAGGAGGCTAATGGGTCTGTAGATCGCTGGGTCTGTCATAGGACCCTTTTTATAGATTGGGATGATTACTGCCTCTGTCCAGCAACCAGGGATTATGCCTGTTGAATCGATGTATGTAAATATTGACGCCATTATAGGAGCCCACCAACTGGTATTGTTCTTCAGGAGCTCTGCTGGAATGTAGTCTATGCCCGGGGCTTTGTTGTTTTTCAGTTGGGCAATTAGTTTCCCCACCTCCTCTATGGAGACAGGAGGCCAATATGGTAAATTCTCAGAGTAGGCACTTGGATCATTGTGCTGAGCTTTGTCGTCATAGAAGAGGGTTTGGAAATATTTCATCCACTCCTGGGGTTCTACAGTGCATGTGGGACCAATCTGCTCTTGGCCCAGGAGCCCCCTAATGGTACGCCAGAAGGAGGTTGAGTCTTTGTCATTTGAGGCCTTCACTAATCTACACCAGGCCAATCTCTCGGCTTTTTGTTTTTTTACCTTTAATAGCTGTTTGTAATTTCGTCTTAAATAGATGTCAAACACCTATCATCCCCAGAGTTTCATGCCCCCAAACTGGCCAAAAAACCAATTTCAGTGCTCCTCTATGCGGACGATGCGGTTCTCTTATCACGAACTAAAGTAGGCCTCAAAAGGCTACTAAGAGAATTCTCAGCTCACTGCAGGAGAGATCAATTGGTGGTTAATCACCAAAAAACTAAAGTCATGGTCTTCGCTAGGAGACACAGACATCACAGATGGGAGATGGACAATCAGCCAATAGAACAGGTCAAAATTTTCAAATACCTCGGAGTAGTTTTCCAGTCAACAGGGGCCTGGGAGGCCCACCATAAATATGCTAGGGAAAAAGCATCTCAAAGCGTCAAAATACTGTCTCGTTTTTACTTTACGAAGGGGGGCAGACATATTCCAGCAGCTTTGGAGGTCTCTCAAGCAAAACCCTTGGCACAACTACTCTACGGGGCCCAAATCTGGACGGGAAATCATTGCCGCACACTTGAAACGGTCCAGTCTAAATTCTTAAGACAGATTCTAGCCGTTCCATCATGCGTACCAAATGCGGCCCTACGGCTGGAGACCGGCCTCCTCTCCGTCGAGACCCGGACCTGGATAAGAACATTCAACTATTGGCTTCGTTTAAATTTAAACCCATCCGGACTATTACCTCTAGTAGCACGAGATGTTCATAGAAGTCGGTGGTCCAAAGTAGTGCATCAAAAACTACTTACATGTGGCCTACAAGCACAGCATCTCCTGAAAATGGGTCTCCCCAAGGCAAAAACCATTATCGATCAGCGCTTGAAGGATATTGAGCAGCAGAACAATCTGGCCTACATTAAGAAATTTAGTGCTTGGTACGCTTATCTGCCCCCCTCCCATTTTGATTTTCGGGCACCTTATTTGTCTACCTTAACCATCCCAAAACTTAGGCGGGCCTTTACACTGGCCAGACTAAATATGTTACCGTCAGCTGTTCTTGAAGGTAGATATCAAAAAATTCCATTTGAGAACCGGCTCTGCCCCTGTGGAGCTGGCTATGTGTCACACGTTCTCTTGTCTTGCTCCCTATATAAAGATCTCAGGGACGAGACCATTACGCCGCTCCTATTTGCCATCCCCGGCCGCTCTTGCGAAGCCAAATTGTTCTCACTTCTAGCCGACCAGAACAGCTCGACAACAGAGAAGGCTGCCAAATTTATCGAGAGAGCAATGAGACTGAGAGCTGGTATCTGAATGATATCAGTGTGGTCACCCGGATTCCTCGCCTAGGTTTTTATGATTATTATCATTATGTTTTATTATTATTATTCTATTACTTCTGCCAAGTTTTAAGTACTGAGATTATTAATTTACCTAGGGTTTTAATAGGTCACAAGATTTTAACTATATTTGTAATGTATTCCTGTTGGTGTTTGTCCTTGATGCTATGGCCTGTTGGCTATGCAAATAAAGTCTATAATGAATGAAAACACTCTTTTCCAACAACACAAGAGACGACTCTACACATGGACATCACCAGATGGGCAGCATCGAAATCAGATTGATTATATTCTCTGCAGCCAAAGATGGAGAAGCTCTATACAGTCAGCAAAAACAAGACCTGGAGCGGACTGTGGCTCAGATCATCAGCTTCTTATAGCAAAATTCAAGCTTAAACTGAAGAAAGTAGGAAAAACCACTGGGCCGGTAAGATACAATCTAAACCAAATCCCTTATGAATACACAGTGGAAGTGAGGAACAGGTTTAAGGATTTAGATTTGCTGGACAGAGTACCTGAAGAACTATGGATGGAGGCTCGAAACATTATACAGGAGGCAGCAACGAAAACCATCCCAATGAAAAGGAAATGCAAGAAAGCAAAGTGGCTGTCCAATGAGGCCTTACAAATAGCGGGGGAGAGAAGGCAAGCAAAATGCAAGGGAGATAGAGAAAGATACAGGAAATTGAATGCAGAATTCCAAAAAATAGCAAGGAGAGACAAGAAGGCTTTCCTAAATGAGCAATGCAAAGAAATAGAGGAAAACAATAGAATGGGAAAAACCCCATTCTGTTCAAGGAAATTGGAGATATGAAAGGAACATTTCGTACAAAGATTACCATAATAAAGGATAAAAGTGGTAAGGACCTAACAGAAGCAGAAGACATCAAGAAGAGGTGGCAAGAATACACAGAGGAATTATACCAGAAAGATATGGATGTCTCGTACACCCCAGGTAGTGTGGTTGCTGACCTTGAGCCAGACATCCTGGAGAGTGAAGTCAAATGGGCCTTAGAAAGCATTGCAAATAACAAGGCCAGTGGAAGTGATGGTATTCCAGCTGAACTATTTAAAATTTTAAAAGATGATGCTGTTAAGGTGCTACACTCAATATGCCAGCAAGTTTGGAAAACTCAGCAGTGGCCAGAGGATTGGAGAAGGTCAGTCTACATCCCAATCCCAAAGAAGGGCAGTGCTAAAGAATGCTCCAACTACCGCACAATTGCACTCATTTCACACGCTAGCAAGGTTATGCTTAAAATTCTACAAGGAAGGCTCAAGCAGTATGTGGACCGAGAACTCCCAGAAGTGCAAGCTGGATTTAGAAGAGGCAGAGGAACCAGAGACCAAATTGCAAACATGCACTGGATTATGGAGAAAGCTAGAGAGTTCCAGAAAGACATCTACTTCTGCTTCATTGACTATGCAAAAGCCTTTGACTGTGTCGACCACAGCAAACTATGGCAAGTTCTTAAAGAAATGGGAGTGCCTGATCACCTCATCTGTCTCCTGAGAAATCTCTATGTGGGACAAGAAGCTACAGTTAGAACTGGATATGGAACAACTGATTGGTTCAAAATTGGGAAAGGAGTACGACAAGGCTGTATTTTGTCTCCCTGCTTATTTAACTTATATGCAGAATTCATCATGCGAAAGGCTGGGCTGGATGAATCCCTAGCCGGAATTAAGATTGCTGGAAGAAATATCAACAACCTCAGATATGCAGATGACACAACCTTGATGGCAGAAAGTGAGGAGGAATTAAAGAACCTTTTATTGAGGGTGAAAGAGGAGAGCGCAAAATATGGTCTGAAGCTCAACATCAAAAAAATGAAGATCATGGCCACTGGTCCCATCACCTCCTGGCAAATAGAAGGGGAGGAAATGGAGGCAGTGAGAGATTTTACTTTCTTGGGCTCCATGATCACTGCAGATGGTGACAGCAGCCACGAAATTAAGAGACGCCTGCTTCTTGGGAGGAAAGCAATGACAAACCTAGACAACATTTTTAAAAGTAGAGACATCACCTTGCCAACAAAGGTCCGTATAGTAAAAGCTATGGTTTTCCCAGTAGTGATGTATGGAAGTGAGAGCTGGACCATAAAGAAGGCTGACCGCCGAAGAATTGACGCTTTTGAATTATGGTGCTGGAGAAGACTCTTGAGAGTCCCATGGACTTCAAGAAGATCAAACGCATCCATTCTTAAGGAAATCAGCCCTGAGTGCTCACTGGAAGGACAGATCGTGAAGCTGAGGCTCCAATACTTTGGCCATCTCATGAGAAGAGAAGACTCACTGGAAAAGACCCTGATGTTGGGAAAGATGGAGGGCACAAGGAGAAGGGGACGACAGAGGACGAGATGGTTAGACAGGGTTCTCGAAGCTAAGAACATGAACCTGACCAAACTGCGGGTGGCAGTGGAAGACAGGAGTGCCTGGCGTGCTCTGGTCCATGGGGTCACGAAGAGTCGGACACGACTGAACGACTAAACAACAACAACAACAATCCCTGGCAGATGGCCATCAATCTCTACCTATAAACTTCCCCTTTCTTTCCAAATTAGGCTGCTGAAACAAAAATACATAGGGGTGGGGAACAAAGAGTGGCTCCCATCCCGAAACACACGTTACACAGAATTAAATAAAGCACCTCCCAAATCTTGCCTCCTGGTTCAACATCCTGGTTTTGACCTCACTGAGTGGGAGGTAGCACACATGATAGAGGTCAAAACCAGCCAAACTAGTCAAAACTATGGTTTATGCAGCTAAATGATAGTCATTTAAGATTTTTGTCAAAAGACAAAACTTAAGACCTGCAAAATATTATTTTAACTGGATTTGATTGTATTCCAGGATCTATTACTGTATGCTCCATTGTGATTCCATGGAATCATGATTTATTCATTATTTATCATTCACTCTGCATTTTTGAAAAGTTCTGTTTAATGGAGCCTGATTCTGACAACACTTGACTCCTTAGACCAGGAGTGGGGATTATCGGTGTAGCCAGGATTTTTGTTGTGGGGGGCAGGCCTCCTGTTAGGAAAGGCAGAGCCTCAGTTTGCTATGTATTTTTATTGATTTTTATTGATTGAGGGGGTGCAGCTGCCCCGCCTTGCCCCCACCTTGACTACGCCCATGGTGGGGACCCCAAGCTCCTGCAGATGATGCTGGTGGACAGTAACTCCCATCAATCCCTGGCCATCAGTCAAATTCATAGCTGTCAACTTTTCCCTTTTCTTGTGAGGAATCCTATTCAGAATATGAGATTTCCCATTTAAAAAGGGAAACGTTGTCAGCTGTGGTCAAATTGTGCAGCATCTGGAGGACCACAAATTCTCTGTCACCACCTTTCTCTTTTAGAGCAGTGTTAGAAACAGGAATGCCTTGGCTCATAGGCATAGCCAGGATTTTGTTGCGGGGACAGACTCTCAGATTTGTAGTGATTTGTATTTTGATTGATTGGGGGGGGGCAGCTGCCCCCTGCCCCCTCCTCTGCTACACTCATGCCTTGGCTAGCCAGATGAGTTTACCTTTTTTTCTGGTGGCAATCATTCTGTGTGTTTATTGCTGTGGGCAATGGTGAGTGGAGTATCCTGGAGATGGAGGTTGCTTTGAGTGAGGTGTGAAATGTAGACAATGCATTCCTGAAGTCTGGTAGGTTCTAGGATAAAGGAAATTTCTGCAGTGAGCATCCCAAATCTCCTCTGGTGTTGGCATGTTTCTTCCTTGTGGTCCCATGGTCCATCAAGGCTGCTGCTGTGGGTGGGCTTCTGATAGTTCCAATCTTGATCTGAACACAGATCCAAATCAAACTATTGCTCCATCTAATTCGAATTGTCCACACAGACTGGGGTGCCTTTCCCAGCACTACCTGGAGAGACACAAGTTTGAACTTGGAACCTTTGGCATGCAGTGCAGATGCTCTAACACTGAACTACAACCCTTCCCCAAAGGTCTTGTTTTAAGCAAATGCCATGCTTAATTCAGGCTGTTGGGCTGTTAGATCACCACAAAGGATTTCCTTTATTTTATTCTTTAAAATAGCACCACCAAATTCCTCCTCCTGCTCCTCTTCTCCTCCCACCCCATGTCCTGTGTGAAGTCAGTTACTGCTGTTGCCTGGGATGTCCTAATCAAAAGGGTGAGACAGTTCTGAAGTGCTCATTAAGGGTGGGAGGAAGGGCTTTGTGATGCTGCCAGAGTCCTTTAAAGTGATGACTAGTGAAAGTCATTGGAGATGGTGTCTGAGAGATACTTCATTCTTACCTCGGCTCCATCTACATGAAGCATAATAAATTGGCAGGTTGTCCGTCTGTTCGTTTGTTCATTTGATGGGCTGACAGGAAATAAAGTAATATGCCTCCTTCCTCCTTCCCCTCTTTCATTGCCTGCTGCCACCTGACAGCTTGCATTTGAGTGAGTGAAGGCTCTGACGGGTAACTGATGCCTTCAGGGAACAGGCTACAGCTGTCACTTTGCTTTCTAAGCAGTGGGTGAGTATTAAAAAGACAAACTCCCTCTGGCCTGGGAGATGGGTGTGTGTGCAGTGTAATTCTCCCTCTCCCTCAGCCCACTTCTCAACATGCACAAACCCACTCAAAAAGTATAAAATAAAATGAGGATTTTTTCAGCACAGAATTAGTTGGTGGTTGCTGCAAAGATGGATGGGCTGGGAAAATGGCAGATAAGTGTTTTGCTAAATGGAGCGGGCTGCTGCAAAGATTTAGACTGAGGCAAGCAAGCTGGTTCCTGCTAGCTCTCCTTTCCTGGTGAACTTGGCTGCTTTATTTATTTATTTAGGTGCTTGGGGATGTTCCCTTTATTCTACAAACCAATATTTGAAGTCACAGCACAATATTATACACATAAAAGGTAAAGGTAAAGGTACCCCTGCCCGTACGGGCCAGTCTTGACAGACTCTAGGGTTGTGCGCCCATCTCACTCAAGAGGCCGGGGGCCAGCGCTGTCCGGAGACACTTCCGGGTCATGTGGCCAGCGTGACAAAGCCGCATCTGGCAAGCCAGCGCAGCACACGGAAACCCCGTTTACCTTCCCGCCAGTAAGCGGTCCCTATTTATCTACTTGCACCCAGGGGTGCTTTCAAACTGCTAGGTTGGCAGGCGCCGGGACCGAGCAACGGGAGCGCACCCCGCTGCGGGGATTCGAACCGCCGACCTTTCGATCGGCAAGCCCTAGGTGCTGAGGCTTTTACCCACAGCGCCACCCGCGTCCCTTATTATACACATACATACATACAAACACACACACAAAAACACAAACTCCCCAGGTTGCAATGTTTGGTAGATTAATTGGCCAGATGCATCAATTCAAAATATTTTCTTTGATAAAGAATTGCTCCCAATTAAGCAGGGAAGAGATTTTTTGGGGAAATAAATACTTACTTTTGTATAGAAGTACTTATAACAACTGAAGATGGAAAGTGCCATCTTCAAAGTTGCATCCTCTATTTTTCAGACTGGAGGGAATGTTTCTCCTAAGACCATGTCTGATTTAACACATGTGTACAACATTTAAAAAACCAAAGAAAGTAGACATCTGGCTATAGAAATATTGTGGTTACCCATGTTAAAATGTATGTATATTAATTTGATAGATTAATCAGCTAAAATTCACATGACATGATGATCTGGAAAGTGTAACTGGGTTGGGTTGCAGCCTGATAAATATATCAAAATCAAGAAAAGCATGGCTTCTGAGATTATAGGTTGAGGCAGTGTGGTGTAGTGGTTGGAGTGCTGGACTGGGACCTGGAAGAACAGGATTCAAATTCCCAGTTAACCATGAAGCCCACAGGGTGACCTTGGGTCAGTCACTGTTTTTTATCCTACACTACCTCACAGGAATGTTGTGAGGATAAAATGGAAGGGGGTGGGGAAGTGTGTGTACCACCTTGAGCTCCTTGGAGAAAAGGAGAAAATCAATCAAAATGAGATTATAAGTGCTAGGATGGAGCAAAGCATGAGCAAAAAGTAAATGTATGTGCAGAATTTAAGCAGATAGCCAGGATGACCCAAGGCATTTGCTTTGGAGTGGCCAACTTGTGGCCCTACAGATGTTGTTGGAGTCCCAGTCAGCTTAGCCAAGGGTCAGGAAGGATGTGAGTTGCAGTCCAGCACATCTGGAGGGCCACAGGCTCCCCATCATGCAATATAACTTGGCCTTTCATTCCAATGCCCTATGCAGCTGCTCCTTTCTTAATTCCAGGAATATCTGAAAGGTCACAGGTTAGCCACCCCTGCACTAGCTCCTGTATGTGGAGTTGTGAATGTTGTGGGGATAAGGGTTCCGTAAATCTTTGTGGGTTTCAAAATTTTGCTTCCTTGGAATTGCAACATATGCACTAGTCCTAAATAAGGTGCTAATGTGCTAATCCCATCATTCTAGACCCCCGAAAGTGACATTGTGAAACTGGTGTACTCTCCTGTGATTGGATCATGTAAGAACCACCCTGGCTAGCTCAGAGTTCCAAAGACACCTCCAGTCTAGCATTCTCTTCTCAAAGTGGCCAACCAGATTCCTCTGGGATGCCCACAAGAGCAGTAGCACTGTCCTGCTTGTGATACCCGGCAGGTTGCATTCAGAGATATAGGGTGCCTTTCAAAGTGAACGTAATATAGCCATCATGACTAGTAGCCATTGGTATGACTTTACCAACTAGCCATACTTATGATCTGAATTTTGGATTGTCAAGTCGCTCCTCCAAGTTTTGGAAATAATTTTATTGAGGCCACTTACTGCTTTGGTATCTCCTTAATCCAAGATCACAAGGTTGGACTCTGGATGCATCTTCTAAAGAGCTAGAAATAGCATGAGCCCTACAGGTATGGAAGGCGGAAGATCTAACATACTCCTTTCCGAAGATGCACAGCAGCTTTTCCACCTCTAAGAAAATGAGAAAGGGGAGGAACAGAGCCTTTGTGACAGATTGCTTTCATTGCTATGTATCTAGGAGGCCTCCCTCCCTATAATCGGTTATCTGAGCTGTTTGATATTGAAAGAGTTTAGCTTCTAATCTCTGCAAGGCAAGCTTTTTGTAGCCAGGACTGACCTTCCCCATCTCCCCTCCTCCTTCCTTTTATTTCCTTCTTCTTGGTCTGGGAAACGACGCACAACACATGGGGGGTGGGGACAAGAACAATGAAATAGAAAGGACTGAGTAGCCCAGGATGAGAGACTGTTATTTTCCTGCAGCTTTCAAATCCTTCTACTTAGCTGAGAGATCAGAAGCACACAGCCAAAGAGAAAGAAAAGGTGTGAGGGACCTGGCCTCCATATTCCTGCTGTATGTTGGGCAATGGCAAGCCACCTTAGGAGGACTGAGCCTAGATATGTTTTGGATCTTCAGCAGGGCCTTAGATCCATTCCCTTCTGGGATTTCCCCTACATCTGCCACAGTAAGCAGGAGGGGGAATGCTTGGTCTTCTAGTATTTGATGGAAAGTATTATTTCTCTCTCTACATTAAGCAAGCACAGAGAATGTCAAAAGAGTTAGACCTGACATCTGATGATATCTTCTGCTTTTAAAACATCAGTACACAATGGGCATAAAAAATGGTCCCAAAACAAACCATTTTCCAAAATGGAAAGTCTGTTCTAGCTTATATTTGCATCACCATGCATATGCTCCATGACACTTTCTCAGAATACTCCCAATTTTCATGTCCCTGTCTCTGATCTATCATTGTCCCTATTTTGTCCCCCACCTAGGAGTGCCAACTTGAACAAAATATTGGGGGGGGGGGCAGCTAAGCCCCACCCCATATAATCGATCACATGACATGGTCACACACACCATTTGAATGGCAATGCCCATCAACTTGGGGATGGGGCTCAAATATTTCATTGTGGGTATCGAAGACTTCTTGGCCCCACCTCTAAAAAAAACCTGGAGTTGCCATACAACAGTTTTGTAGCGTGAGTATACAGTTCATCTTCTTCAGCATTCAGTTCCTTTCCTGGAATCTCTGGAAACTATGTTTTGAAAGTGGGAAGTAGATTGCTGTTGCCTCTAGTGCACACACACACACACACCCGCCGTTCCATGAGAGTTCCATGTATTGTTGGAGATATAAAGAGATAGGAGATAAATTGGCCAAATATTAGCAATCAGTCAAAATGGGCACAACAAAAGGAAGGTGGAGTAGAACCTTTTGCAATGGGTAGGAAGCTGCCTTATACGAAGTTAAACCATTGGTCCATCTGGCACAGTGTTGTCCACACTGGGGATAAGGAACCTGTGGCCCTCCAGTTTTGTAAGGCTCCAGCTCCCATCAGCCTCAATCAGTATGGCCAGTGCTCAGGGATGATGCGTATTGTAGCAGAGGCACAGCTGGGGGGGGGAGGCAAGGCGCACTGGGTGCCACACCAGGGGGGGGGGGGACATGGGGCCTGCAGTGCGGCCAAGCCACGCATCTCTCCTGGGAGAGATGGCTCGGGCATCTGCAGGCTCCGCACTACCCGAAACAGCATTGTGGGGCTTGAGTCTGCCCGCTGACTCCCCCTCAGCTGCCCTGAGCGCAGGGTGTGTGTGCCACTGTGGTCACCCAAGCAGCTGGCTAGGCCGCTGTATTGTAGTCTAAAGAAGCAAACTTCCAAAGCAATGTAAAAGTACAAACCTGGGAGCAAGAACACAACAGAATCTAGTGAGGGTTTCTTGCAAGTCAGAGGAATAGCAACAAGAAATGCAGCCCAAGAACAAGGGCAAGAGTTCCAAGACTGCATGGGAGCTGCAACAAGTTTACCCCCCCCCCCCAAGTTTTTAAGCAGAGGCAGAAAAGGCTCGGCTACTTGCGAGACTCCTTGTCCCTGTGAGCATTCCTGGCCTGGAGGCAGGTGATTCTTTCAGGGGCACATCCCCTCTCCAGGGGTGAAACTTTATTTCACCTGGGTCAAATACCCAGTTTGACACCCCCCACATGCAGACTCAATGGCTCCCCTCTGGAGGCTTCCCCCAGGCTCTGCCCCCCTTCTACTGATGCACCACATCTCCCTAGGAGAGTTTCCTGAATGTGCTTCCTTCTTGGAACGCTTCCATGTTGGGTCCCAGTTTCTCTCCTGATTCCTTTCTTGTCTTCCTTCTCCGTGGCTGCCTCTGCTCTTTGTACAGCACTGGGAAGTGTGGAGAGGAAGCAGCTGACCCCTCACAGCTACTTCTGATCACACTGTGCCTCCATCAAGTCAGCCTGGGCACAGCATGGAGTGGACAAGAGTCCCCAGACGGGCCAACCTCCCACATTTATCCTTGCTGCCTCCTTTCACAGCCTCTGAAAGGGTCTGTGAAAGTGGTTTGTGGGGGGCATCTCTTTGCTTAGCCCTAGAAACAGCCAACCTTGCATGCAGAGGCAGGCAAAAGACCAGACTATTCCAAGGTAAGGCAAGAAATGTTTCTACCAATCATTCATTGAGCTGGCTGTTCAGTTCTCCCAGGTGTGGGGTGAATGTCGATGCCCTGATCACTCTCGTTGAAATGCAAGAAACACCCTCACAGTCGCTGCATCTCCTCAAGGGCACCTGCTGGCAGCAGCTGCTTTTGCTGCTCACGGCATCCATGGCGACCCTGGGCTGAGCTGGGAGGAGAAGTCTCATTGGTGCCACTATTAAGGGAGCCTCAAAGTCTGCATTGCTAATCACACAGTCTGCCGAAAGAAGCCAGGCCGAGAAGGTGGAAGTGACTGCCTAGGTGAGGCTGAGGGCATGGCAGAGTTCACAGGCTTCTGATCAATGGGAAGAGGAGGGGATGCTGACTTGTTACAGGAGAGCCTTCCTGAGTGAGGGGGCAGATGGAACACAACCTTCCCCATCTCCTCCTAAAGGGGGACACTTTCCCTGATTCCGCCAGCATCTTCTTTAGGGATGTAGCCATGACACACTTTCTCTTTCATGCCCCCTGCTCTCTGTGTTTGAAATTCCACATAAGCACAGACTGCTGCTGGTGGAGACCACACTGAATTTATTTTATTTATTTAAGCTAGCTGAGAAATTGCCTCTCTCCCTAAATCCCACCTTGGTCCCATAGATCTGTTGATGGTGCCATATGTCCCTGCTGTGACTTAATCCCAGGCTTTTTAGCATTGTGGTACCAGCTCACTGGAATTCGCTTCCTTTAGAAGGTATGCAGTACAAGCCCCAATATTGTCATGCTTTTGAAGTTGGTTGACAAATAACTATTATTATTATTATTATTATTATTATTATTATTATACTCCACCCATCTGACTGGGTTGCCCCAGCCACTCAGGGCAGCTTCCAGCGTATACAAAAACATAATCAAACATTAAACATTGAAAATTTCACTATACAGGGTTGCCTTCAGATCTTCTAAAGGTTGTAAACCTTTTCCTTTCTTCTAAGCCTTTCCAAATTGGTCTGTTTTATGTCTTTGAGCCCCCCCCCATTATTCCTGGTTTTTATGTTTTAATAATGTTTTATGATCTGCAGTGCATAGTTAAGTTATGGAACTCACCCCCAAAGGAGTCAGTGATGGCTACCAACTTGGATGACTTTAAAAGAGGATTAGACAAATTCATAGACTATTGATGGCTACTAGCCATGATGGCTGTGGCCTCCCCAGTTGGAGGAAGCAATGTTTCTGAATACCAGTTGCTGGAAACCACGCAGGGGGAGAGCACTTTTGTGCTCAAATCCTGCTTGCTGGTCTCCCACAGACATATAGTGGACACTTTGAGAACAGGATACTGGACTAGATGAGAAATTGACCTGATCCAGCAGACTATTCTTATGTTCTTTCTGTTTTGCTTACTATTCCTGTACACTGCTCAGGTGCTCTCTGAATGCAGAGTGGTTTATAAACCCTGAAACACAAACAAATAAGTTGCATTGCACACTTTCTGTCTCAAGAGAGACACTTGAGGTGGCTTAGATTATTCAAGACGACACAGATCCCATTTGAAAAATGCCCCCCTCCTCTCAGCAGCATAGGTCAGGAATTATGGGAGCAACATCTGCAGGGCCATACATTTCCCCATCTTTGCACTTTCCAGGTATTGTTGGACTACAACTCAAATCATGCCTGATCGTTTGCCATGCTGGCTGGGCTTGATGGGAAATGGAGTCCACCAGCATCTGAAGGGCCACAAGGCTCTACAATTCTATAATTCTAAGATTCCTGCTCCTGATTTATACTCAGTTGGTTCTTGGCCAGTGCTGAAGCAACATGTCTAGCCTTCTCCACTGTCTAGCCTAATCTGAAATCATTTGCCCCCCCCCCCATCAGCTGTTCTGACCACGTGCTGCCTCAACTTGCCTCCATTAGTTAACAATGAAAACTGAAAAGTGAACAGTTCCAGTCATATCTTAAAATCCTGCTGCATGCAACAAGCTGAAGCAGGAAACAAAAGAGGAGGGGTGGAATTGGTGGAACTTTCAATTAAAAGTTCAGGAGACTAAAATTATCTTGGCCTGATGTTGGTGCCAAATGAGTGTCTTGTGGGAGAGCAAATGTATCATCCAATTGAATTAATTATGCATTTTGTCAAAAAGTATTGAAAGGCTCCATAGGAAATAGGTGGGATGGAAATTTGTGGCCTAGAATTGTAGAAATGTAGATTTGCAAGAGTCATCTAGTCCAACCTCCTGCAATGCAATAATCATAGCCAGAGGAGTGTTAGCTAGCACCTCCCGGGGGAGACGCACAGGGTGCACTCCTGAGGAGGTCAGAGTGCTGAGGGAGTCTGCTGTCCCCTGGGTTAAGCCTGACCTGGGAGGTGGACTTGCTGCAACCAGTGCTCTGCAGCTGAAGAGAGTGGGGGGCAGTGCTGCTGACTCTCCTCTCTCCCCACCCGGGTCACCCTTGGCCTGGGAATGCAGCTGCGACTGGCAGCGTTGGGCTGATTCAGCCTCTGATGAGGGAGCCTGTCGTGGAGTGTCTGGTCACACTCTCTCAAAAAATGTGCCCAGGGCCATGCCCCCACCAGTCCTTCCATGCTACCACTGATCATAGCTAAAGAAACTCTGGCAGATGGCCGTCCAATCGTTGCTTTAAAACCCTGCTTTAAAAACCACTGGCACTCAATACGCTGGTCCTTCATTGCCCCTTAAGGTTACGTTGGTAAGAGCATCCATTTCTGGTGCAAAATAGCAATTTCCTCTTTTATAATTAGCTGGTCACCATTGGTACTCTAGTTGCCTTTTCATTTCAGCATGTTTCTTGGTAATCAGCATTCCCTGTAGGTAGGATGCACTCTGCACACAGATCATCTCACATTTTCTCAATCACACACATGCCGTGCTCCACCTTCAAAAACATTTTATTGCTAAACATAGTCTTACATTTTTTTCCATAAAAATCCCCCCCCCATCTGCCCCTAAGCAACAACTATGAAAACCCAAAAAGCAGCAACAACCCTAACCAGTTAGGAGGGGAACCACAAGCCTTAGAGCAAGCAAATTAATGTGAGTGCTAGAGATGGAGTCCTTGTCTCCATGATGGAAATTGAGCTATCACATCTGACAGGCATCAGTTTGCATAATAGGAAGATCAGCTTCAAAAGCAAAGCTGCTGCAGGGAGCAGCACCCCCTCCAAAACCATGACTGGATGGTCACGCAGGTCCTTCAGCTGGTCACCCTTAGAGCCAGTATGTGAGAGCCAGTATGGCACAGTGGTTACAGCTTGGGTGACCCAGGTTCAAATTCCCTCTCAGCCATGAAGCTTACTGGGTGACTTTGGGCCAGCTGCCTTCTACCTGCCTAAACTACCTCATTAGAAATGTTGTGAGGATAAAATGGGGAGGGGGACCCCTTGAGCTTCTTGGGGGGAAAGGAAAGGGATACAAATGTAATAATAAACAAAGAAATTAATATGGGGACCCCCCCCCCATAACTCCCTGGTACGCTTAGTAGTCATAAGAGAAGAGAACCTCTTGTGGATCAGGCATTGAATAAGGAGCAGGAAGCCAAGAGAAGGACTAAATGGACATTTCTCTGAATGGAAAGATGTAGAAAGTGAAGTCCACCGAGGACCTGCATTTGGATTTGTGCTTCTTCACTTCTTCATAAGGGATCTAGAGTTAGCAGTGAGCCATGAGGCAGCTGCTAATGGTACTAAATTGTTCAGGGTCATTAAAATAGATTGTGAAGAGGTTTGTCCTGATGTGTTTTTCTCTATTTATATAAAGGTAAAGGTACCCCTGCCCATACGGGCCAGTCTTGACAGACTCTAGGGTTGTGCGCCCATCTCACTCAAGAGGCCGGGGGCCAGCGCTGTCCGGAGACACTTCCGGGTCACGTGGCCAGCGTGACAAAGCCTCATCTGGTGAGCCAGAGCCGCACACGGAAACGCCATTTACCTTCCCGCTAGTAAGCGGTCCCTATTTATCTACTTGCACCCGGGGGTGCTTTCGAACTGCTAGGTTGGCAGGCGCTGGGACCCAACGACGGGAGCGCACTCTGCCGCGGGGATTCGAACAGTCAACCTTTCGATCGGCAAGCTCTAAGTGTCATGCCAGCTGCTTAGTACAGTTCAAGATCAGAAAGCTAAAGAGGTTTAGTGGAGGTAGTCAGAGAAAGGTGAAGATATTGACCTGGTGGCAGAGACGAAGTTAATGTTGGGTTCCTTTGGCTGGTTTGCTTGTCTCCCTTCCCTTTCCCTACAGCCTGTGTCATGACCCTTCCCCTTCATGGTTGACTTTCATAACTCCATATCCAGCCTCCTGTCCACTCAGCATCAAACTGTAGTACCCTGCTTGTGGTTAACGCTTAGCTGGAATGAAATATTCAACACAGCAATAGAGAAATTAAAATAATAATTTATTTGTCAGACAAATAAATGATAGACACAGTGGTATATGGTTACCAAAGCTCTGCCCACTCCAGCCCTGATGGCCAGCACTTATATTTCCTCAGCCCAGCCCCCTTGCTCCTCCTTTGGCTGCCTCTGTCCAATCAGCCTGGTTGAAATTCCTATTGGCTGTTTGCTAGAACCAATCATAAAAGATACACCCATTTCCTATTACGTTTTATGGGAGACAAAGAGCTATATTTCCTTCTATCCATAAATGGCAGACAAGTAGCCATATATCTTACATTTGCCTCGACAAGGCACCTTAATTACCAGATCACCTTTTGCCCCTGTTGCCCCTGCATTCCAAAACAAATGGCTAAAACAAATGGCTCATGGTATTAAATTCTATCTAAACAGAGATCTTGGGTTCACATTCTCACACACCATCAATGAAATAAAAATCTAACATAAGAATCTAACATTTCTTACTTTCTAAATCCTTTGCATAATTACATTAAGCCAACAAATCTCATACATAACATAGATAGCTTTTTAGAAGAAAAGGCCTTTGCAAAGTAAAAAGGAACTCAGTAAAAACAGCTTCAAAAGAAGCCTCTTCAGTTTACACCCCTTTCCCAGCCAGCTGCTCTTCCCATTAGCCCTTCCCAAAATTTATTGCCCTTTAATTTTCTCAGGATACCTTAAACCTTAGGAAAATATGGCTAGTGTCTGATGGGAGGCACATGGTATTATTTTCTGTTAAACAATAAATCTTACTATTTACCAACTCTTAATTAGTGTTTTTGCAGGTTGATTGTATTCTGTAATATGTAGGGTCAGTATAACCTTTGCTCCCAGCCTGTAATTCCCTTTTACAACTTTGAGAAACTTGTCTCCTGCTACTGCTATAAATCAGGCGGGGGGGGGGGGGCTTGTTCAGGAGAGCAGGAAGATAAACAACTGCCAGAGTACTCAGCCAGCTGGTTTCTGCCTGGCATGAAACATACAAACATTTGCAAATATATCTTTAAGCTCATTTTAAAATACAGGACTTGATCAGATGCCTGATTACCTCCTGAGCTCATCCATTAGAAGAGCGTTAACCCATGTGATTACTGTAATTAAATTGTGCTCATGTCCCAGAATAGGCCGATGTTGGGCTCAAAGCAAGTCCAGTGTACCAAAGTGGTAACAAAATTATCAAGGAGACCCACAGCCTCTGGATAATTGCTCATGTCAGAAGGAGTTGGTTGCCTGGAATTGTCAGTTTTGCATCTGACTATCTGGCAGGTTTGTCCTTTTCATAGAAGGCAAAACAACACCAACGCAAAAAATAGTGAGTGCACTCATATTTTTATCTTTCCTCTGCCTCCTCCACTACTTTAGCCAAGCCTTTTGCTAGAAAGAAAACAGAGACAATAGAAAATTACAGACATTTTGCTGCAAATTGTTTTCACATATTTATCTTCACTGAATTAAAAAGGTAAAGGTACCCCTGCCCGTACGGGCCAGTCGTGTCTGACTCTAGGGTTGTGCGCTCATCTCACTTAAGAGGCCAGGAGCCAGCGCTGTCCAAAGACACTTCCGGGTCACGTGGGCAGCGTGACGAAGCTGCTCTGGCGAGCCAGCACCAGCGCAGCACACGGAAACGCCGTTTACCTTCCCGCTATAAAGCGATACCTATTTATCTACTTGCACTTAGGGGTGCTTTCGAACTGCTAGGTGGGCAGGAGCTGGGACCGAAAGACGGGAGCTTGCGCACCGTTCAATTTCCCTATGTCTGAGAGCTTTTCATGTTGTTCCACAGCTCCTCCATAGGTTTCTTGAGAAAATCCAAATTGACCAAATGTGTGGAAAATCTGAATCTGATTTGGTTCGCTTGATAAACCAACTTTGGAAGAAATGGCCTTGCTTCCCATCCTTATTGTTTCTATTAATGTTTTGTTCCTACCTTAAGTTTTTATGCATGCACAACCTTCACTGTAGAGTTTTGATATCATCATCACCACCACAAAGTCATATTACAGAAAGCCATTCCTATGTAGCTGCATTTTACTGTTCTGCTGGCCAGCGCTGGGACACCAAATTTGTTATTAGCAGGAATCATATCTGCAAAAACGTATTTCTGTTTCATCAATAGACTTTTCCAGTCAGAGACCACAGACAAACCTTGGGAGACAGTTTCAGATATGCCCCAGCATGGCTCTTGACTGCTTTTCAAGTTGCCAGCCACAAGTCTTTACAGGCCAAATTTTGATCTGCAGAAATGAGCTCAGCAGAGAAAGAAAATACCAGAGAGAGGGGGGTTGGGGTATGGAAAAGCAGCTTGCAGACAACTTGCAGGCTGAAAAAGGAGGTAGAATTCTTCTGTAATAATAATAATAATAATAATAATAATAATAATAATAATATTTCTACCCTGCCCATCTGGCAGGGTTTCCCCAGCCACTCTGGGCAGCTTCCAACAGAACATTAAAAAGAATAAAACTTCAAATATTAAAAACTTCCCTAAGTTTTGGATAGTTGGATAAGTTGGATAGTTGTTTATTTCCTTGACATCTGATGGGAGGGTGCTCCACAGGGCAGGCGCCACTACTGAGAAGGCCCTCTGCCTGGTTCACTTCTTGTAGTGAGGGAACCGCCAGAAGGCCCTCAGAGCTGGACCTCAGTGTCCGGGCAGAACGATGGAGGTGGAGATGCTCCTTCAGGTATACAGGGATGAGGCTGTTTAGGGCTTTAAAGGGCAGCACCAACACTTTTAATTGTGCTCAGAAACATACTGGGAGCCAATGTAGGTGTTTCAAGACCAGTGTTATGTGGTCTCGGCAGCCGCTCCCAGTCACCAGTCCAGCTGGAATAGCTGTAGTTTCCGGGTCATCTTCAAAGATAGTTGTGCTTCATAGAATCATAGAATCATAGAGTTGGAAGAGACCACAAGGGCCATCGAGTCCAACCCCCTGCCAAGCAGGAAACACCATCAGAGCACTCCTGACATATGGTTGTCAAGCCTCTGCTTAAAGACCTCCAAAGAAGGAGACTCCACCACACTCCTTGGCAGCAAATTCCACTGTCAAACAGCTCTTACTGTCAGGAAGTTCTTCCTAATGTTTAGGTGGAATCTTCTTTCTTGTAGTTTGGATCCATTGCTCCGTGTCCGCTCTCTGGAGCAGCAGAAAACAACCTTTCTCCCTCCTCTATGTGACATCCTTTTATATATTTGAACATGGCTATCATATCCCCCCTTAACCTCCTCTTCTCCAGGCTAAACATGCTCAGCTCCCTTAGCCGATCCTCATAAGGCATCGTTTCCAGGCCTTTGACCATTTTGGTTGCCCTCCTCTGGACACGTTCCAGTTTGTCAGTGTCCTTCTTGAACTGTGGTGCCCAGAACTGGACACAGTACTCCAGGTGAGGTCTGACCAGAGCAGAATACAGTGGCACTATAACTTCCCTTGATCTAGATGCTATACTCCTATTGATTCAGCCCAGAATTGCATTGGCTTTTTTAGCTGCCGCGTCACACTGTTGGCTCATGTCAAGTTTGTGGTCAACCAAGACTCCTAGATCCTTTTCACATGTACTGCTCTCAAGCCAGGCGTCACCCATCTTGTATTTGTGCCTCTCATTTTTTTTGCCCAAGTGCAATACTTTACATTTCTCCCTGTTAAAATTCATCTTGTTTGTTTGGGCCCAGTTCTCTAATCTGTCAAGGTCGTTTTGAAGTGTGATCCTGTCCTCTGGGGTGTTAGCCACCCCTCCCAGTTTGGTGTCATCTGCAAATTTGATCAGGATGCCCTTGAGTCCATCATCCAAGTCGTTGATAAAGATGTTGAATAAGACCGGGTCCAAGACAGAACCCTGTGGCACCCCACTAGTCACTCTTCTCCAGGATGAAGAGGAACCATTGATGAGCACCCTTTGGGTCCGGTCAGTCAGCCAGTTACAAATCCACTGAGTGGTAGCATAGTCAAGACCGCATTTTACCAACTTCTTTACAAGAATATCATGGGGCACCTTGTCAAATGCCTTGCTGAAATCAAGGTAGGCTACATCCACTGCGTTCCCTTCATCTACCAGGCTTGTAATTCTGTCAAAAAAATGAGATCAGGTTCATAGAATCATAGAGTTGGAAGAGACCACAAGGGCCATCGAGTCCAACCCCCTGCCAAGCAAGTCCAACCCCCTGCCAAGCAAAGTCCAACCCCCTGCCAAGCAAAGGTTCGTCTGACATGACTTATTTTTCAGAAATCCATGCTGACTATTGGTGATCACAGCATTCCTTTCTAGGTGCTCACAGATTGTTTGCTTGATGATCTGCTCCAGAATCTTCCCTGGTATTGATGTCAGACTGACTGGGCGGTAATTATTTGGGTCCTCTCTTTTCCCCTTTTTGAAAATAGGGACAACATTTGCCCTCCTCCAGTCTGCCGGGACTTCGCCTGTTCTCCAGGAATTCTCAAAGATGATTGCCAGTGGTTCTGAGATCACATCTGCCAGTTCTTTTAATACTCTTGGATGCAGTTCATCTGGCCCTGGAGACTTGAATACATCTAAACTAGCCAAGTATTCTTGTACTATCTCCTTAGTTATTCTGGGCTGTGTTTTCTCTACTGAATCATTTGCTCCAAATTCTTCAGGTCGGGCATTGTTTTCTTTATCGGAGAAGACTGAGGCAAAGAAGGCATTGAGGAGTTCAGCCCTTTCTGTGTCCCCTGTTTGCATTTCACCATCTTCTCCTCTGAGTGACCCCACTGTTTCTTTGTTCTTCCTTTTGCTACGAACATACCCATAAAAGCCTTTTTTGTTGCTTTTAACCTCTCTAGCAAGCCTGAGTTCATTCTGTGCTTTAGCTTTTCTGACTTTGTGTCTACACGTGCTGGCTATTTGTTTGAATTCCTCTTTGGTGGTTTCCCCCCTTTTCCATTTTTTGTACACATCCTTTTTTAATCTTAACTCAGTTAAAAGTTCTTTAGATAGCCACCCTGGCTTCTTTAGGCACCTTCCATGTTTCCGTCTCATTGGTATTGCCTGAAGTTGTGCTTTTACTATCTCCCTCTTAACAAACTCCCAGCCATCATGAACTCCCTTTCCTTTTAGTATTACTCTCCATGGGATCTCACCCAGCACTTCCCTAAGTTTTATGAAGTCGGCTTTCTTAAAGTCAAGAAATTGAGTCCTAGTATGCTTGGCTGCTCCTTTCCGTTGTATAGTAAACTTCAGAAGAGCATGATCACTTGCGCCTAATGATCCTTCCACTTCTACCCCATTAACCAGGTCATCGACATTGGTTAGGACCAGATCTAAAATGGCTGTTCCTCTTGTTGCTTCTCCCACTTTCTGGACAATGAAGTTGTCACATAGAGCACCTTGCAGAAGTCCAAGCGAGAGATAACCAGAGCATGCACCACTCTGGCGAGACAATCTGCGAGCAGGGAGGGTTTCAGCCTGCATACCAGATGGAGCTGGTAGACAGCTGCCCTGGACACAGAATTGACTTGCACCTCCATGGACAGCTATGAGTCCAAAATGACTCCCAGGCTGTGCACCTCCAGAGGCACAGTTACCCCATTCAGGACCAGGGAGTCACCCACACCTGCCAGCCCCCCAGAAACAGTACTTGTCAGGATTCAACCTCAGTCTGTTAGCCGCCATCCAACTGCCTCCAGACACTCACACAGGACCTTCACTGCCTTCACTAAAGTAAAGGTAAAGGGACCCCTGACCATTAGGTCCAGTCATGACCGACTTTGGGGTTGCGGTGCTCATCTCGCTTTATTGGCCGAGGGAGCTGGCGTTTGTCCACAGACAGCTTCCGGGTCATGTGGCCAGCATGACTAAGCTGCTTCTGGCGAACCAGAGCAGCACACGGAAATGCCATTTATCTTCCCGCTGGAGCGGTACCTATTTATCTACTTGCACTTTGACGTGCTTTCAAACTGCTAGGTTGGCAGGAGCAGGGACCGAGCAACAGGAGCTCACCCCGTCGTAGGGATTCGAACCGCAGACCTTCTGATCGGCAAGTCCTAGGCTCTGTGGTTTAACCCACAGCGCCACCCGTGTCCCTACTGCCTTCACTAGTTCTGATTTAAAAGAGAGATGGAGATGGGTATCATCCGTGTTATGTTATGTCATCTGTGTTATGGCCAGCAGGGGTGTACTGTAGATAGTTCAGGTCCACATATGCAAATAAGGGATCAAAAGTGACGTACAGTGATTGGATAGTTACAGAAAATGGTTACTGTTGCGTCCTAGTGGAGCTCTATATAAGCAGGCTGGCTGAACCCTTCAGTTCAGTTCAGTTCTGGCCTGTGAATAAACAAGAGCTGTTTGAAAAATCGCTGTGTCGTCTTGTATGTTCACCCACAACTTAACAATCCACATATTGGTGAACACTCAGCTCAACCCCCCTGATGATCTCTCCCAGTGGCTTCATATAGATGTTAATAAGCATGGGGGAGAGGATGGAACCCTGAGGCACCCCACAAATGAGAGCCCAGGGGTCTGAACACTTATTCCTCAACACCACTTTTTGGACACGGCCCAGGAGGAAGGAGCGGAACCACTGTATAACAATACCCCCAGCTCCCCTAGATGGACCAGAAGGATGTCATGGTCGATGGCATCAAATGCTGTTTCCAGCAGAACCAGGAAACCACTTTCACCTTTGTCCCTAGCCCGCCTGAGATCATCGATCAGCGCGACCAAGGCAGTTTCAGTCCCATGATGAAGCCTGAATCCCAGTTGCAAGGAATTCCAAAGGTCCCACTCAAACACCTTGCCCAAGAATGGAAGATTTGAGACTGGGTGATAGTTGGCCATATTGGATGGGTCTAAAGATGTTTTTTTTTAAGAAGCGGTTTAATGACCGCCTCTTTCAGTGGGTCTGGGAAGGCTCCCTCACAGAGGGACCCCACAGAGACCATCACCCAGCTCTTCTTGGCTCGCTTTTATTAGCCAGGATAGGGAAGGATCAAGGAGATAGGTGGTCTGTTTCACTCGTCCAAGCAGCCTGTCCACATCATCGAAGGTAACAGATTGGAATTGATCCCATGCAACTAGACTAGACAGGACTTTAGCACTCTCCACCAGTGAATCAGCTGAAAGACCATCAATGTGGGATAAAACATCCCCTACCATTCTCTGGAAACCATTTGGATCCATTAAGTGGCGGGGGCGGACCATCCGAATCAGTCCCACCTCCCTGCAGAAGGGAAGGATCACAGAGAAGTCCAGTTGCACCAGTCAGTTGAATCTCAGTAAAATATTGACTCAATGAGAAGAGGTGACCAGCTATATAGATTGCCTCACTTCCCTGAACAGGCAGATGAGAATGGGGGTGGGGGGTGGGGAGACAGGGAGTGTTTTCTTTTTAAATTAAACATATCATTTTAACTTTGGCCTCCTGTTCCTGTCAAAGAAATCCAGGTTACAATGAACCTAAAGATGTTACTGAACAAAACTTGCATCAGCTCCAGCAAGGTGGTCCAATGGTCGGGTTTCCCACACCCGGTGGAAACAGTAGATCAGGATTCACAGGCAGGCCTCTGGGTGATTGGCAAAGCTGTAGAGTCAGGTGATCAGCACAAAGTTGCATAAATTTTACACATTCTATTTTTTATATATTGACCAGGGGATGGGCAACCTCAGGCCTGGACAATACAGGGACTCAGCTTCATTGGAAAACAAACAAACCAGCGTTTGAAATGCATTATAAGCATGGCCAAACTTTTCTGTGCAATTTTACATAGCATTCTTTTCTTTTATTATAACAATTTAATTTCTGACTTATTTATTAATTAGTAAGAGAGCCAGTGTGTTGTAGTGGTTAAGAGCGGTAGTCTCGTAATCTGGGGAACTGGGTTCGCGTCTCCGCTCCTCCACATGCAGCTGCTGGGTGACCTTGGGCCAGTTACACTTCTTTGAAGTCTCTCAGCCCCACTCACCTCACAGAGTGTTTGTTGTGGGGGAGGAAGAGAAAGGAGAATGTTAGCGGCTTTGAGACTCCTTAAAGGGAGTGAAAGGCGGGATATCAAATCCAAACTCTTCTTCTTCTTCTTATAATGTTTCCCCCCGTGTGTAGATTCATCCAAGTTCTCTCTATCTGGCCCTCAGTGCTTTTCCCAGACCACAACCCACACCAGTCCCACTTTGCACCTCCTTAAGAGTTTTTGCCTAGCTGAAATGTGCCCTTTAATTCTGATAATACTTGCTTGGGTGGAGGGAGGGGTGAGTGTGTATACATATTAATAAAGTAGCAAAAGCTGAAATGTAATAGTTCCACTCACATTTGCCAGAAGGGAATGTGGTTCTGGGACTGAAAAATATAAATGCAAATTCAGGTGTCTGGACAAATTAACTTGGTGGGCAACTGATGTCATACCGTCCCTGCATTTTTCAAGGGTCTTAGCAGCTCTGAAAGCAAGATAGTAGTTGTTTACATTAAATTTAAAAGGGTGGTATAATGATTTCCAGGCAGGCTTCCAAGCCCAGGTAAGAATTAACGAGTCTCTGGCAGTTTTTTTAATGGTTTCATTAATTCACAATACAATCAGAGCCCTCTGCTCCACAGATATCAGTTGGTCACTCTGAGAAATCATTTGTGTCACAAAGGAAAAACACCAACGTCCCGCCTTTCCCCTTTGGCACTTCTGTTGCAATCTGGCCTTTTCAGCTCTTCAGACTTGAGTAGAGGGAGGGGGGAAATCTACACGGTCCGCCCCAGATGTGACAAAATGGCGGGCGGCACTCGTCACCACAGGGCCTGCAGCATGCACAAGCCACACGTCTCGGCACCCGCAGGCTTCACACTGTCCGCCTGCTACCTCCCCCCCAGCTGTAGGGTGGCTGAGGCATTGCTGCGCACCCCGTCCCTATGGGTGCTGCGTGCCCCATATCATCCCTATGTGCAGCACCCACTGGATGGCACAGCATGGGGTGTGCGATGTCCATAGGGACGGGGTGTGCCATGGCGCCCATAAGAATGGCACGGGACGCTGCGTGCCCCGCCCCATGGGCACCGCACCCTGCCCCTATGGACGGTTCACCCCACCCCTATGGGCAGTTTGCCCGAGAGCCTTCCTCTGCCACTGGTCCAAGGATGAGCTCTCAGTCCTCTGCCTATCTCATTGTTGCTTGGTAACCCCTCCAGTGCTGATCCTTTGTGCTGATCCTTTGTGCCCAGGCCCCCTTCCTCCTGCTCTAACTACAGGCTGCCATATTCAGAGTCAGACCCTGTTTCTCTTCCATCTCCTTTGTTACTTGGCCCGGCTATGCTCCTGACAGGTGGGAAGGTGCAAAATATCTGCAGCTCAGCACAAAGGATCAGGGCCACTCCCTGCCAAAGCTCTGCCCTCCCCACCAATTTCGCCATGGATATAAAAGAAGCTTGTGGCAACCAGGAATGGTTCTGAGCACCACTCAGTTCTGGTACTCATGCAGATTCCCAAGCTCAGATTTCTTTTTCTTTTTAGCACCAGGTTGATTGGTGAATCTCAGACTTTTAAAATTTTAGTTTGTTTTAAAAATTTCTAGACAGCCTTTCCAGGCAATGTCTGTTCAAAGTGGCTTCAACAGAAAGAGTAGTGAGTAATATTCTTACAGGGCAGACAGGAGCTACATTTTGTTTTGTTACAGATACAGGATCCCAATCTCAAGAATCGGAAGGGACTCAGGACATCATCCAGACTGAACCACTCTCCCAAACTCATAAACGCATAACAATACACTGCAGTTTAGATGGGAATTTTATGTATAGTAACAGAAATTTAAAATAGGACCTATTCAACATTCCATACTAAGGGGATGTTACAATGTGGAAAGATATGGAAAAAGAGGGGCGTTCTTTTTTTAAAACAACAGACTTTAATGTAGATGTGCAGAGCCAGCCAAGACAGAAAGATGAAAGATATTAAGATGTGGAGTCTTCTCTACTCAACAACAGAAGATAGTAATGTACTGTACATTGGTGAAAAACATTGCAAAGAGTTGTTTTGATCATGTAAAAATATGCAACTGTTTCCACACCTGTGCTTGTCTACAACAGATACAATGGTGGTGGCATAATGGTTAGACTAGAGGACCTGGGAAAGCAGGGTTCAAATCCCCACTCAGCCATGAAGCTCACTGGTTGACCATCTCTTGGCCTAACCTACCTCATAGGGTTGTTGTAAGGATGAAATGGGGAGGAGAACCATGGACTTGTGAAGATAAAGGTGGTATATAAAAATCATAAATAAATAAATAAATAAAATAAAATAAATACAGCAAAAAGAAAAAAAGAGCATAAAAATATTTGGATTTTAAGACATTCTGAGGACCTAATGGTGTGTTACATTAAATGTGTAGCATTGATGGTGTTTTTTTTTTTAAAAGGTTGATATGGGGAGGCAATTTACAGTAGGACTAAAGTGTAGGACACAGTTGCTGCCCTACTGGAGCTCTGAGCTGAGCAGGGGAGGCTCGTGAGGGCCACACAGGGCAGCAGCAGTGCACACAGGGACCATGGCCATCAACTTTGGGGTGTCCAGCCTCCTCAAACACTTGGGGGGGGGGGCTGAAAGCACCATGGCCGCTAGAAGTCAGCGCCTATGCGTCTGTGTAGATAATACTGAGCTAGAAAGCCCAATGGTCTGAATCTGGCAGCTTCCTATGTTCCTTTACTATAGTCTGTTAACTGGCATGTGAGAAAATGTTGCATTAATTATGAGAATAAATGAGAGCAAGAAAGGACATCTGCCTAGCCGGTTATAAAACTGGAAGAAACAAACGACCTTGCATCTCCTCCTGTTCCTGCTCTGAATGCAATTTCTGCCTCAAAGAGACTTTTAAAGCCATGCTATGACTCTACTATTTTCTGATATTCAGGGTTCTACAAAAATGTATCAGACAGAGCAGGTTCTCTGCTGCAAAAATCTTCTTCCCAATAGGTCTGCTGTTTTCCTGATGACTCACACTCTAACATTGTGTTTCCAGATCAGACTGCAAGAAGGTTCATTTATGAACGATCTGCCTTTTGGGGGAGTATTTTAAAAACCATTCCTTCCTTTTTTCTTATGAATTACGGTAACTTGCATCTTGGAAAGTTCCCATCTGCTTGGCAACCCATCGTAGGACCTCCAGGGGGAGCTGCAGAGCTAACTAAGTGGTGCTTTAGCCATGCACATAATCTGTAGGCAAGAGGATAAACAGAGGAGGCTGCTGAGCTAAAGGCAAAGCTCAGTGTGAATCCACACTTACTAGGGTTGTGTTTATTCTGTGCTAATTCTCTGCCTGAGCAAGCCAATTTCTGTGCCAAGAAAAGCAGGAGTTTGTGGCCTGCATAAACTATGGAAATAGAACAGGTTTGCATAATTTCTCATAATTTGCACAGATTTATTCTGTTCTGTTTTTGTTGTTTAAATAAAAACTTGACACCCCTTTTTTGTATAATTTATTTTGGTTTTGCTGGTCAAAGGGGATGAGCTATTCAAGGCACAAACCCTTGTCTTGCTGCTCTTAGAGTTCAGCAAGTAATTCCCCACATTTTGAAATGTATTTTTGGTTTGAAAACCAAGGTTTTCAGGTGTCCACTATACAGTCTTCACTATTTTATACTTCTACATTAACCTTTGCCATCCTGGTGCTCTCCAGATTATTATTTATTAAACTTCTATACCACCCTTCACCCAAGGACCACAGGGCGGTTTACAATATAAAAACACCTGTCATAGTAACAAACAAAAAGTGCCCCTCTGCACCAAACTGAAGAACCTTTCAGACTCTGGACTGGCTCTGCCCACCAGGCTGGCCATCCGTGTTTTCTGCATGGGAAGGAGTGTAGGAAGGCTTCTTGCTTTGAGCTCAGCTGCGGTTTGTGTTTCTAGGGTTGCTCTTTGGGCCCAACTCCATTTTGATCTCGGATCCTGGTCTTGACTCCCAGCTCCCACCATACATTTGAAACACAGCCTTCAGCAGTCATGGCTTTGCCCAAAGAATCTTGGGAGCTGTAGTTTGTTAAGGGTGCTGAGAGTTGTTAGGCGCCCCTCTATTTCTCTCCCAGCACTTTGATTCCCAGAGTGGTTCAACAATAAAAGCCTCTTTCCAGGGAACTGTGATGGTAGCTAGCTTGCTTAAGAGCTGTGGGGCAGACATGTCCCCCCCCCATGCCTCCAAACTAGTCCCTGCCTTCAGTATCCACTGCCTGAAATGGCCAGGTCACTCTTCCTAAGGCAGGGGTGTGGACCCCGGACTCCAACTTGCATTAGCTCTGGCTGGCATTGCCAATAGTCAGGGATGATGGGAGTTGTAGGCCCACGACATCCAGCAGGCCACAGGCTAACCATCCTGGCTCTAGTTCCTGGTGACCCTGGACAATGGCTGCCAGTGAGTCTAGACCAGAGATAGAGAACCTGTGACCCTCAGACGATGTTGTACTTCAGCTCATATCAGCCCCAGCTGGCATGACCCATAGTCTCCACCCTCATCGTTCTACCGAGGGTCTTCTGGTGGTTCCCTCACTGTGAGAAGCCAGGTTACAGGGAACCAGGCCTTCTCGGTAGTGGCACCCGCCCTGTGGAATGCCCTCCCACCAGATGTCGAAGAGAAAAACAATTACCAGACTTTTAGAAGACATCTGAAGGCAGCCCTGTTTAGGGAAGCTTTTAATGTTTGATGCATTACTGTATTTTAATATTTTGTTGGAAGCTGCCCAGAGTGGCTGGGGAAGCCCAGCCAGATGAGCGCAGTATAAATAATGTTGTTGTTGTTGTTGTTGTTGTTGTTGTTGTTGTTGTTGTTGTTGTTGTAAGGGATGACCGTGGCCTCTGGTCAAGTAGGGCTATCCAGTCTGATGGAAACTACTTGGGTGACTGCCTTGATATTCTGTCTGCAGTTGCCGTGGACTGGAAGTGTTCCTTTCCTGTGATGGGCTGTACTTTTGACTTGCCACCTTCCAGATATTTAATGCTGCTATCCACCATTTTAATCCCCTAGAATGCAAGGAGTGGACACTGTGTTGCAATGCAGTGTTTTTCTGAGGCATTCTAAAGAGTAACAACGTACCCACCAGTCCCATTTTTCAAACAATTGTTATATAAAAAATCATTTATTGAATAATGAGGAAATGTCACTATATGCTTCACATGTTCAGATATCTAAACAGCTAGAGCTGCATATAGTACTGAGCCTCTTTGGCTTGCTGATCAGAAGGTTGGCAGTTCAAATCCTTGCAACGGAGTGAGCTCCCATTGCTCTGTCCCAGCTCCTGTGAGCCTAGCAGTTCGAAAGCATGCCTGTGCAAGTAGATAAATAGGTACTGCTGTGGCAGGAAGGTAAATGGCGTTTCTGTGCACTCTGTCTTCCGTCATGGTGTTCCGTTGCGCCAGAAGCAGTTTAGTCCTGCTGGCCACATGACCCGGAAAAGCTGTTTGGGGACAAATGCCGTCTTCCTCCGCCTGAAGCTAGATGAGCGTCACACCCCATAGTAGCCTTTGACTGGATTTAACCATCCAAGGGTACCTTTTCCTTTTTTTTTTACCTTACTGGAAACAAGCAACCTTATATAAGGCTTGCAGTTTCCTGTTTTTCTTTTACAAGCAGCTGTTTTGCCAGAAAGTATGGTGGGAAGGAGAAGAAGGATGAGAGAGTGGATAAATAAGAGAACATTTTCCTTTGTTTGCTTTTTTGGAATGTTTCAGAGGGTTTTCCTGTCACTTTGGCATCAAAATTCCATGGTTGGGAATGCATTAGAAATTTCCACCTAGGAATCAATGGAAATTGTCAAATGTGAACGCTTGCCTAACCAACTACTTCCTGTGAACACTTTGTGTTCACATAGTGGGAGCTGCATGCACAGTAAAAGTGAGGAAGGGACACTTTATGCAACATGTCAGGTAGCAGGGAATGTAATAAATTTTGTCTGTCCTTCCTCCTTCCCAAACACTTTCCTTTTTGTGCTGTGTCTTGCCTTATGGGAATAATTTCTTTATCATTGACTGATCATCGGGTGGTTTTTTCCCAGCAAAACAGCAGGATTCAAATATATGCAATAAATAAATAAATACAAATAAAGTAGCATTATGAGAGTTGAAAAGGTTGAAGAAAGTGTCATGTTTGCTTTTAAAAGTCGTTTGCAAAGAGTTAATGTATGCATCAGTGCCTTCAAGTCTCATGGGTGAGTCAGGTAGTTCTGTGGTTGCAAATGGGGTGGCAGGATATACAGCATAGGATAGTAGTTGGCCCTGTAACCAGGGGGAAAGCTGCTCCAATAACTCAGGTTTTGCATTTTGTGTGTGAATGCTATTCCCAAGTGACTTAGCCCTTCTCATTTTCACAAGTGAAGCATGAAGAACATCCATCTATGTTCCTTTAATCAAGACACCACTCAAGTGAGGAGTCATTTTCCTCATAACACATTGATAGAATAGGATCAGAAAAAGGATGTATAAAAAGAATCCATTTTGCTTTTAAGACTAACTAAAATGAATTTACGGCAAGAACAGGAGGCTTTTGAGGGTGATGATCACCTACTTCATCAGATGTTAGCATGGAACTGTGGATGGCAACTCAGAAAAATTAGTTGAATGAATGTTTATGCTCAATCTTGCAAGAGACAGTTTCTTAAATGATGAAACATACCTTGGAAAGATTCAGCACAGAAACCTTTCTCTTAGCTTTTAGAATGTGAGAAGAAACCATAATTCCTATTTACATTTTAAAACAAATCCCTGTTTAGTCATCTTTTCCTCCATCCTTCCCTACAATTGATCTTTTATGGGTTGGCTACTTTGGGGTCTCTGATGGAGTGTCTAGAAGAGTCAGAATGTTCACTCAGACTCTCTGTTCCAAGCATTGGATTTATGTCCATTTATTATTTTCCTCAAACACAGCTCTGTCTACACAGTGCTTACTGCTAATGGGCATAAGAAAAAAGAATGCACATCTGTTAAAATGAGTATTGCTAGAATTAGTCACAGTCTCCCCCATTTCTTTTTTACTTTGTATCTCCAGTATCAAAGGTCAAGGTGAAGATCAGTTTCATGATTCCACCAAATGCCACCACTATGTTCTGAATGACTATATTTAGGGAGCATTTGAGTTGCATCCTAGAAATTCAACACCAAAAGTCTCCGCAGTCATGATATGGAGTTTGGAGGTGCATAAGAAGTAAGAGCAGATGAACTAAGCCAAGGCCTGGAGTATAGCATGCAAGAGAGACACATCGTAGTCTAGCCTTCACCAACCTGGTGATCTCTAGATATTATGGGATTTCAAATTCCATCAGCCCTACCCAGTATGACTATGCTGCTTGGGGCTGATGGGAGTTGTAGTCAAATAACAGGTAGGACACCAAGGTTAACGAAAAGGCTGTCCTGGTCTTTTCACCAGGCCTGAGCCAATCAATCATAGCAGCTGGTAATATTATGGACAGTGACATTGTAGAAATTAATATTTCCTGGCTTCATCTCTCCCATTGGCTTCACACTCTGGTTAAAACATGGGAGACATCTCTGACTGCCAAACCCGTGGCCAGATTGGTTACTAGCTGTGGCTTCTGATTATTTTAGAGGTCACTTCCTTACTACAAATGTGCAAGTGTTTCTTTTATGCAATAATTAGGCTCTGTTGCTGCTGTTGCCAGGGGTGTAGCTAGCTGCTCTGGCACCCCGAGGGGCGGAGCGGGGCGAGCTGCCCACAGGGGCACCACAGCAATCCGCGCATGGGGGCACCGTGGCTATCTGTCCAGGGGGCTGGTGCAGTGAGCTGCCCACGGAGTCTGCCTGGTGGATGCAAGCCCCACGCTGCCGGGGGACCAAGCCACAGCATCACTCCCAGGAGAGTTGCGTGGCTCGGACGTGCTGCATGCCAGGCCCCGCAGTAAGTGTCGCCCCTCGCGGTGTGCCATTTTGTAACCCCCCCTCAAGGATGACACCCTGGGTGGACCTCACCCCCGGCACCCCCCTCAATACCCCTGGCTGTTGTGCCCAATGATTCTAACTGGTACTGAGGTGTCTTGTTATTATGGGCCAAGAGGAGTTCTACTGGAAATGCAGCGAAAACCATCTCTCAGAACAGCCAGCAGACTTGCCATGCACTAGTAAGTATTTACTTGGAAGGGTAGGATAAGGTCCAGCTGGTGTGCTGTTGTCCTTGCCTAATATACATAATTTTGCACCACAGTTTCCTCTAATGTAGTGCATTTTTATATGTTATATTCAACAACCTATGCATTATTATCTCCACTTACTTGCACACCTGGGTCAAGCAGGATCACTCTTTGTTAGCATTGGCTAATGTGAAGGGGAAGCAATCCCGCTTAGTGCTGGGTTCCAAAAGTGCTGCTAAATGACACCAAAGGACCATCTACCTGAATCCGAAGAGGTGTTGAAAGATGCTTTCCCCCATTAGACTTAATATGCTCTATTCCTGGACTGATTCCAACTCAGATTCTAAAGAATATTGAACAAGGGATGGATAAATCAATTTGTTCCTGGTTTGTGTCAATTTCACATTTGTTTATTCCTTAGTCCATTCAGTCTCCATTCTGCGTTAATTTTCATTGCCATACAAAAATTAATAGTATTTAAATGCACATCTCAAAGCATGCCTTTAAAAATATATCATACTAAATATCATACTAAAAGGCCTACTCTTTCAAAAATGCACCTTGGTAACAAACAAACAAACAAACAAACAAAAGTATCACAAAATTCAGAGAAATCTGAACAGTTTTGTTCCAATCTGTATTTTCATCCTGGAGCTACTAGTTTCATCAGTTCACTTAAAAATGTGAATGAAGCTAAATTCTCCTCTGTCCCTATATCCATCTTTTGGGCCAACTGTGGTTGACAGGGATGGCTGTGAGAATTCATTTCAATCAGGCTAATAGCAGAGTTTCAATGAGCCCAATCTCCCCTTTACATATTTCATAACTTCTTTTAGCTTCTGAGGTTGTGGGGAGAACCATAGAGGTCTATTACATGGCCGGAAGTATCTCTTCCAAGCAGAGAGAAGTCTATTTCTCTTTTGCATTTCTGCATAGGGTGGCTAGAACATGTGTAAGAAATCTCTTCACTTTTACTTACTCAAGACATGATTTCCAAAGAATATAATGGCATTTCTCCCCCACTCCCCAACATACTAGACTGAGTGAATGTTTTATATCAGCCTTGTAAAATAACAGGCTGACAGTGACTCTGTAACAATAAGTGACATTAAAGGAACATGGATGAAAGCCATAGTACAGAAAGCAGGGCACTTCAGCTGTGTTTGTTAAATTAATTGGATGTTGGGAGGAAATGACATCTAAACATTATTGGGGGGAGAGTAGAGGCACAATTGCTGGAATATAATAGCTGAACAGTTGAGCAATAAATTTGCTGATTAAATCCTGCCGTCCAGTCAGCGCTTCCCTGCGCTCCTTGCTGGGGCTGACCTGGGCAGAAAATACAGAGTCGCAGCGGTCCTGCAGTCCGTGTGAGATAGAGGGATAAATCAGTCCAGAGACTGTTCGTTGCTATCTCTAAAGCGTTTTATTTACAAGCCATAAATCCATCGGAAACCTCCGGCATTTCTCCGGTGCTAAAAAGCACACGCAGCTTCCTTGCAGCGTCTCTCAGTCTAAAGTGAAACCAACTCTCACAGACAAAGACAGACAAAGCGTCTGACGTATGGCCCTGCGTCAGGCCCCTCCCCAGATACAGGACACCAAGGAGTTTTAACCCTGTAAACTCCAAACTCCACAATAAAGAAAATCACTGGGCAGTTTTGATTAAAAATAGTTTCTTAGTTAAATCTGTGTTAGGGGTGAGAAATGGTGCCAGGAGTCCAACAGCAGGTGGTGCTAGAGCCAATGAGAGGTAGAGTCAACTAAATCTAGGGCTCTCAGTTACAGCTCTGGATGCTCTGGACATGCAGGGGTCTTTGAACTTGCTGACCCCCCTTCACCACAATTAAATCACACAGTGTGCATTTTGGCAACAGAGCAGGTTCCAGTGCCATTTCTGGAAGACTTCAAGATCCTGGGGACAGTTATTGCTCCTAGTCAGGGGTACCATCACAGCACACACCAGATGTTGTTGAACTCTGACTCCCATCATTCTCCCTGACCATTGGTCATGCTGGCTGGGGGCTGATGGGAGTTAGAGTCAACAGAAACTGGAGGGCTTCCATAAGACCATAAAGTAAAGGTAACGGGACCCCTGACCATTAGGTCCAGTCATGACCAACTCTGGGGTTCGGACGCTCATCTCGCTTTATTGACCGAGGGAGCTGGCATACAACTTCCGGGTCATGTGGCCAGCATGACTAAGACGCTTCTGGCGAACCAGAGCAGTGCACAGAAACGCCGTTTACCTTCCCACCGGAGTGGTACCTATTTATCTACTTGCACTTTGACGTGCTTTCAAACTCCTAGGTTGGCAGGAGCACGGACCGAGCAATGGGAGCTCACCCCGTTGCAGGGTTCGAACCGCCGACCTTCTGATTGGCAAGTCCTAGGCTCTGTGGTTTAGACCACAGCGCCACCTGCATCCAAGAACATAAGTAGAACCTGCTGAATCAGGCCAGTGGCCCATCTAGTCCAGTATTCTCTTCTCGCAGTGACCAACCAGATACCTTTGGGAAATCTGCATGCAGGATTTGAACACTGTTGTTTCCAGCAACTGTGGTGTGGTAATTATTTTGTCAACCCCCCCATTGAAATTTTGGGGGATGGTTACCCAGAGTTGTGAAGCTTTTTAAATGGGCGGTTAAAGTCCCATTCCAGTTCCAGACTCATTTGGGGACCTGAGTTTCTTTTTCAAGCTTGCATATGGAATGTTTCAGGGTTCCAATGGGAAAATACACACAGGCCCCGCGCCGCTGGCTCTGAATTTATATTTTTATATTTTTTATTATTATGGCACATGCCATTGTCAATCACTGGGCTACCCTGCAATCTAGACCAAGATCGAGCAACAGGAGATCACCCCATCGCGGAGATTTGAACCGCAGACCTTCTGATTGGCAAACCCTAGGCTCTGTGGTTCAGACCACACCGCAACCTGCACAATAAAATCATCATGGTCAGGGTTTGCAGGGAGAATTCCATGCTCTGCAAAGCACTTTCCCAAAGCTTGCAGACGAGCAAACTAACCAAAAGTCACTAAACACACAATTTTCCTGGTGCAGAATCCAGATGCTATTTAGGGGAATTTAGGGGAAAGGTGGGCAGATTGCAGGCTTATTGGGGGGGGGGGTTACTAGAGCCCCAATCTCCACCAACCAAATCCTGGTGTAAAAGACAGAATTAAAGAACATTGAACCCAGGAATTTGCTTTTGAGTACCAGAAGTGAGCAACGATCATATAAAAAATCCATTCCTGGTTACTGTTCAGTATAATTTAGGAACAAGAGAGTTGCCATCGTTTTTCTTGCTATTATTCTTAAAACAACACGGAGTCAGAAATCCTCCCTGATCTGCTGCGAATCACGCAGAGATCTGCCAGTAGACTCTGATCTACCCTTCTGCACACTCTTGCCTTAAGGGACAGCAGACCAGAGAGGAAAAGTTATCCTCTCACTTCATAAATGGCTGCCAGAAATGGCAGGGTTGGGGAGAAATGTCAAAATTTCCCCAAATTTCAGCGTCAGCTCTTCAGTCTCATCAGACTAGATTCACCGCCCCCGCCCCCGCGCGTGTAAAGGCTGGAGAGGAGATGGGAGCATTATAGTGGTTCCATTTACTTTAGAACAAGCACCTCCAACCTATCAAAAACTCAGTGATCTACCACCCCCCGAAGTCATTTAAGTTAGTGAGATAAATAAATAAATAAATAAATAATGGATCTTTATTTCACAGATACAGTAGTTATTTTTGGATATCACCATGAAAGTTCCAGGAAAGATGGACAAGTAACTATTTACACACATCTGAGGAGCCAGCTTCTCTCTCTCTCTCTCTCTCTCTCTCTCTCAGTTCTTTCCGAGTAGCTTCCTTCGTTGCTCCGTGATTCTCCTTCCTGCCTCTGCCTCGCTCTCTCTCACGGCATTCTCCCTCTCTCCCTCAAGCTCAGTCTTTCTCCATCTGGGGCTTTTTGTTTCGAGTCCAAGTATGCTATCGCCCCCACCCCTAAGCTATTACCCCGTAGCAACACTCCCCCTACATTCCAGTCCTCCCTCGGGGCACCGCGCCCCCCTCACCCACCGCCGCTGCTCTAACCGCCCACCCACGGGCGTCGGGGAAGGAAGGCTGCCGCGTCCCAAGCTGCAGAGAAAGGCTTTTCTTTCTCAGTCTGCCATCAAAGCGAAACCAGTCAGCGACCCATGAGTCGATTGCGATTGACATGTTGAACATGCCTGCTTTAGAAAATAAAGGAGGGGGACGAACAGTGCTCGGTCCTCCTCACCGGGGAAAGACTCCGCGCCCCGGTTCTCCTTCCCTCCGCCTACGGCTCGCCTTCGCCCCACTTCATCCCGCCATCTCTCCCCCTCCTTATCCAATAGCGAGCCAGCCCGCGCCCCGTTCCTTTGCGCTCATTCACCCAGCCATGCCGAGAGGAGCCTTTGTGGCGCCATTTCCCACGCGTGCGCATCTTCTCCCATGGTCCCGGCGCCAAACGGGGGTGACATTTGGTGCCCCCCTGCGCCTCCCAAGCGGTGCTTTGCCACTGTTTTGCCAATTGCTGTAGGCTTGGGAGGCGCGGGCGGGGGCCCCTCAGGATGGTACCCACCTACAGGATGCCTCCTGGGGTAGTGCGCTCCCCCCCGGCCCCCTATTGCGACGCCACTGATCCTATTTCCCACAAGTGCTCAGTAATCCCAAAGACAAGTTTGTCATCTGCCAGGGGTTGTCGCTGACGGCAGTCTGGCAACGCTGGTGCTGAGGGAATTCTCTAGCGAAGGGCCTTTGGAAAACAAGCCTCCTCTGTCCTTGCGCTCCACAGCTTTCCATCCTCTTCAGCAGCTGCTATGCAAGGCACACCTGAGGAGGTATGTTTGCTTGGAAAGTGGCAGAAACTGGGGTGTTGTCACCTGAGCCCTTCAGCTGTTCTTGAGACACAGGGACCCTGAGGCTCCCAGCTGCCCCCCCTTCAGCTCAATCTGGGCTGCAGCAGATCTAACAAGGCCCTAGGGTGCAGATAACGGGGATTATAACATAGAGAGCTCAGGCAAAGCTCTCTAGAGCCTTGTAGCGTTTGCTTTTGCTTTTTTTTTTTCATTTTCACCCTGCCCACTTTATTACCATACTGCTGAGTGATTTTGCTCAAGGGAGCAGCGGCTGAAGACACATCTCTCAGCAGTGCTGCATCAATGCTTCCTGCTGTTGCCAAGGCTCCAAGAGAGGATGTGCATTTGCTCATGCTCATGTCAGGCTCTTTGCAATAATGAGAATTTTTTGCACTGATGATAACTTTTATTACTGTTCTTTCCCCAGCCTAGGAATAATGCAGGCAACCCTGCTGAATAGGTAGGTAGAAGATTCCTCCCGCTCCCACACATATCTTCATCTTGCTCTTAATTACTTCCCCACAGCTGAGAAAATTCAAAGCAGCCTTTCCAGAACCAAAAGGAGAGAGCCCTGAAGACAAAGACTGAAATCCTAAACACACTGACTTGGGCATGAGCCTCACAGTGGAGTTTACATCCAAGCAAAGATGCATAGGCTTGTGATGTTAAGGTGTCTTCGTGGGAGGTTTACAAGGTTTGCAAAGGAGCCAGCCCTGATAATTTTTGAGGTTTTTGAAAACCTCAAAAAGAGATTTATATATTCATTGCATTTATATCTGACTTGTTTCTCTAAGGAGCTCTAGGTGGCATACAAGGTTCTTCTCCCCCCTCATTTAATCCCCACAACACCCTGTGAGGTAGGTTAGGCTGAGAGGCAGTGATTGGCCCAGGTCACCCAGTGAGCTCCATGGCCAAGTGGGGATTCAAACCCTGGTGTCTCAGGCCCTAGACCAACACTCTAACCACTATACCATACTGGCTCACTTGAGATAGGCTCAGAGCTAGGGATGGACAAATCTGTGAATTTCCATTTCTCCTTTTCCCCATATTAAATTCAGTTCTCCACATTTCCTCATCACTTTGTGATTTCTTTTTTAAAAAAGAAGGAACACTTGGAAAGGTCTGCAGTTCTCCATCTGAATGCAGAAACTGCTTTGAGGGTTTGTTTTAAAATCAAGTGGTATATAAATTTTATGAAATAAAATAAATACATGTGCATAAAAATATATAAGGAGGTTAAAATAGTATACAATGGTTCTCAAACTTGGTTCTCAAACTTAATCCGTTCTGGAAGTCTGTTCCAAAACCAAGGTGCGCTTTCCCATAGAAAGTAATGCAAAATGGATTAATTGATTCCAGACTTTTAAAAACAACCCCTAAAACAGCAGTTTAACATGAATTTTACTATGTAATGAGACCACTGATCCATAAAATGAAAGCAATAACACAATCAATCAATCAGTAGCTGAACTGGGTTCCACACAGTCACAAAAACAAAACAAAACAAAAAAGAGCCACAAAAACAAAAATGCAAAATAAGTAGCAAAAACAGACAGACCACTCAGCATAACACTCAAAACGGAAGTGTGGCACTCAAATCAGAAGTGTAACACTCAAAATGGAGCATGTTTGGCTGCCAAAAAAAGTTCGCAAACCGAAGCACTTACTTCCAGGTTTGCAGTGTTTGGGTTCCAAGTTGTTTGAGTACCAAGGCATTTGAGAACCAAGGTACCACTGTACAAAAACACATTATATTAGGTAAAACCAGTTTGCAAAAATGTTTTTGTGTTTGTTGAAATTGCATGGGGAAATGTTGGGAGAATTTTTTCTCTAAAATGAGGATGAATTTTCATGAGAACTTGTTTGTGTTTAAGTTGCAAACTGATCTGGTGAACTGAACTTAAAATGGGGGGGGGGGGGGCGGACGGCGGACGATAAGGAGGGAAACTGAAACTGGCTGATTTGGCCATTCTTACTTGGGCCCAGTGCTTTTTTTCTGGGGTATGCAGTACTGGCACTTTTTTTTCCTAGAAGAAAATCACTGCTTAGACCTATGCCTTATCATGCCCCTGGATAAGGACAGGCCTTGGCCAAACTGAGAACAGCTTCCCACGTTGCTTTAGTTTCCTTTGCAGATTTTTTTTGTAATGAATGTGACCCTAGTTCAATCTATTTCACATGTTCAGATTCCTGGTCCATCCGCAAAGAAGTGGGGCTCTCAAAACCTTCAGGGAGGCTGGCTTGTAAAGGAGAAGGCAACTTGACACCATTTGCTATGGTAAAGATCTCTTCTGCAGCAGCCTGCACCAGGATGAGGAGGAAGGCTCTGGAGGATTCCTTGTTAATAGCTCTCCTCTTATGCTCTGCCTGGCACCAAATTTGGCACCAAATTGATCGCTGCCAAAGAAGCAATTGAATGGGGTGGCAGCCACTGCAGAAGCATTATTGTCCTCAGGGTGGGTGCTAATTAATGTACTTTCAGATCTCCAGCCTTTCTGAACCCAGCTCTGCACCCCAAGAAGCACCTGCCTGTGGCAGCTCTCATTAATCTGACATGATGCAAGGCTTCCTGCGCTGTTGCCTCTCCACTTTTCAAGCTGTAAAAATTGTCATACCAAATAAAACACTCCATTTCCTTGGAGCATGGCAGATGGAGCTGCTGAACAAGACTCCTTCTCGGATTCCCTCCCCCTCTTTCCTTTTAAAAGGTGATGTCAGTATAGCAGTGAGTTTGAGAAAGGCTGTCCAGAAAGAGCTTTGTTGGATCTGACCTATAGTCCGCCTAGCTGGGCATCCTACATCCTTCAATGACCAAGCAGATGGCTCTGGGAAGCTCAAGTTGGTCCTGTGTGGAGCAGCCCCAGTACTGCCCAAGGCAGTAGACATTCAAGATACTCTGCTCCCTGGCAAATTAATCTGAATTCAGCACTGGCTATGGTATGTCCTCTATTAGACCTGTGAGATGGAAGCTAGCTTAGGAGATACAAAACAGGCCCCACAGAATGCATAGCTCTGTCCTCCAAGACTTCACTGAAGCCAGTTCAGAGCTGAGTCAGCCAAAGCCAGTTCAGTGCTGGATGATTCAGGAGTTAAGAGTGACTTGACAAGGTTAGGAATGGGGCTAACCTGAGGGCCCGCCCTGCATTCTGAAATGCTAGTGAACTCTACATTGTTCCAGTTCCACCTGCAACAATTTCAGAATGCAGGATGGGCTCTCAGGTCCAGGAAGCATTGACTGCTTAGCATCCAGCTTCAAGAGTGCAGCAAGCGTACGAGCAAGAAGTTTTTTTAAGGAATATTCATCTTACACATAGAACATAAAGGATCTCCTGCCAAGATTGCAATTCTGCCTGCTGTGAGCCATTTAAGTATTACAGCACAGTTTAAGCCCCTTCTAGCTAATTTCTTCCAGGCCAGACCTAAAGGAGGTTGGAAATAATGTCAGGATTAAAAATAAATAAATCCTTGCACATACTTAAAGGTTGATAAACAGGGGCTTAATTAACCAGCTTCTTTCAAGGAACACGCTTGCCTCTGAAGAGAGCTACAAAGGATGAGGGGGAGATGTTTATACCCCTCCTTCTTGTCTCTATGGTCCCTTTAGCACTGGGTGGTAGGTACATCAGCAAAGAAAAAAGATAGAAATGATGAACTTTGGGGAGGCATTTGGCAGAGGAGTCGAGGCAATTTATTCAGACCAACAGGCTATGCTGATTGTGAGTAGTGTGATAACTGAAAAATGTAAAATAATGAAGGAGACAAGACAAGGGTGTCCCCTGTCACCATTATTGTTTATTTTAGTTTTAGAGACACTGGCGAGAAATATAAGATCGGATGATGGAATAAAAGGAATAATGGTAGGAAGTAAAGCATATAAACTGAAAGCTTTTGCAGATGACCTTGTGATCACTGTGGAAGACCCGGGGAGCAGTATGCTGAGGGTCTAGGAGAGGATCCAGGAGTTTGGTCAGGTAGTGGGTTTCAAATTAAATAAAAATAAAATGAAAGTCTTGTTGAAAAATGTGATTTTTGTTGTTGTTTAGTTGTTTAATCGTGTCTGACTCTTCGTGACCCCATGGACCAGAGCACGCCAGGCACTCCTGTCTTCCACTGCCTTCCACAGTTTGGTCAAACTCAGACTGGTAGCTTTGAGAAGATTGTTCACCCATCTCGTCCTCCTTGTGCCCTCAATCTTTCCCAACATCAGGGTCTTTTCCAGGGAATCTTCTCTTCTCATGATGTGGCCAAAGTAGTGGAGCCTTAGCTTCAGGATCTGTCCTTCCAGTGAGCACTCAGGGCTGATTTCCTTCAGAATGGATAGGTTTGATCTAATAATAATAATAATAATAATAATAATAATTTATTATTTATACCCCGCCCATCTGGCTGGGTTTCCCCAGCCACTCTGGGCGGCTTCCAAAAGAATATTAAAATACTGTGATACATCAAACATTAAAAGCTTCCCTAAAAAGGGCTGCCTTCAGATGTCTTCTAAAAGTCTGGTAGTTGTTGTTCTCTTTGACATCTGGTGGGAGGGTGTTCCACAGGGAGGGCGCCACTACCGAGAAGGCCCTCTGCCTGGTTCCCTGTAACTTGGCTTCTCGCAGTGAGGGAACCGCCAGAAGGCTCTCAGTGCTGGACCTCAGTGTCTGGGTAGAACGATGGGGGTGGAGACACTCCTTCAGGTATACTGGACCGAGGCCGTTTAGGTCCTCACTTTGAATTGTGCTTGGAAACATACTGGGAACCAATGTAGGTCTTTCAAGACCGGTGTTATATGGTCTCGGTGGCCGCTCCCAGTCACCAGTCTGGCTGCTGCGTTCTGGATTAGTTGTAGTTTCCGGGTCACCTTCAAAGGTAGCCCCACGTAGAGCGCATTGCAGTAGTCCAAGCGGGAGATAACCAGAGCATGCACCACTCTGGCGTGGCAGTCCGCAGGCAGATAGGGTCTCAGCCTGCGTACCAGATGGAGCTGGTACACAGCTGCCCTGGACACGGATTTAACCTGTGCCTCCATGGACAGCTGTGAGTCCAAAATGACTCCCAGGCTGCGCACCTGGTCCTTCAGGGGCACAGCTATCCCATTCAGGACCAGGGAATCCTCCACACCTGCCTGCCTCCTGTCCCCCAGAAACAGTACTTCTGTCTTGTCAGGATTCAATCTCAATCTGTTAGCCGCCATCCATCCTCCAACCGCTTTCAGACACTCACACAGGACTGTCACCGCCTTCACTGGTTCTGATTTGGCAGAGAGGTAGAGCTGGGTATCATCCGCATACTGATGGAACACCCAGCTAAACCCCCTGATGATCTCTCCCAGCGGCTGCATGTAGATGTTAAAAAGCATGGGGGAGAGGACAGAACCTTGAGGCACCCCACAAGTGAGAGCCCAGGGGTTTGAACACTTATCCCCCCCCACCACTTTCTGAACACGGCCCAGGAGGAAGGAGCGGAACCACTGTATGATAGTGCCCCCAGCTCCCAGCCCCTCAAGATGGTCCAGAAGGATGTTATGGTCGATGGTATCAAACGCCGCTGAGAGATCCAGCAGAACTAGGAAACAGCACTCACCTTTGTCTCTAGCCTGCCGGAGATCATCAACCAGTGTGACCAAGGCAGTTTCAGTCCCGTGATGAGGCCTGAATCCCGACTGGAAGGGATCCAAATGGTCCGCTTCTTCCAGGCGTGCCTGGAGTTGTTCAGCAACCACTCGCTCAATCACCTTGCCCAAGAATGGAAGATTTGAGACTGGGCGATAGTTGGCCATCGTGGCCGCATCTAAAGATGGTTTTTTAAGAAGCGGTTTAATAACCGCCTCTTTCAGCGGGTCTGGGAAGGATCCCTCACGGAGGGAAGCATTCACCACCCCACGAAGCCCACTGCCCAGCTTTTATAAGCCAGGATGGGCAAGGTTCAAGGAGACAGGTGGTTGGTTTCACTCGTCCAAGCAGCCTGTCCAGATCCTCGGAGGTAACTGTAGAGTGGGTTTTCTGGATCCCTGTGTATGCCTAGAAAGGGATTCTTCCCCCCCCCCTTTTTCGTGTGTGTCTGTCTGTTCCCTTGCTGCATATCTCAGAGACGCTGCGTAGGTGAAAAGCGCTCACTTTGTGCCTCACTTTGTGCCTTCTCTGTTCAACCCTGGTACGGAAAGATCCTAAGCTTGGCTGATGTCATGACCCTCTAATCTAACTATAAACTTCCCATGTTTATTACCACAGACTAGAAGAATGTTAAGTGCACTCTTATAATCCCTGCGTAAGACATCCCTATCTATCTTAGGTTGTTATCTTAGGTTGTCATGTTCTTGTGCTCTCTCTCTCTGTATCTACTGATGCGTATGTTGTATGTATCCCCACACACTATGTATGTAATATGTGCGACGCTTGAACGTTGCCCACGTTGCCCACTGCATCCAATCAGCACCTAGCATATATGGTGCAATTGGACCCAATATACAATAAAAGGGACACTCTTAGCCTCCAGCTTTGAGATGCCTCCCAGATGACACCCACTACTCGTCTGTCGTTTATTCAACCCAACATCTGGTGACCCCGACGTGATCCAGCGACCCCCACCTCCTCACTCGACTGGAGAAAAGTCTTGAAGCGCGCTAACAACTCGTGAGTAGAATGGGGAAGAATTTGACAAAGTTGCAGAGAGAGCATGCCAAAGAACTGCATTACTTAGTCAGGCAGAGAGTGGTGGGTGTTCATATTAGTTTAAAAGATGTTGAAAAATTAATATGTGAAGTATCCTGTAGGTGTCCCTGGCTACCAGAGGCTGGAACTCTGGAACCAGCGACATGGCAGAAGATCGGGCCCTCCCTCTTTAAAGAACCCAGGGCCCCGATTCATTGTTTGCTCACTTGGAAGAAATGCGTAGAAGCTGTCTCCGATTTGGGTTTAGACCTGGATCAGGAAGGTCAGGCATCTTCGACAGCCCCTGCCATTTCAACCGCAGCAGACAATCCCCCCCCTTACCCAAACTGCTTACCTCCCTCCCTTCCACCGCCCCCCGCCGGCCAAAAGCCCCAGCCTCAGCATGAAGGCATCCCATCCGCTCCTCCTCCCCCTCCTAGAATCATAGAATCATAGAATCATAGAATCATAGAGTTGGAAGAGACCACAAGGGTCATCGAGTCCAACCCCCTGCCAAGCAGGAAACACCATCAGAGCACTCCTGACATATGGTTGTCAAGCCTCTGCTTAAAGACCTCCAAAGAAGGAGACTCCACCACACTCCTTGGCAACAAATTCCACTGTCGAACAGCTCTTACTGTCAGGAAGTTCCTCCTAATGTTTAGGTGGAATCTTCTTTCTTGTAGTTTGGATCCATTGCTCCGTGTCCGCTTCTCTGGAGCAGCAGAAAACAACCTTTCTCCCTCCTCTAGGTGACATCCTTTTATATATTTGAACATGGCTATCATATCACCCCTTAACCTCCTCTTCTCCAGGCTAAACATGCCCAGCTCCCTTAGCCGATCCTCATAAGGCATTGTTTCCAGGCCTTTGACCATTTGGTTGCCCTCCTCTGTACACGTTCTAGTTTGTCAGTGTCCTTCTTGAACTGTGGTGCCCAGAACTGGACACAGTACTCCAGGTGAGGTCTGACCAGAGCAGAATACAGTGGCACTATAACTTCCCTTGATCTAGATGCTATACTCCTATTGATGCAGCCCAGAATTGCATTGGCTTTTTTAGCTGCCGCGTCACACTGTTGGCTCATGTCAAGTTTGTGGTCAACCAAGACTCCTAGATCCTTTTCACATGTACTGCTCTCAAGCCAGGTGTCACCCATCTTGTATTTGTGCCTCTCATTTTTTTTGCCCAAGTGCAATACTTTACATTTCTCCCTGTTAAAATTCATCTTGTTTGTTTTGGCCCAGTTCTCTAATCTGTCAAGGTCATTTTGAAGTGTGATCCTGTCTTCTGGGGTGTTAGCCACCACCTCCCCCTCTCTCTCCCTCTCCTCCTTCCATGCTTCACCTTCCCCCTCCTCCTCCCCCCCCCCAGCCCTTTTTCGCCTGGAAATGCCCCTGCCCCCATAGGAGCCGTGCGTGCCGCTTTGTCTCAGGCACGGCAGCAGGGTGACCTCTCCTTAGAAGAACAAACAAACTGGCCAGGAGATTTGCCATCTGCATTTCCCGTTACCCAAGGTGCAAACGGAATCTTGCATGAGCACTTGCCTTATTCTGTAATAAGAGATTTAAGGCGGGCAGTTGCTGATTCTGGGCTGAAATCTTCCTATGTGCTAGGAATGTTGGAAGCAATAGCAACTACTTATTCTATGCTACCTCAGGATTGGAAGGATCTGATGCGTATGTGTCAGAGCTGGCTCCTGGTCCCAGCTCACAGAGGACCAACGCTAGCCAGTAGTAATGTACAAAAGTCTTTATTGAAGTACAGTTTCCATTTTCAAGCCGCAGCACCCCAGCTCTACGTCTAGGGTTAGATCGGCGAAGCTCCATCTGAATCTCCGCCCCCTGTACACCAGTTTAAGACTCTAGCCTTACTCCACCTCTTCCGTCTCTCCTTTCTCCTCTGGGTCCTGCTACCCTCCGGGGTCTCTTCCTTCCTGGACTCTTCTGAGGCTGACGATGACCCCCCTGACTCCTCCCGCTCTTTCCGGCGGGCTTTGGGACCTGGCTCCCTATCCGGGCTGCCGACTGTGCCGCCCTCCTGTACATTTGAACTTGGCGCGCGCGCCCAGCCTTCAACCTTCCTCTTGACCGTTTCCTCGCTCCCCGACGGAGGCGTGGTCAATCCTGCCTCATGTTCTCCCGCTGCCAGTGCGCCGCCTGATCCCGATGTCTGGGACTCCTCCCCCCTGCTGCACTCTGGTGTGCACGCTGGTCCTGATTTCCAACTGCTGCTCTCTGAGTCCCCCCTGGCCCCTTCTTCCTGGGATGTCCCCCTCGGCACCCCCCTTGCCCTGACCATGGGGGCCCCTTTCTGTGAATCTTCCGATTCGCTGGAAAGACTCAGAGACCTCAGACCGCTGTCATCACTAACATTTCCTTCGGACTCCTCCCCCTCGCTCTCTATTTCCTCCCTTTCCTGTGCCTCTGCTCCTGAACCCCTGACATCCATCCCCCCCTCGAAGCCCCCCCCTTCCCCCCTCCCCTCCTTCAGGTGTGGGTACTGGGTGCTCTGTCGTTGTGGGGGTAAATGCCGGATACAGTTCGTCCCCCGTGGCGTGCATCCAGCCGGATAAGTCTGGCACGTCCTCCGTGCTCTCGCCGACCTCGATTTCCTCTGCTTCCATCTCCTTGCCACCGTGCTCGAACCCAAGGTCCTCCCCCAAAACGTCCATGTCCGTCTCTCCCCCGGTCTCCTCTGGGAACGTTGCCTGCCAAGGACCCCTCAGCCACTTCCTGCGCCACTGCTCCTCTGTTCGATCGTCCCACCAATAAGAACGGTCTGAGGCAGACCCCGAGGGTGACCCCTCCGGGGAACGTGTTTCTAGTGCCGGTTCTTCGTCCGAGGTGAATCCCTGGAACGTGCTGGCTGACAATGTGGGTGTGAAAAGCCAGTCGTCGAAATACGCGGCTGGCATGGGCCTGTGTGGGAAAATGGCATGAAACTCTTCCTTGAGAAGAGGCTCGTCCAACGCATAGTCCGGCACCCAACGGTTGGCGCCAGCCGGGGTACCTTCTCTGGCGAGGAAATATTCTACTCCCTCTTCCCCCCATCTCGAGTCTAAAATCTCTGTGACCTGGTTGATGGGTTCCCCTCGTGGCGACCCCCTCCTTGTGGGCGTCTCCCTGAGCGGGTCTGGTGCCGTGCCCGGCTCCTGAAATCTGTGAGGTGCTTTGTAGGGCGTGAGCACTGATCTATGGAACACTGGGTGCATTCTGGATCCCTCCGGAAGTGTCAACCGGAAGGCCACTGGATTGATCTGTGCCTCGACTTGGTAAGGTCCTAGCTGCTTATGTCCGAGCTTCTTCTTCGCTAACGATCTGGTCGGCACTGCCTGGGCTGCTAACCAAACCCAGTCTCCCACCTGTATGTCTTCCCCAACCCTTCTGTGCTTGTCAGCCTGCAGTTTGTATGCGTGCTTTGCTAGTTCTAACTGCCTCCGAAGCTGTTCGTGAACCTCCTGCAACTCTGACGCTAAGGCTTCCGCTGCCTGTGGCTCCCCCTCCCCCAGTCTCTCTAATCCCGGGAAGGTTCTGGGATGCCTCCCGTTGTTGGCGAAGAACGGTGTCACCCCCGTGGACACGTGCTTCGTGTTGTTGTAGGCGAACTCAGCGAGCGGCAGGTAGTCCACCCATGTTGCCGGCTGCTGATTTGCGTAGCATCTCAGGTACTGCTGCATGATGGCGTTGACTCGCTCCGCTTGTCCGTTGGTCTGCGGGTGTCTTGCCGACGCTAGGTTGATCTTGACGTTCAGGAAACCCATCAGCTTCTGCCAGAAGTTCGAGATGAACTGTCGCCCCCGGTCGGACAGGATAGACCGTGGCAGACCGTGAACCCTGAACACGTGGTCTATGAACAGTTTGGCGGTCTGTTCCGCCGTGGCCACCTTCGCGCACGGAATGAAGTGGGCCATTTTGGTGAACATGTCCACCACCACTAGCACTGCCGTCTTGCCCCTCGAGCTGGGTAAATCCGTGACAAAGTCCAGGGCCACCCTCTCCCACGGTTCGCTCGGTGTCTGCAGCGGTTCGAGCAGTCCCGCCGGCGGTTTGTGCACTGACTTGGCCCTTTGGCAGGTGTCGCACCTCGAGACGTAATCCGCGACTTCCCCCCGCATCTTGGGCCACCAAAAATCTCTGGCTACTAATTCTACCGTCTTCTCTTTGCCAAAGTGCCCGGCGGTGGGTGCGTCGTGCAACTGCTGCAGTACTTTCGCGCGGAGGTCGTCTCCCGGTACGTAGAGAGCCCCCCTGCGGATGAGTAATCCGTCGCGTATCTGGAACTCGTTGTCCTTCGCCGTGCCCCTGTGCACCTCCTCCATCTTGGCTTGTGCGAAGGCTTCCTCCTGCAGCGCTCGACGGACAGCATCCAGATCCACGGTTGCTGAAGCGCACGCCCACGCTTTCGGTGCGAAAATGTGCTTGGCCGCTGCTGGTGCCTCCTCTTCGAGGTATTGCGGCTTTCTGGACAGTGCATCCGCCATGATGTTGTTGTCGCCTGGGATGTACTCTATCCTGAAGTCGAAATCTGCAAAGAACTCCGCCCAACGTATGTGCCTCTGGTTCAGGAACCTTGCCGTGCGCCAGTACTCCAGGTTCTTATGGTCCGTGCGGACCTGCACCGTGTGTTTGGCTCCGATGAGGAAGTGCCGCCACGCCTTGAATGCTGCATGAATGGCCAGCAACTCCCTGTCCCAGATGGTGTAGTTCTGCTCTGACTTGCTGAGCTTCCTGGAGTAGAAGGCACACGGTCTCCAGTCCCCTTGCGGGTCTTGCTGCAATAGTACTGCTCCCACGGCTCTGTCTGAGGCGTCCGTTTCAACCCTCATCGGTCTGCTGGGATTCACATGCAGTAGCTGCTCTTCGGACGAGAAGAGACGCTTGAGTTTCTGAAAGGACTGCTCCGCTTGCTCCGTCCAGATGAACTTCTTCTTCTTGGAGCTGAGTGTGTCGGTAATGGCCGCCGTCTGCATCGCGAACCCCTTGATGAACTTGCGGTAAAAGTTGGCAAAACCAACAAACCGCTGGACCTCCTTCCGAGTGCGCGGGCTCTTCCAGTCCAACACTGCGCGAACCTTGGCGCTGTCCATGGCGAGCCCCTTGTCCGACAACTTGTAGCCCAGGAAATCTACCTCCTTCATGTCGAACTGGCACTTCTCCAGCTTGGCGTACAGCCTATGCTCCTGCAGTCTCTGCAGAACTTCCTTGACGTCTCCCTCGTGGGTCTCCTCTGATTCTGAAAATATCAGGATGTCGTCCAGGAAGCAGACGCATTTCTTGTAGAGGAGACCCGCCAATACGTGATGCATGAATGCTTGAAAACAGTGGGAGCCATTTTGTAATCCAAAGGGCATAACTCTGTATTCATAGGTGCCCAGGGGCGTGAACATGGCCGTCTTCCACTCGTCGCCCTTCCGTATGCGAATCAGGTTGTACGCCCCTCGTAGGTCCAACTTTGTGTAAATGTGTCCTTTCCTCACCGTTGCGAGCAGGTCGTCTATTTTGGGCATGGGAAAGGCTGTGGGCTTGGTTTTTGAGTTTAAATTTCTATAGTCCACTACAAGCCTCTTTTGGGGCGTGTCCTTCTTCTTCACAAAGAATACAGGACTGCCCCCCACTGCCTTCGACTCCTGGATGAAACCGCGCTTCAAGTTGAGGTCTATGAACTCCCTGAGTTCCTGCATCTCGTCTTCAGACATGGAATACAGTTTCCCGGTTGACAGCGTCGCCCCCGGCAGGAGGTCAATCTTGCAGTCATAGGACCTGTGGGGAGGCAGCTTGTCCGCTTCCTTCTCGCAGAAAACCTCCAAAAACGCTGCGTACTTGAGTGGCACTGCTTGCAGCGTGCCTAATTGTAGCTGCGGGTCATCCTCTTCCTCTTCCGGGCTAGGCAGAATGCAATGTTCCGCGCAGTAGGAGGAGCCGAAGGTCAGTTGGCGCTGGTACCACGCCAATGCTGGACTGTGCCTGTGCAGCGAACTCATGCCCAATACTACAGGCGTGTCCGACAGGTGGGTGACATTGAAGCTGATGACTTCTCGGTGATTCCCAATTTGCATCACCATTGGAGGCGTTTGCTGCACCACCTGCCCCCCCAGCAATTCCCTGCCATCCACCGTGACAACCTTCAGAGGCAGCGTGGCTGGCAGTAGTGCTATGTTGTGCTGTTGAATAAAATCCAGTCCTATGAAGTCCGCGTTACTACCCGAGTCAATGGTAATCGGAACTTCCATAGTGAGTCCATTGGGTAGTTGGAGCGATGCTGTGAGCTGCACCACTGGTTTGGGCGGGAGGGGGTCTGTGGGCTGCAAAATTTCTGGGGATTGCTTCACTGACTTGTCTGGCTGGACCCCAGTGCCTCTTCCTCCAGCCAGACTCTGTCGTTTCCCTGCTGTGGTTCTCTCTGCTGAGTTGCGTCTGTTACTTTTGCTGAGGCTGCAGTGTGCTTGTGGAACCTCTGGGGACACTCTTTCGCCATGTGCTGAGCACTGTCGCAGATGTAGCACTTCCTGTTCCCTCTAGGAGGCTTCATTTTGACTGCTCCCGGTGTTAGGGCTCTGGTGGCTGACTGAGCCCTGGCGCCTCCAATCTCCATCGGTTCCTCTCCCCCTCCTTGCGGAGGTGTGGATTGCGCACGCGCTGCATACTTGGGAAAGAGGGGAGGTGCTCTCGCTGGCGTACGTCTCCAACGTCCTTCATCTCTGTTCCATGGACGTTCTTCCAGACGCACCCCAATCTCCAGTGCCCGCTGGACCACTTGCTTAGTGCTCTTTGGTCTCTCCCCCCTTGCAATCTCATCTTTTACATTTGCATTTAAGCCTTCCCAAAAAAGGTCTCTGACTGGAGCAGAATCCTTCTCCCATCCCAGCGCATGGACTAATCCAAAAAAGCGAGAATGGTACTGCCTTACACTGGCTCTATCTTGTTTGAGCCCATGTATGTCTTTTCTGGCGATATCAATGTCTATATTTGATAGAAAACACGAATCCATCGCTTTAATGAACGCATCCGCATTTTGGAGCGCCGGATCTTTATCTCTCCACAGATTGCGCAGCCACGCTTTAGCTTCCCCATGCAAATGGGACCAGATAAATCCCACCTTCTCTTGCTCATCTCTAAAGTCTTTATCCAGCAGTTCCAGCGCAAACAGCAGGTCTGCTCGGAAGTTGGGGTACTGCTGTAAATTCCCATCGAAATGAGATGCAAGGCTGCCTCCTCTCTTCCTCAATCCAATCCCCTCTGATTTGGGTCCCGGTTGCCCCTGCTTAGTGAGCACTTCCAACCTGACTTGGAGATCCCTGCAGACGGCAGCCGTTTCTTCTTCCCTCTTTCTGGATGCAAGTATCTCCGCGTTGAGTTGTGTTACTGCATTTTGCAGACCCGCTAGTTGCTGTTCTGTAGCCATCGTGCCTGACTTTTGTGAGCTCGCGAAACACCAATCCTCTCCCCTCGCTGCGTCCACTCACGATACGAGGTTTTTGGTGCCAAAATTTTTGGAGATGGAGCTTACTGTCAGAGCTGGCTCCTGGTCCCAGCTCACAGAGGACCAACGCTAGCCGGTAGTAATGTACAAAAGTCTTTATTGAAGTACAGTTTCCATTTTCAAGCCGCAGCGCCCCAGCTCTACGTCTAGGGTTAGATCGGCGAAGCTCCATCTGAATCTCCGCCCCCTGTACACCAGTTTAAGACTCTAGCCTTACTCCACCTCTTCCGTCTCTCCTTTCTCCTCTGGGTCCTGCTACCCTCCGGGGTCTCTTCCTTCCTGGACTCTTCTGAGGCTGACGATGACCCCCCTGACTCCTCCCGCTCTTTCCGGCGGGCTTTGGGACCTGGCTCCCTATCCGGGCTGCCGACTGTGCCGCCCTCCTGTACATTTGAACTTGGCGCGCGCGCCCAGCCTTCAACCTTCCTCTTGACCGTTTCCTCGCTCCCCGACGGAGGCGTGGTCAATCCTGCCTCATGTTCTCCCGCTGCCAGTGCGCCGCCTGATCCCGATGTCTGGGACTCCTCCCCCCTGCTGCACTCTGGTGTGCACGCTGGTCCTGATTTCCAACTGCTGCTCTCTGAGTCCCCCCTGGCCCCTTCTTCCTGGGATGTCCCCCTCGGCACCCCCCTTGCCCTGACCATGGGGGCCCCTTTCTGTGAATCTTCCGATTCGCTGGAAAGACTCAGAGACCTTGGACCGCTGTCATCACTAACATTTCCTTCGGACTCCTCCCCCTCGCTCTCTATTTCCTCCCTTTCCTGTGCCTCTGCTCCTGAACCCCTGACAGTATGCTTTTAACTCCAGCTCAGTATGTGGTTTTTGAAAGTGAATTTAAGCATAGTGCTATGGCCTTGGCTGATCCTAACCATACAGCCAACCAACTTTTCGGTGCTGGCCCATATGAGACCATAACTTTGCAGGCTACGTTGACAGATGTACATTTCAGTCGCACTGCGACCTGTGTGCAACGTGCCTTCAAAAAGGTCCCTGTCTCAGGTCAGCCCATGTCCTCTTTTGTGAACATAAAACAACAACATTCAGAGCCTTACCATCAATTCATAGATCGCTTGAAAGAAGCAATCACCAGGCAGATTGATAACACCACGGCTCAAACTGAATTAACTAAAAAATTGGCTTTTGAAAATGCAAATACAGACTGCAAAACTGCCTTGCAGTCCATTATACGCCGCGTTAAATATGAACTGGCTGATATGATCAAGGCTTGTACAGAAGTAGGAAGCCAAAGCCATGCTATGTCCCTGCTTGCAAATGCGCTTCAATCTAATAACAGGCCCACAGGCAATTGCTTTAACTGCGAACGCCCAGGCCATTTTGCTAAGCAATGCAGAGCCCCTGGCGGCGGGGCGCACAAAAATGCTGATACCAACAAGACTAGACCTTCCAAAAAATGCCCTAAGTGTGGAAAAGGCTGCCATTGGGCAAACCAATGCAGGAGTTCGGGAAACTCCAACGAGGCCCTGCTCTCGGGCCAGGAGAATTAGAGAGCCCACTGCCTTTAGTTCCTACTACTGAAAAGTTTTCTAAAACTACACCATCTGATACTACTATTGCAAAATTTTCTAAAGAAAAATCCTCTGACTTCACCATTGACTTAATCAATCAGGAAGACAAAGAGACTGTTTTACCTGGTGAAGTTGTGCTTATGCCCACCCAATTGGTGGGCCCCCTTCCATCTAAGGTCGCAGGTATAATTCTACCCAAGCTTTCTGCGGCCAAAGAAGGCATCATGGTTATCCCAGCAGTGTTAGCCCCGGATTATGTGGGCACTGTCATGGTTCAACTTTGGAGCCACATGCCCATGCAGCTGAAAAAAGGTGACACTTGGGCGCATTTGGTGATGCTCCCAGCCCACCCTTCTGTTTCAATTATGGATAGTAATTTGCACCAGCTCTCTTCTTTTCCTCCACAGCTTTTAGCGGTTATTGAGAGAATCAGTAAGCAGAAACTTCTTCGACCATCAATCGTGCACGCGACTGCAAAAGCACTTTCAGCAGAAAGAGATCCTCCCAGCCCCCCTGGTCCGCTATAAGAAATTGCCATCCAACGACTGGAGCGAACCAGTTAAACTGATCACCTGGGGTAAGGGCTACGCAGCTGTGCAAACCCCACAAGGCCCTCGCTGGGTGCCATCGCGCTGCATCCGCCTGTACCATGGCTTGGCATCGAACCCTGGAGAGTCCCCTTCCTCAATTCACCCAACAACTCCAGATCGCCCAGGAGGTGCCCACGCCCAGCCCCCCCAGGAAACGCAAGCGCGGAAATCGTAATGGACCAGTGACGTGGGGCCAAATAAAATCACTCTCCTCTCAAGCTGAACAACTTATGAAGGACAAACAGCTAGAATCAACCCCCGATAACGTGCTTCTCTGTCTTATCTCCTGCCTTAATATGAATTCCATGATTGTTCTCATTTTCTGCCTCTCCTTTTCCCCCCTCTCGGCCACCGCCCCCATTGGCGGTGCAACAACAACATCAAATGTATGGGAATCCTTTGCAAAAACACTCAATGTTTCTTCCTTTTGTTTATCACAGCAGGTATCTGTGGGTGAAATTCTTGGCTCTTGCCTTATCCCTGTGTGCCATGACCCATCTGATATACAAAATGATACCTGGTTTTACTCTTCCCTACCTCAAAATGATTCTCTTCGCACTCTTGGCTACTCCGCTTACTCCACTTGGGGTACTCAGGTGCGCAAGCGCCCCACCATGGCCGTGGACCTATTAACCCCGTACGTTGCGACATATAATATGACATGCGCTCGTATGGTGAACTGCACTAAGAACAACTGTGTAAGAATGAGCAAGGATAACTTTAACTGCTCTTCTTATGTAAATATTTCCTATGTCTATAAATACACAGAGTTGCCTGCAGGATGGTTCTGGTCCTGCCCAGGTTACACATTCAATTACATTCCAGCAAACATTACCCATGGAACTCCCTGCTGCTTGAGTCGGTTGTCCATCATTTTACCAAAGAAACAACATCTATCCCGCCCTAGACATCGCCGCTCTGTTGAATTGACTAATGATTGTGATGATTCTGTTTCTCTTCCCAGTAGATCTGAATATATTTCTTTAGCCGTATCTCTTCTAGGAGTCCCCGGCTTGGCGGTACGGAACAGCCAGAACATTAATGCACTGGCCTGTTCTGCAGCAAAAATTATTAATTTCACATCAAACGCTCTCCACCTGCTAAATACAGAACAGAGCGAGATACAACACGGACTTCTGCAAAATCGTGCTGCTATTGACTATCTCCTGATGCTTCATCATTATGGCTGTGAACAAGTGGATGCGATGTGCTGTTTCAATATTTCTGACAATTCTAAGGCCGTTAGACAGCAAATCTCTCACCTGCAAAACCTCACTCACCACATTAAACAGGACGTTGGATTCTCCAGCCTCTGGGATTCATTCACCCAGTGGCTCACCGGCTGGCTGCCAAACTTGGACTGGCTCCGCAAACTCTTTCAATACGCTATTGCTATAATATGCATTCTAATTTTGTTATGCTGCTTCATTCAATGCATTCCTAGTCTCATACGTCTCTGGTCTCAACTCTTCTCCCCCCCTCTACCTCCGAAAAAACTCATTGCCGCCCACTTTACTAAGTGGCAGCAACAACAGTAGCTCTTGGAAGTAAATAGGAGCAAACTTATTTTGGGCATGCGTCGGCACACCACGTATCCCGAAATATTTTTGTTTTTCCTATCTTACCTCCACTAGTGAAACAAATACCTTCTATATAATAAAAGAAAGGGGGAGATGTAGAGTGGGTTTTCTGGATCCCTGTGTATGCCTAGAAAGGGATTCTCCCCCCCCCCTTTTTCGTGTGTGTCTGTCTGTTCCCTTGCTGCATATCTCAGAGACGCTGCGTAGGTGAAAAGCGCTCACTTTGTGCCTCACTTTGTGCCTTCTCTGTTCAACCCTGGTACGGAAAGATCCTAAGCTTAGCTGATGTCATGACCCTCTAATCTAACTATAAACTTCCCATGTTTATTACCACAGACTAGAAGAATGTTAAGTGCACTCTTATAATCCCTGCGTAAGACATCCCTATCTATCTTAGGTTGTTATCTTAGGTTGTCATGTTCTTGTGCTCTCTCTCTCTGTATCTACTGATGCGTATGTTGTATGTATCCCCACACACTATGTATGTAATATGTGCGACGCTTGAACGTTGCCCACGTTGCCCACTGCATCCAATCAGCACCTAGCATATATGGTGCAATTGGACCCAATATACAATAAAAGGGACACTCTTAGCCTCCAGCTTTGAGATGCCTCCCAGATGACACCCACTACTCGTCTGTCGTTTATTCAACCCAACATCTGGTGACCCCGACGTGATCCAGCGACCCCCACCTCCTCACTCGACTGGAGAAAAGTCTTGAAGCGCGCTAACAACTCGTGAGTAGAATGGGGAAGAATTTGACAAAGTTGCAGAGAGAGCATGCCAAAGAACTGCATTACTTAGTCAGGCAGAGAGTGGTGGGCGTTCATATTAGTTTAAAAGATGTTGAAAAATTAATATGTGAAGTATCCTGTAGGTGTCCCTGGCTACCAGAGGCTGGAACTCTGGAACCAGCGACATGGCAGAAGATTGGGTCCTCCCTCTTTAAAGAACCCAGGGCCCCGATTCATTGTTTGCTCACTTGGAAGAAATGCGTAGAAGCTGTCTCCGATTTGGGTTTAGACCTGGATCAGGAAGGTCAGGCATCTCCGACAGCCCCTGCCATTTCAACCGTAGCAGACAATCCCCCCCCTTACCCAAACTGCTTACCTCCCTCCCTTCCACCGCCCCCCGCCGGCCAAAAGCCCCAGCCTCAGCATGAAGGCATCCCATCCGCTCCTCCTCCCCCTCCTCCCCCTCTCCCTCCCTCTCCTCCTTCCATGCTTCACCTTCCCCCTCCTCCTCCCCCCCAGCCCTTTTTCGCCTGGAAATGCCCCTGCCCCCATAGGAGCTGTGCGTGCCGCTTTGTCTCAGGCACGGCAGCAGGGTGACCTCTCCTTAGAAGAACAAACAAACTGGCCAGGAGATTTGCCATCTGCATTTCCCGTTACCCAAGGTGCAAACGGAATCTTGCATGAGCACTTGCCTTATTCTGTAATAAGAGATTTAAGGCGGGCAGTTGCTGATTCTGGGCTGAAATCTTCCTATGTGCTAGGAATGTTGGAAGCAATAGCAACTACTTATTCTATGCTACCTCAGGATTGGAAGGATCTGATGCGTATGCTTTTAACTCCAGCTCAGTATGTGGTTTTTGAAAGTGAATTTAAGCATAGTGCTATGGCCTTGGCTGATCCTAACCATACAGCCAACCAACTTTTCGGTGCTGGCCCATATGAGACCATAACTTTGCAGGCTACGCTGACAGATGTACATTTCAGTCGCACTGCGACCTGCGTGCAACGTGCCTTCAAAAAGGTCCCTGTCTCAGGTCAGCCCATGTCCTCTTTTGTGAACATAAAACAACAACATTCAGAGCCTTACCATCAATTCATAGATCGCTTGAAAGAAGCAATCACCAGGCAGATTGATAACACCACGGCTCAAACTGAATTAACTAAAAAATTGGCTTTTGAAAATGCAAATACAGACTGCAAAACTGCCTTGCAGTCCGTTATACGCCGCGTTAAATATGAACTGGCTGATATGATCAAGGCTTGTACAGAAGTAGGAAGCCAAAGCCATGCTATGTCCCTGCTTGCAAATGCGCTTCAATCTAATAACAGGCCCACAGGCAATTGCTTTAACTGCAAACGCCCAGGCCATTTTGCTAAGCAATGCAGAGCCCCTGGCGGCGGGGCGCACAAAAATGCTGATACCAACAAGACTAGACCTTCCAAAAAATGCCCTAAGTGTGGAAAAGGCTACCATTGGGCAAACCAATGCAGGAGTTCGGGAAACTCCAACGAGGCCCTGCTCTCGGGCCAGGAGAATTAGAGAGCCCACTGCCTTTAGTTCCTACTACTGAAAAGTTTTCTAAAACTACACCATCTGATACTACTATTGCAAAATTTTCTAAAGAAAAATCCTCTGACTTCACCATTGACTTAATCAATCAGGAAGACAAAGAGACTGTTTTACCTGGTGAAGTTGTGCTTATGCCCACCCAATTGGCGGGCCCCCTTCCATCTAAGGTCGCAGGTATAATTCTACCCAAGCTTTCTGCGGCCAAAGAAGGCATCATGGTTATCCCAGCAGTGTTAGCCCCGGATTATGTGGGCACTGTCATGGTTCAACTTTGGAGCCACATGCCCATGCAGCTGAAAAAAGGTGACACTTGGGCGCATTTGGTGATGCTCCCAGCCCACCCTTCTGTTTCAATTATGGATAGTAATTTGCACCAGCTCTCTTCTTTTCCTCCACAGCTTTTAGCGGTTATTGAGAGAATCAGTAAGCAGAAACTTCTTCGACCATCAATCGTGCACGCGACTGCAAAAGCACTTTCAGCAGAAAGAGATCCTCCCAGCCGGAGGATCGCCTCTTTCAGCGGGTCTGGGAAGGATCCCTCACGGAGGGAAGCATTCACCACCCCACGAAGCCCACTGCCCAGCTTTTATAAGCCAGGATGGGCAAGGATCAAGGAGACAGGTGGTTGGTTTCACTCGTCCAAGCAGCCTGTCCACATCCTCGGAGGTAACAGATTGGAATTGATCCCACGCAATTTGACTAGATAGGACTCTAGCACTCTCCTGCCCCGGCCCTGCTCCCACGGTGGCATCTACCTCTTCCCGAATCTGAGCGACTTTATCTGCAAAAAACTTAGCAAAATCATTGCAGGAGATCATGTGGCCCGTACTGGGCCCCGATGTAGCAGGTGGTTCTGCTAAATTGCGGACCACCTGAAAAAGTCTCCTGCTGCTGTTTTCTGCAGATGCAATAGAGGCGGTTAAGAAAGTCTTCTTTGCCGTCGCTACTGCCACTTGGTAGGCTCGACATTGAGCTCTAACCTGTGTCCGATCAGCTTCAGAATGGGTCATCCGCCACCGGTGCTCTAGCCGTCTCAACGATTGTTTCATTGCCCTCAGATCCGTGGAAAACCACGGGGCTGTCCGGGCTCCATGCAATCGGAGAGGGCGCTTCGGAGCCAAATAGTCAATAGCCCTGGTTAACTCCACATTCCAGCGGGCCACCAGGGAATCACTTGAAAGGCCATCAACATGGGATAAAGCATCCCCTACCACTCTCTGGAAACCATTTGGATCCATTAAGTGGCGGGGGCGGACCATCCGAATCAGTCCCACCTCCCTGCAGAGGGGAAGGGTCGTGGAGAAGTCAGGTTGCACCAGGAAGTGGTCTGACCATGGCACTTCTTTCGTTTCACTTTTACTTAGTGTCAGAACACCAACATCCATAGTGGTAAACACCAGGTCCAAGGCATGTCCGCGGCTATGGGTTGGGCCAAACTTATTCAGGGACAGCCCCATGGAGGCCATGCTTTCCACGAAGTCCCGAGCAGTCCCTTGTAAGGTCGTGTCGGCATTGACATTAAAATCCCCTAGGACAATCAAGCTAGGTGTCTCCAGGAGAACATCTGCCACAACCCGAAGCAGCTCGGGCAGGGAATCCTTGGTGCAGCGGGGAGGTCGGTACACCAAAAGGAATCCTGTACTGCTCCTATTGCCCAACTTCCAGAACATGCACGCAGAGAACTGGGTCTTCCCAATAGGACGCCTGGAGCAAACTAATGACTTCCTAAAAATCACTGCAACCCCCCCCCTCCCTGCCCACAAGGCCTGGGTTGCTCTGCATAAGAGAAACCTGGTGGACAAGCAGCGGCAAGAACAGGCCCAACTGCTTCATCCAACCAAGTCTCTGTTACACATGCCAGGTCAAATCCTCCAACCATGATCAAGTCATGGATGGCAGTGGTCTTATGAATCATTGACCTGGCATTGCACAGCAGCACCTTCAGGTCATGTGGGTATCCCTTGCTGATTCTAGTATTCGTCCGGTCAGGACCAGACCCGGAGGCAGGGATAGTCCTCAGACAACGACTAAACCTGCCTCCTCTGTAATGACATGGTCTGGTCTTAGCGTAACTCCTCCTCCTACCCGTGATCACTGAGATCGGTTGCCCCAGCGCATCCCCCTCTGTGGAACATGCCCTAGCCATTTTGTTGGCTGGGACCCACTCCCCGGCAGCCCTGACCCCTCCCCTTAAGAACAAAATAAGACCTTAAAACAATAAAAACAAAAAACAACAAAATAAACCCCAGAAAACAAAAAACAATACAAATAAAAAACTGTAAAAATTATAAATCCATCGAAATCAAACAAATTCCCAACTAAACATCCATCCCACCCCCATCCCCATCCCCGCATATACAAAAAAATAAAATAAAAAGGAAAAGGAATTAAAAAAAAACATTTTAAAAAGAACTCTGCGCCCTCCGGATCCCCCTGGGCCGCAGCAGCAGTGACAGCAACCATCCCTGTGAGGCCTGTCAGACCACGCCCTGGGCCAGGTGGTGAGTGCCAGGAGCAGGGCCCTCAGGCACTCACACAGGAGAGTCCTCCTGGGCAGCAGAGTGCAGCAGTCCCTGTGAGGCTTCAGGCCCCGCCCCGGGCCAGGTGGTAAGTGGCAGGAAGGAGCAGGGCCCTCAGACACTCACACAGGAGGGTCCTCCTGGGCAGCAGAGCGCAGCAGTCCTTGTGAGGCTTCAGACCCCGCCCTGGGCCAGGTAGGTGGTAAGCAGCAAGAGCAGGGCCCTTCTTGCAGTCCATGGGACTCTAAAGAGTCTCCATAATTCAAAAGCATCAATTCTTCTGTGATCAGCCTTCTTTATGGTCCAGCTCTCACTACTGGGAAAACCACAGTTGTCAGCTAAGAACATAAATATTTGTAAAGATAATTACACAACTACTTGGAAATAAATAAAGAAAGAAAGAAGAAGAAGAGATTTGGGGAAGCATGAACTTATTGCACTGGGGAAGGATATCAATGATAAAAATGAATGTATTGCCAAGATTATTATTTCTATTTCAGTCGATACCCGTGATCAGCGGCACAGGACACTTCAAAGAATGGCAAAAATATATCTCTAGATTTATCTGGCTGTGGAAGAAACCAAGAATAAAACAGAAATTATTAACAGGTGGCTTCTCCTTGCCAGACTTAAAATTATACTATGAGGTGTCCTGTTGGCTCCAGGAATGGATAACATTTAAAAATGCAGACATCTTAGACTTGGAAGGACATGATTACAGATTTGGTTGGCACGTATATTTATGGTACGAAAAAGCAAAAGTACATACAGGTTTTCAGAATCATCTAATAAGAAAATCAATTTTTACAGTTTGGGAAAAATACACAAATTTACTAGAACAGAAAACACCGCAGTGGCTTTCCCCACTGGTAGCGATATCTATGAAAAAATTAAATATGAGAAGTAATTGGGTGACATAGAGAGAGCTGCTAACCGAAGCAGAACATCAGGTGAAACTGAAGGATTTTGAAGAGATAAGGGATTTCTTATTTGATTGGTTACAATTTCACCAACTAAATGATATTTTAAAGATAGATAAAAAGAAGATTTTCAGTTATGAGACCTCAAGATTTGAAAAAGATTTGTTAGAAAATAATAGAAAATTACTGTAAAAAATGTGTACATTGCTTTTGGAATGGTATACAATGGATGAACAGGTTAAATTGGTAATGATACACTGGGTGAGGGATTTGGGGCATAATATCCAATTATCAGTTTGGGAAAGGTTAGGGAAAACTGATTTAATTTTTTCAGCATGCTGCATGCTGATAGAAAACTATATGAAAATGATGTACTGATGGTATCTGACTCCTAGTAAACTAGCAAAAATGACGAGTAGAAATATCTGCTGGAAATGTGAAGAAAAAGAAGGCACCCTTTATGTGGTGGTTTTGTAAGGTAATAAAACCATTCTGGGAAATGATATACAATGAGTTGAAAAAACTGTTTAAACTAACTTTTATTTTAAAACCCCAGAGGCTTTTCTATTAGGTGCTGATATTTCAAGAGAGCAGAAAATACTTTTTATGTATGCGACAACAGCCACACGGATGTTACCAGCCCAGAGATGGAAAGAAGACGAAGTCTCTACCAGAGAGGAATGGTACATTAAAATGTTGGACTATGCTGAAATGGCAAAACCTACTGGAAAACTCAGGAACCAAGAAGATCAAAAATTTAACAAAATATGGGAAACATTTATAATTCATCTTGCAGACCACTGTAAGCAGATGAAAACATTATCAGGATTGCAATTACACTTGTAATGTAGCAAATATTATGGAGAAAATGGAGTGACATAAAATATGGATTACTGAATAATACACAGTTGAAAAGGTTGACAATGGGACCCATGGAGGGGAAGGTAGGAAGTCCAGAGATTTGATGGAATCTTAAAATATGGGTGTGTATGGTTGTATTGGTATAATTTGTAAAACCAAATAAAGATTATTTTTTTAAAAAGCAATTGCTTAAGAACACAACTCTCCCAACTCAACATACACATCTGAATTAGGCTGCTGAAATGAAGAATGCTTCTCAGGAGTGGCTTTTGCAGAAAACAGGAGCTCATAGCAGTTGTGGCACTGAAAACAAAGAGTCCCCTCGATTCTTTGGGGAAGCCACGTCTATTTAAAGTAGTGTCATAGCACTTTAGTATATGGTGCAGACGGGCCCATGGTCTGGATGCAAACCAATATAATAAAGTCTCCTATGTGGTTAGCAGTATCTTAACAACTCTCAACACCCTTAATAGATTACAACTCCCAGAATTCTTTGGGAGAAAACTGTGGAATGTAATCCATTGGTACAGTCAAATGCAACATTCCTTATTTCCCTAGAGTGGGCACAGGCAGGGGGACATCCAGTCAGTGTAACGTCCTCTTCCACTGGTCTGGAGCATCCTCCCCCTGCCTGTGACCTGGGAGATGCGCTCTGGCTGACTTCACAAAAGAGCTTCACAAAAGAGCTGAGTCATGTAGCCGTTTTCTCAGTCTCTTCTTGTCATCTTGATTCTTGTCTTCACTTGCAGTTTTGTCTTGTCTTTTCTTGTTGTCTTGTCTCTCGTACTGCCATGCTGCTCTCCTGCAGCCATTTTGTTGTCTTAATGTAATTTTTGCTGTCTGTTGGCTCTCAGCCAGCAGCACATGAGTTCAGTCTCCATATGAGATGAACTCAGACTCTTTATTGTGTAACTACCAAGTAAAGTCTGCCTTTCAAATCGTGAACTGAAATGAGAGTAAACCTTTTGTTACTTTACTAAGAAAGACTTGTGTCTTTATTCTTTTAGGAGGGATTAAAGGGGACATCAGGAAAGATCTAATATTTTAAGATACAAGAAGATTAAGCTATATTAAGATACTAAAATTAAGATAAAAATTAATTAAGACAGAGGGAAGGGATTTGTTGTCTGAATATATGACTTGGAATATAGGGAAGGGAGGTCTGGGGAAGTCGGAGAAATAAGTTAACGCAAGGAATAATATGAAGATAAAATTGTTTTTATTTTTGTCTTTTTTCTTTGATATTTTTTGCTGTTTTGTGTTTGTGTAGTTTTGTATTTTTTTCTGCTTTTGATGTTGTTCGCTTTGTGTTGTTTCATCTTTTATGTAAAACTTAATAAAATATTTATATAAAAAAATAAATAAAGGGGACATCAGGAAATAATCTTAACTTAGAGATTCAAACGAATCTGCAAACTAGCTTCCAGCTATATTGAGGGGAATCTGCTCTACTACATCACTTACTAGTGTGAATGAAGGAAGAATAATACTTATTCAATATATCCTTTCCTACTATCCTTAACATTCCCACAAAAACATAACCGTTTAAAGTGGCAACATAGTGCTTTAAACGTATGGTGTGAATGTGGCCAATGTCTCATTTTTCCAATCTTACTTTCATTTTCCCAGTTTTGCATTAAAAAAAAAGTAACCACAAAACTCTGCCAGTATTTTATTGCAAAACTGAATAATTTGAAAAGGAAGTTAACCCCATTGAGTTTAGTGAGGTTTACTTCCAAGAAAATATATGTCAGAATGTAGGGGAAATGATGGAACTTACTTCCAAGTAAACATGCATTGCTAAGCAGTTTCCTTCCACCCCTACTTGGGGATGAGTATATTGAGGAGCTAGTAGACTGAATAGACAATAAGGAAACATTTTCATCTGCCAAATTATACAAAAGCATTAGAAGAAGGTCATTTTGCAAATCCTTAAAGTGATTCCATTCTCATATACTTCTTTATTTTTTTATTTTATTTTTTTTAAATGATATTTTATTAGGTTTTACAATCAATGAACACACAATACAAATAAACAAATACAAAAAAGACAATGCAACAACATGTATACAATACGACAACAGATATAAAAAAGAAAATATAAAAATAAATAAAGAGAAAGTTAAAATCAATCATTGTGTCCTTATATTTTTTTCACATTAACTTGGTTCTGCGACTTCCCCAGACCTTCCCACTCTGTATTCCAGATCTTAGATTCTGACAGTAAATTCCTTCCCTCTGTCGTAGCTTAAATTCAACATAATCTTAGTGTCTTAATATAATTACATTCCCATTAACCTTAAAATATTAGTCTTTCTTAATCTTTACGTTTTAATGCTAATAGTCTTTTAGGTTCAATCTGGTGTCAACAAACATTTGTTATCTTGTAGTATTTCTGTAGATAGTCTTTAAACTTCCTCCAGTCTTCCTTCACCGTCTCTTCTCCCTGGTCTCTGATTCTGCCAGTCATTTCTGCTAGTTCCATATAGTCGATAACTTTCATCTGCCATTCTTCCAGCGTGGGTAGTTCCTGTGTCTTCCAATACTGTGCGATGAGTATTCTTACTGCTGTTGTGGCGTACATAAAGAATGACCTGTCCTTCATATGAACCTGTTGGTTGACCATACCCAGGAGAAAGGCTTCTGGTTTCTTCGGAAATGTGTATTTAAACACTTTTTTCAGTTCATTATAAATCATCTCCCAGAAGGTCTTAATCCTTGGGCACGTCCACCAAAGGTGAAAAAAAGAACCTTCATTTTCTTTACATTTCCAACATTTATTATCGGGCATATGATAAATTTTTGCTAGCTTGACTGGTGTCATGTAACATCTGTAAATAATTTTCATTATATTCTCTCTTAAGGCATTACATGCCATGAATTTCATACCAGTGGTCCATAACCGTTCCCAGTCAGCTAGCATTATATTGTGACCAACATCTTGTGCCCACTTAATCATTACTGATTTTACTTCCTCATCCTGTGTGTTCCATTTCAGCAGCAAGTTATACATTCTTGACAATATCTTAGTTTTGGGTTCTAACAATTCTGTTTCCAATTTTGATTTTTCCACCTGGAAGCCAATTTTTCTATCCAATTTATATGCCTCCATTATCTGATGGTAATGAAGCCAATCACGGACTTTGCTTTTTAACTTATCGAAACTCTGTAATTTCAGTTTATCTCCATCTTGTTCTAAAATCTCCCAATATTTTGGCCAATTGGCCTCCATATTGAGTTTTTTCAAAGCTTTTGCTTCCATTGGAGACAACCACCTTGGAGTCTTGTTTTCCAAGAGGTCTTTGTATCTAGTCCAAACATTAAACAATGCTTTCCTGACAATGTGAATTTGAAACATTCTGTGCACTTTGACCTTATCATACCATAAATATGCATGCCAACCAAATACATTATTAAATCCTTCTAAATCCAGTATATCTGTAATTTTCAAGAAGTAGCCATTCTTTCAGCCAGCAGAAAGCTGCTGCTTCATAATAAAGTTTCAAGTCCGGCAGGGCAAAGCCTCCTCTTTCCTTTGCATCTGTTAATATTTTAAATTTTATTCTTGGCTTTTTGCCCTGCCAGACAAATCTAGATATGTCCTTCTGCCACTTCTTGAAACAGTCAGTTTTATCAATGATCTGTAATGTCTGGAATAAAAACAGCATTCTTGGCAACACATTCATCTTTATCACTGCTATACGACCCAATAAAGAGAGTTTCAAATTAGACCATGTATCTAGATCCTTCCATTCTCATATACTTCTTTAAAGCATCTCTAGAGTATCTGAGACAGGGGGAAGCCATAACTCATTGTTATTTTAGCATCTGTTTTGATTTGCCGGCAGCAGCTTTCAGGTGTCCCAAGTTTAAAAGACCAGATCCCAGGTGACTTGGCAAGAGACCCAGGAGAGCTGCCTATGCTCCAACATTCTGTCAATAAAAGTTGGGACCCAGACCTCCCGCCTCCTTCCCAAAGCTGCTGCTGCAGGAGCTTCTTTTCCCACCCTCGCCTGCAGGTGGTGTGAAATCAGGGCAGGGCGCCTTGGGACGAAGACAGAGCCCAGGGCACCTTCAAGGAACATGTGGCTGCCCCACTTAAAACAGGGCACTCAGAAGGAATGGAGCTGCTGCCAGTCAGAGTAGGCAAGATTGGGCTGGATAGAAAATACTGCGACACAGGAGATTTCTCTCTCTCATCCTAGCAAAACGGATTGAAAGGCAGAGACCTATTATGCATGCAGTTTGAAATGCAGTTTGATGAGGCCAGCCCTGGGGAGGATAAAGTTACTGTAATCCAGCACAGGCAATTATTCTGGACCCTGAAATCACAGCAAGGGAGACTGAAATTAAATTGCTTTGGACCCAGTTAGCTGTGGGAGTAGAGTCCAATAGCAAGTTGTGGACTGAAGAGGAAACCTGACTAGCATTTGCTGACACAGGGTCAGGGCCCAGATATCCTGGGTGTCTGTGGATCGAGGAAGCAAGAGCAGCTTCCAGCAAGCAAGCTGCTTCAACAAGGACTGGATGTGAAAGAGGACTTTTGAGCTTCTGCTTCCAGTTTGCCTCCTTCACTTGAGTATCAAAGACATGTGAACAGTCTGTGAATCTGCCAGCCTTCACTGTTCCTCTAAATACCAGCAACAAGCTCTGAGCCAGGAACCCAGTCAAGGACCTTAGACAGTGAAACTATAGATGCCACCTCAGTGTCCTGGTTGCTGCTAGTCATGACATCAACACAGGTCAGGCCCCCAAGCAGGTAGGCTTCAGGATCCACAGGGCAGTAAGAGTAATCCAGAGAAGGCACAGAATAAATTTCATATTCTGCATCTACCAGGATTGGGCTCTGGGAAACATAGACTGGAATCTAGGAGCCTTGGGGTCAGCCAATAGAACTGAAGGGCAAGTCAGATCCCAGCTCCTAGTTTGTCCTCTGGTCTTAAGAGTCACTAAAAATACAGGACCACATTGGCATTCAGGAAAACCTTAGCTGCAAAAGAAAGCCTTGCTATACCTTTTCCTGTCCTAGAGGATCCAGATGCTAGCCTTGAAAGGTGGAGTCAGTCCAGGGGCAGGAAAGCTGCCACGTGCAGTTCAAAGGTTTGCCACTTAGGGGTGCTGCACACACACACACAGGCAGATAATGGACCTCTGGATAAGCAAGAGCTCATACTCCAGAGGTCAGAATTGAGGACCAGAGACAAAGAACATCATCCCAGATAAGGAGGTGAGGGAATGTCAGATTTTGAAAGGCTGCAGTACAGACAAAGGGCTTAGCCAGTCAGGAATATTTCTTCTCATGAGTCCATTTGGACAGATTGGGAACTGCTTCTGTGGCTAAGGCTTTATGGGGCCTGGATGGACAGTAATGGACTTTTGGGATCAGCTGGTGGAGTGCTCATGTGTGCGATGATGTTGGAATCTGCAACAGAGGTGGCTCCTCCCTTGAGTAACAGAGCCCAAGTGCACAGTGTATATTTAAACTGTGGAACTCACTGCCACAAGAAGTTGAAGTGGCCACCAGCTTGAACAGCTTTAAAAGGCAATTTGACAAATTCGTGAAAGATGAAGCTATTGATGGCTACTTGTCATGATGTCTGTGTATTGCTTCCCAAGAACCTAGGAAGTATGCCTCCAAATACTGGCTGCTGGGAAGCACAAATGGAGCGAGGGCTGTTTGCACTCATGTTCCAGCTTGGGAGCTTCCCAGAGGCATCTGGCTAGCCTGTTATGAAGCCAGACTAGGTGGCTGTTACTTGGAACCAGCAGGGCCTTTGCTAGGCTCTTAATCTGACAGGCTTGCAGTGGTGAGCACTGTATAATGCAAAGACTTAAGATGTTAGAGCAGAGGTGGTTGGACTCCAACTCCCATCAGGCTCCGGCCAGCATGACCAATGGTAAGAGGTGATGGGAGCTGTAGTCCAGCAGCATCCCCATCACTGTACTAGAGCTTGGTTGTTAGCAGGACTGATTCAAGACCCTACTGTGTGCCAGGCCTCCCCTTCGCTCAAGTCCTGCTTCTTCACTCTTTGTGGGCCGGCTTCCCCCAATCATCTCCCAGCACCACCAGTTCTTTTCTTAACAGGTTGTGCCAGCCCCAGGCAAATGCTACCCTTTGCGTTCAATTAGCAGCCAACACCTCGGAGAGCAGGAGGTAATATAAATATTTTCCCAAGCAGTAATACAACCATTTTTTGTGCCACTGATGTTGTAATATTGATTTGACACCCAGGTGTCAGAAACAGCTGGGTGATAGAAAAATTGCAACTTGGATTCTTTCTTTTTTCTAGCAGGCAGGAGATGGGAAAAGATTTCCCTTTGGCTTTTTCTAGTGCTTTCTCCTCACATGCCATGTTCCACCCTGACAGAGACATTTATATACCACCAGTCAGCTCTGTGTTATTAAAGGATGGATTCTTTATAGATGCAATTAATTATTCACCTGCCTCCAGATCAGCTTTTGCAGCATTTAAACAGCAGTATAGGGAGAAAAAAACATGGGAAACCCACATCAACAAATCTGCTTCACCCTGCTGTGAACATTTCTAACATCCACATAGTTATTGATGCATGATGCATCTCTTTTATGTAAATGGCTCTTCCTCTTCAGCTGAACTGAAGGAAGGGACTCCAGAGATTCCAACAGATTTACAATGCAATGCATGATCCCACTTCTTGTTGGGATGGTTGGATCAGGACAAAGGTGGGGGAAGCTGGAGGAATTGTTGTCTGATGATCCCAGGGATAGTGCAAGGGGGTTGGGACAAGATGCATTTGGGTCTCATGAGACTTCAGCATTGTCTGGAGGGGACACAGCAGGTAATGAGTCGGATCCTGGGAATGGCTCCAGCGGGCTCTAGAAAGAGTTTTTGTTTGCTTGCCCAGTCCAAAGATATATGCCCATCCTGCTCCATTAAAACTGCTGGATTAATGTCTTAGCTTGTTTACTCAAGTCTTGAATCTGCTGTGCCTTTGATCTGTGCTTTGCTTATGTACCATACTGACACATATTCCAAGTTTGAGTTCTTCACGCACTGAGAGCCAGGACACTTCTTGGCACAGAGATGTGCCCCAGTCATATGCTCAGTTGGTAGGGTTGGTTGGAAAAAGGCATTGTGTTGCTGGAGCTGAAGGGCAAATCCTCCCCCCACCTTCAACATATAGAAACAAAGTGGCCTAGCAATGTGACTCTTACTTCAACACCTAGTGATGGGGCAGCACCCCCCACCATGTCTGAGGGCATCTGTCTGCTTTAGGGTGCACAGGGTAGACCACATGACACACACAGGGGAGTCTGAGGGGAAAGGCAGGAATGCCGGCAAACTTAGACATGCAGCCCAAAACTCTGCTGTGTATCACTGCTGGGTCACCCCCACCCAAAATTTGCTACTGTGGGTAAAAGCAAACAGCTGGCCAGCAGGCTCCAACTGCAGCATCAGCCTTTGTGGTAGCAGCAGTGGCTGCAGCCCAGCCACAGGGGTCCCTGGTGGGGTCCCCTGGCCCTGACAGTTACCTGAGTATGTTGCAAATATATTCAAAATGTTGCAGGCTGTATGTTGCAAGAATATCTGAAGGGCTGTCAAATGGAAGATGGAGCAGGCTTGTTTTCTCCTGCTTCAGAGTAGAGGACCCAAACCAATGGATTCACACTTCAAGAAAGGACATTCTGACATAACATTAGGAAGAATTTTCTGACAGTAAGAGATGTTTGACAGTGGAACAGACTACCTTGGAAGGCGGTAGGCTCTCATTCATTGAAGGTTTTTAGCAGAGCTTGCATGACCATGTTTCATGGCTGCAATAGTTGTGATTCTTGCATGGTAGGGAGCTGGGCTAGATGGCACTTGGAGTCCCTCCCAAACCTACAGTTCTATGGACTTCCGGGTTAGCGCCTCCAGCAATGGCGGATTTCCTCTAATCTAGAGGAATCCGCTCTGCGAAAACTAGGGTCTGGACCGCCATGGCGAGGCGGAGACCCACTAAAAACCACAGGCGGGAGAAGCCTGTGGACCTGGGATTCGGCAGGCACCTTTTGCGCCTCCCCTACTCGCGGGGAAACCCGGTTTCGGGGATCCGGAGCGACGTGGGGTGAGTGGCGCGGTGCTTCGAATCAATCGCTTTTTTCGTGGAGCAAAGCCGCATTGCTGTTGCTGGAGAGCGCTGACTTTTTCCTGTGGACAATTGGACTTTAAACAACTACTTGTAAGTAGAACGGAAAATTGGATTTTCAAACATCGTAATTCGTAATTCGGCACTGAAAAGGGAAGGTTCTAAACAGGAAGTCCGCCTTCCATTTTGTAAATAGATCAAAGCAAAGACGTTGCAAGCAAGAGTCTGGGAAAAGCCTTCTGTAAAGGATTAATTTTTCATCATTTAAAATATTAAACCCCCCTTGGAAGCAGGAGAAGAGGGGGAATTCTTTTTGGACTGTTTAAGCCTGCAGGAGAGAGAGTGAGGAGAGATAAACTACCACCGTTTTGAACCTGGGATCAGGCTGTCAGTAAGATTGACGGTTTGGGAAAACTCATTGACTGCGAATAGAACATATGCTGACAGATAGCTAAATAAGAAAGCCTGGAAACGATGCCTTATGAGGAACGGCTAAGGGAGCTGGGCATGTTTAGCCTGGAGAAGAGGAGGTTAAGGGGTGATATGATAGCCATGTTCAAATATATAAAAGGATGTCACATAGAGGAGGGAGAAAGGTTGTTTTCTGCTGCTCCAGAGAAGCGGACACGGAGCAATGGATCCAAACTACAAGAAAGAAGATTCCACCTAAACATTAGGAAGAACTTCCTGACAGTAAGAGCTGTTCGACAGTGGAATTTGCTGCCAAGGAGTGTGGTGGAGTCTCCTTCTTTGGAGGTCTTTAAGCAGAGGCTTGACAACCATATGTCAGGAGTGCTCTGATGGTGTTTCCTGCTTGGCAGGGGGTTGGACTCGATGGCCCTTGTGGTCTCTTCCAACTCTATGATTCTATGATTCTATGATTCTAAGAGATATACATTGTTTCCATTGTTTTCCTCCCTAAATAAGAGATATACATTGTTTCCATTGTTTAAAAAGGAGAAAAAAGTAACTGAAAATTGAAAAGTAACTTTGTTACTGGATTTGGGTCTAAAAGGACAGATACAAATAGAAATTGTTTCCTCTAGAGGGAGCCTTTGAAACTGTTGCAGCAGTGAAGTTGAGCTGGGGAATTTTCCAGTTAGACTCAAGGACCGTGAGAAATAAAAGTGACCTTGGATAAGAATGTCAAAACAAGAAGCCCTAGTGAATGCATTTTGCAAGATAAGTGCTCTACTGGAACAACTTCATGAGAAGACGGATGTGATGGTTAATAAAATTGACAATTTGGGACAAAAAACAACTGATTTTGGACAAAAAGTGAACATTTATACAGAAAATATTCGGGTATTGACTCAGGAACCCATCTCGTAATGGCAAGCTGTGGAGAAGACGATGGAAAAAACTGCTTCTGCATCTCAAGCAATACAAGTGGAGGTCTCGTCTTCACAGAAACAATTTGATGGATATAAGCTGATGCCATGTGTGGTGATTGATTTCGAAAGTCAGATTTGGAGAGACGGCATCTTGCGTGGATCGGAGAAGGAAAGTTGGACAGACTCCCTTATGAAGGGATGCTCTGGACTTTGTGATTTGGATCTGGGCCAGGGGGAGATTGGAGTTGTGGAGGCCTTCAGCCTCGAAGGGACTTTGGAGCATGTCCTGAAACATTTTTTGGACTTTAGTTCTGACTATGGAGTATGGGCTGACCTGTTGAGAAGGAATAAAGGAACTGTCAAGATGGAGTCCCCTCGGAACCTACTCCTCGGTACCAAAGGAAGGAAACTAAGAACAAGCTCAGCAGAAGATAAAGGAAAATGTAAGCATAAATTTGAAGAAGACCTGCAAAAGGGACATGGAGAAGAGTTAAGAGCCTCGGATAGAAGATCACCAGGTTGATGGGCCATATAGAACTGATAGAAAGGACTGACAGAATCCGAGACCAGGGAGAAGAGACGGTGGAAGAAGATTGGGGGGAAAAATATAAAAAATTATTTAGAGAAATATTGTATAATTAGTGAATGTTAGGAAATGTTGGAATGAAATTACATGACTTTAGTAGAAATATTATAAGGAGTTAAGTATAAATAAATTTTAAGGTTTTGATGGTAAGATAAGGTTAAAATAAATTAAGATAACTAAATGATAGAAAGCAGTGAAAGACGGAAAGGATTTGCTGATATAATTAATAACTGGAATACAAAAATGGGAGGTGTGAGGAGGTCGAGGAAATAAGTTAATGAAAGATAAGGATAAATATTGGAGGGGTTTTTAATTGTTTTTGTGTTTTTTGTGTTTTGATGTATTGTGGGGTTTTTTTGCTTTCTTTTTATGTAATTTTTTATTCTTCTCTTTTTTTCTCTTTTCTCTTCTTTTTTTTGTGTAACTTTTAAACTTCTAATAAATATTTTTTTAAAAAAACAAACAAACCTACAGTTCTATGAAACTGGTGCTGGATCCCGATGTATCATTTATGCAACCCAACTTTTACAGTACTCCTCTCTTACCCCTCACTTAAAGAAACATACCGAGTTTTAAGAAGGGACTCAGAATAGCCTTATTCCATTTGATTGTACTAGTGCCATGTCCCTGGAATACTCCAGGAGAATGAGGAGGTAGAAAACTGCAAGATGAGATTACAAAATGAACAAATGTGTACAGAAAGTGAGAATATTATGCAGGTCAAATTATGGAAATTGATGAGATTTTAGCTACTGGTGACAGGAGGGGTGAGAGCAACAGGCAGGAGATAATTAGTGTTTGTAGAGAGTTGACCAACCAAGATCTTCTCAACTCAGGCCCAAAGCAAATAGTGTCTTTGCCTGCAGTTTTATAAGAGTATATATTTACAATAGATAATTAAATGAGTAAATTAAATGAATTTTGACATGCAGAATATATGAAAATATTTAAGGAAAGGCAGAAAGAAGGGGAAAGAATTTTGAAATGTTAAATGGATTGTAAAATTAATGAAATGTATAAATTTGAAAAGTATAAATAAAAAACTAAAAAAGCAGCTTGGAGATCCAAAAAACAAAACAAAACAAATGGTGTCAGATTTATCAATTAAATCCAGCTCAGCAACCTCACTCTGTATCCACCCTCTAAACATCTTTTGTTTGAGTACAGTGACCTGGCAGATAGAGAAAGGACACCCTGGGCAGATAGAGAAAGGACACCCTGGGAGATTTTGCCTGAATTGCTCCACTTGACTCCAAGGAACTGGTGCAGCCAGCCCGTGAAAGGATCATAAGGGTAATTGATCCCACAGCAAAAGTTCAACAAGGCTCAATGGGGGGGGGGGGGACAAGTCAGTCTCAGCCATTTCATCCATCATCAAAATAAACTCTTCTGCTGGTGACTCAGCACAGGATTGCTTCCAGTGCTGAAATTTGTTCTGGTCACCAAACTCTAAGAAGGATATAGAAAAGCTGAAATGGGTTCAGAGGAGGGCAGCAGAGAGGGTAAGTTGAACAGGAAATGAGTTCGATGAGGAAAGGTTGAAGGAAGAACTGGCTGTGTTTAGCCCTGAGAAGAGAGGATTGTGGAGGTGGACAACAGAGAAGTGGCATTTCTGGAATACGCAAACTGTGTCCCAGTAGGAATGGGTGAAGCTGTTGATTTTGGTCTTTCTCTGTTTTCCAGTCTGAAGTTCAGCTCTCGATATATCCACATCAGTTTGCATTTTAAAAAATAAAGTCATCATGAGGAGTAATTTTAGTGTGAATTTCTTTCAGCATACAATTTTTTTTGTATGCTGTTTTCCCTAAATACAGTTCTACACGGAGATTTGCAGGACCTGCAGGGACCACTCCACTTTCTGAGACTCCACTCCACTCCACTATTTGATCTTGATTTCTTTGTGATTATTGCTTTCTCTGATGAAATGTATTGTTAAAGTATGTGAACAATGGAGTCTCATGGAGTCTCATATCAACTTTGAAATTGAGAAGTCAGATCTGTATTGCTCTGTCTCTAAAAGATTTTGCCCCTCCTTGGGAACTTTCCCTGCTAAATTTCTATTGAGTACAGCAACTCATGTAGAGATTAGTTCTGCAGCAATTATTAAAATGAAAATGATGATTGTGTTGACTTTTAAGTGCCTGCATTTGGATCTTCCAGCGGCTAGTTATAGTTACCAAATTATGAAAGACCAATTTCTGTACACAAAAGACTGCCAGGAAGAAAATTTCCTGGACGCACTAAACACCCATTGAAATGTGGCTGGGTATAATAACAGCTTCTAAAATATGAAAATAATTGCTAACATTTCCACTGAGATTTAATCACCCATCATGTATCTTTACATAACTTGCATGGTTCTACTTAAGGAAACAGAGAAAAGATAAAACTTCAGAAGTATGCAAGAACCTATCCGTGTTTTCAGGCCTGCTTAAGGGCCTCTCTGTACACAAACCACTTTCCTTTAGTTCTCATTTTCTGTGTGCTTTACAACCTTAATTATTTAGAATGTTATCCTGAGAGCACATCCTGGTTTAATTTCACGTTATGTAAAGTCTCTTGCTGTTCTTTGGGCATTTAGAAGAAATCCTAACAATAAATAAACATTTCAGTATCCTGTGATGGTCCTCAAGTTTCTCAGTTCTCACAGGCAGAGGTTTTCAACCTTTTTGAGTCCATGGCTCCCATGACCAACTACATTCTTTCTGTGGCTCCCCAGTGGGGAAACACATCCTGTCATCTCATCTGTCCTCCCAGTTGAACAACGTGGCCCAGGGAGAGAGGGAAAAATAGTGGAAGTGAACAGCTGGCTTCGCAAATGATGTAAACAGGAACGGTTTGGATTCTTAGATCACGGACTGCAGTTTCTTGAAGATGGACTTCTGGCAAGCGATGGGCTGCACCTCACAACGGTTGGGAGGAATGTTTTTGCCAAAAATCTCAGAAACCTCATCAGGAGGGCTTTAAACTGACTAATGTGGGGGAGGGAGACAGTGCTCCTGAAGGTAGGAGTCTATCAACTGATGAAGATGGTCATCCAAATGTCATAGACCAAATGGAGCAAACAGCAAGCAGACCTAGTGGTGGGAGGAAAAAATCCTTAAATAAGAGACACGGGGGAATGATTAATGGACTTCAATGTCTGTACACTAATGCACAAAGCATGGGAAATAAACAAGATGAGCTTGAGCTCTTGGTACAGCAAACTAAATATGACATAATAGGCATCACTGAAACCTGGTGGGATAAGTCCCACGATTGGAATGTAATAATGAATCATAGAATCATAGAATCATAGAATTGGAAGAGACCACAAGGGCCATCAAGTCCAACCCCCTGCCAAGCAGGAAACACCATCAGAGCACTCCTGACATATGGTTGTCAAGCCTCTGCTTAAAGACCTCCAAAGAAGGAGACTCCACCACACTCCTTGGCAGCAAATTCCACTGTCGAACAGCTCTTACTGTCAGGAAGTTCTTCCTAATGTTTAGGTGGAATCTTCTTTCTTGTAGTTTGGATCCATTGCTCCGTGTCCGCTTCTCTGGAGCAGCAGAAAACAACCTTTCTCCCTCCTCTATGTGACATCCTTTTATATATTTGAACATGGCTATCATATCACCCCTTAACCTCCTCTTCTCCAGGCTAAACATGCCCAGCTCCCTTAGCCGTTCCTCATAAGGCATCGTTTCCAGGCCTTTGACCATTTTGGTTGCCCTCCTCTGGACACGTTCCAGTTTGTCAGTGTCCTTCTTGAACTGTGGTGCCCAGAACTGGACACAGTACTCCAGGTGAGGTCTGACCAGAGCAGAATACAGTGCCACTATTACTTCCCTTGATCTAGATGCTATACTCCTATTGATGCAGCCCAGAATTGCATTGGCTTTTTTAGCTGCCGCGTCACACTGTTGGCTCATGTCAAGTTTGTGGTCAACCAAGACTCCCAGATCCTTTTCACATGTACTGCTCTCAAGCCAGGTGTCACCCATCTTGTATTTGTGCCTCTCATTTTTTTTTGCCCAAGTGCAATACTTTACATTTCTCCCTGTTAAAATTCATCTTGTTTGTTTGGGCCCAGTTCTCTTATCTGTCAAGGTCGTTTTGAAGTGTGATCCTGTCCTCTGGGGTGTTAGCCACCCCTCCCAGTTTGGTGTCATCTGCAAATTTGATCAGGATGCCCTTGAGTCCATCATCCAAGTCGTTGATAAAGATGTAGAGTTGGAAGGGACCCCAAGGGTCATCTAGTCCAACCTGCTGCAATGCAGGAATCTCAACTAGAAGATACGAGGCAGTTCCTCAAACAGCCTGACACTATTGAGGCTCAGGATATGGACCTCCCTGCAGTCACAAGAGGTGAAGAGGGAGAAATTGGTCTGGTTTGCATCTCATTCTCAACTGATCTAGTTCACATACTCTGAGGCAATATACAAACCAGAATTTGCACTTCTCTGAATTTCCCAGTGAAGCTCTCCTGCCAAAACTGGCCCACAAAAATGAGCACATATCAGGTGAAAATACACACCAAAAAATGTTTGTATTAGTGAAAATACTAAAGGAAGCAGGAGAGGAGAGGGGAAAAGATAGAAAAGATATTTCTGCCTGCATGAAAGGTCTTTGTGATTGAGAAATATCGCCCTGAGCCGTCAAAGGACGTTAAAAGCCCCCCCCCCGGCATTAGAAGGGGAGGGGGAAGATGGAGGGACATTCTGTCTGATTAAAGAGACTCATAAGATTAAGATACATTGCCTAGACGTTTGATTGCGAATAGATTTGGATTTGGATAAAGGACAATAGAAAATCCCCCCCCAGGCAGCAGGGAAGCTGCGCGGACTTCCGTTTTGGATTGCTAAAATTGAAAGTGAAGTCTTAAAAGACTGTGAAAGACTGTGAAAGTATCTAAAGGAATATTTAAATGTTTGAAGGAGCCGGTCTATCAGGACAAGAGAATTTTATTTGAAATTTGGAATTGTGGACATTACTGTTTTGAATTGGTTGTGAAAAGAGAGAAGGTGATATACTGTATTTTTAATTGTAATACTTCCGAGGTCCCCCTGGTGGCTACTGAAATTACTGCAGAGATACAAGGTAATAGAGGAAAATTCCACTCTCTTCCCTTGAACTGGTAAACAAGTTGCAGCTGCAGAGTAACCTTGAAACTGGTGGCTTATGGCAGAGGGAAAAGGAAAATTACAGCAATTTCAAGACAAAACAACAAGATCTGGTAAATCTTTTTACACGGGAAGGAGGGGATCCTTCCCTGAACCTACAGGAAGTGCCTCTGCTATACCCAAAGTAAAAGAAATGTCTGGGACAGAAGACCTTATTACTGCAGGATTTGCAAGGGTACAGGGATCCCTAGACAAATTGACACAAGAAGTGTCAGAAACTAAAAGACAAGTTGCGGAAATAAAAAGTCAAGTTGAAGAAACAAATAAAGGGGTAACAGAGGCCTTCCAAAAGATAGAACAAAACTCTGCCAGTATAAAACAGAATACAGCTTCAATTAAGGAACTATCTGAGGCGTCGGTTGAGACAAGAAAAATTGCTGAGGAGGCAAGGGGGGCTGCAGCTGCTACAGAGGAGAAATTGCCACCGATGAGCAAGCAATTGGAGGAGTATAGAGCAAGATTTTCTATGCTGGAATTAAAAGATAAACAAACGAATTTGAGAATTAGAAACGTTCCAGAGATCGAGGAAGGAAGCCTGCGGGACCTTCTGACACAAGAATTTGAGAAATTTTGGACTTTGGAGCCTGAGAAGGAGGAATTTAAGATCCTGAGTGCCTTTCGTTTGGGAAGAACAAGCAAGAAGATCAAAATTAGAGACTGCTTGGTTACGTTTAGAACCAAAGAAGAAAGAGACAAGATTTTGGGACTACACTTTCAAAAATCATTGGTAATTAATCAATCCAAAGTTGAGATCTTCAAGGATATTCCAAAGCATCTTCTGGACCTTAGATCGAATTATAAAGACCTAGTCATCCAATTAAGAAAAAACAACATCATTTTTAGGTGGGAATTTCCGGAAGGACTTTCTTTCAGTATCAAGGGAAGAAAGATAAAAGTAAGATCAGTGGAAGACAAGAACGCATTTTTAGAAGTTTATGGAGAGGACCTACAGAAAGGAACATTAAAAGTAGCAGATTCCTTGGAGTCACCAGAGGAGGGAGAGGAAGACACGACAGGAGCAAAGCCGAAACGAAACAGAAAGAAAAGGACAACGCCGGATTCGACAGATAAAGACAAGACAGAGGGAGCATCTGGAGGAACATAACAGAATAAATTCATCATGTCTCTGCAACTTCTAAGCTGGAATTGTAATGGCCTCAACTCGGTTCGAAGGAGGAAATCGATATTTCATATTTTAAAAAAAGAACAATTGGACTTGATTTGCTTACAAGAAACACATGTGACCAGGCTCCATAGAAAAATTTTAATTAACAAAAGATTGGGTCAAGAATTTATCTCATCTGATAAAGTCAAAAAAAGAGGAGTAGTAATATATGCCAAAGAGAGCCTTATACCAAAATTTATGTTTAAGGATGAACATGGAAGATATTTGGCAATTGAAATACAGTATCATGGACAGAAGTATTTGATAGTAGGAGTGTATGCACCAAATGAGGGAAAATCCGAGTTTTTTAAGAAGCTGCATGAGACACTGAATGAATATTTGGAATACAGTGTGATTTTGATGGGAGATATGAATGGAGTTGTTTCAACAAATATGGACAAGGCGCAACGACAGGTGGTCACCAAGGATGGTAGACTACCGAAAACCTTTTTTGAATTGACTGATAACCTGGACTTGATCGACATCTGGAGAACCAAAAACCCGTTAGGAAGAGAGGGAACCTTCTATTCTGAAGCTAAAATGACTTGGACACGAATCGACCAAATATGGATCACCCGAGGACTGGCACCAAATATAAAAAAGGTGGAAATCTGCCCAAAAACTTGCTCCGACCATAATGCAGTAAAGATGGGAATGAATTTACTACCAACTGGTTCTTTCAGATGGAGAATGAATGACTCTCTCTTTAGGGATGAAGAAGTGAACAAAAAGGCCCAGAAAACTTTGAAGGACTATTTTGAGATAAATTTGAATACGACGGTGGAGAAAAGAATCGTATGGGATGCAAGTAAAGCTGTTATGAGAGGGTTCTTGATACAACAAAATACACTTAAAAAGAGAATACAAAAGGAAAGAAGGGAAAAGATTTTGGAAAAGATTAATGAAGGAGAAAAGAGATTGAGATTAAAGCCAAATTCAAAGGAAATTCTAAGAGAGATTAAATTATATCAAGTGGAATATATGCAAATGGTAAATCAAGAGATTGTGTGGAAGATCAGACAAATGAGACAGAGAACTTTTGAATCGGCAAACAAGTGTGGGAAATTATTGGCTTGGCAAATTAAGAAGAGACAAAAACTGAATACAATAACAAATTTAGAAGTGGAAGGAAAAACTATTCAGAACCCTACAGAAATAAGGACCGCTTTTCAAAAATATTTTAAACAGCTTTACTCCCAGCAACCCCAGAAGGAAGTAGATATAGAGAAATTCCTGAAAGTGAATGGGCTACCGAAAATATCTCAAGAGAACAGATTGAAATTGAATTATAGAATAACAGATCAAGAGGTTGAGAGTGCCATTCAGAATATGCAACTGGGCAAGTCTCCAGGACCCGATGGGCTGACTGCTAGATATTATAAAGCGCTGAAAGACTGGTTAATTCAGCCATTGAAAGAAGTTTGTAATAAAATACTTCAGGGGGAAAAGGCACCAGATACGTGGAAAGAAGCTTTTGTTACACTTATACCAAAGGTAGAGACTCAGAAACACCAACTCAAAGACTACCGCCCAATATCATTACTTAATGTGGATTACAAAATTTTTGCAGATATTTTGGCTAGAAGATTCAAGAAGGTTTTAATAGAGGAGATTCATAAGGACCAAGCAGGCTTTCTCCCAGGAAGACATTTATCAGATAACGTAAGGAACATAATAGACATTTTGGAATTTTTACAAGAAAAAATAAATACTAAGGCGGTTTTAATATTTGTGGATGCGGAGAAGGCCTTCGATAATATTTCTTGGAGTTTTATGAAGAAGAATCTCCAAGGCATGGGGGTAGGCCAGGAATTTGAAAACGGTATAGGTGCAATCTATTCTGAACAAAAAGCTAAGCTAATTGTAAACAGTGTAATTACTGAGGAGTTCAGAATAGAGAAAGGTACACGACAAGGTTGCCCAATTTCCCCATTGCTGTTTATATCAGTCCTGGAGGTGTTGCTGAATATGATTAGAAAGGACCAACTGGTTAGAGGGATTCAGGTCGGAGCTAAACAATATAAATTAAGAGCATTTGCAGATGACCTAGTTTTGACATTACAGGAGCCAGAATCCAGTGTGAAAAGAGCCTTAGAACTGATCCAAGAGTTTGGTCGATTGGCAGGGTTTAAATTGAACAAAATAAAAACTAAAGTTTTGACAAAGAATCTAACAGAAATTGAGAAAGAAAGGTTTCAGAATGAGACAGGATTGACAGTAGCGAAAAAAGTGAAATATTTGGGTATTACTATGACTGCTAAAAATGGAAATCTATATAAAGATAATTATGAGAAAAGTTGGTCGGAGATAAAGAAAGATCTAGACATATGGTCTAATTTGAAACTCTCCTTAATGGGTCGTATTGCTGTGATAAAGATGAATGTATTGCCAAGAATGTTGTTTTTATTTCAGACACTGCAAATTATAGACAAGATTGATTGTTTCAAGAGGTGGCAAAGAGATATATCCAGATTTGTCTGGCAGGGCAAAAAGCCAAGGATAAAATTTAAAATACTGACCGATGCAAAGGAAAGAGGGGGCTTTGCCCTGCCAGACCTGAAACTTTATTATGAGGCGGCAGCCTTTTGCTGGTTAAAAGAATGGCTACTTCTTGAAAACACTGACATGTTGGATCTAGAAGGATTTAATAATGTCTTTGGTTGGCATGCATATTTATGGTATGACAAGGTTAAAGTGCATAGAATGTTTAAAATTCACATTGTTAGGAATGCATTGTTTAAAGTTTGGATGAGGTATAAAGATTTGCTTGAAACCAAGACCCCAAGGTGGTTGTCCCCAATGGAAGCAAAAGCACTAAAAAAGCTCAATATGGAGGCAAACTGGCCAAAATATTGGGAGATTTTAGAACAAGATGGAGACAAATTGAAACTACAGAGTTTTGATAAATTAAAAAGTAAAGTTCGAGATTGGCTCCATTATCACCAAATAATGGAAGCATTTAAAATGGATAGGAAAATTGGCTTCCAGGTGGAAAAATCAAAATTGGAGACAGAACTGTTAGAACCCAAAACTAAGATTTTGTCAAGAATGTATAACTTGCTGCTAAAATGGAACACACAGGATGAGGAAGTGAAATCAGTGATGATTAAATGGGCACAAGATTTGGGTCATAACATAATGTTTGCTGACTGGGAACGGTTATGGACCACTGGTATAAAATTTACGGCATCTAATGCCCTAAGAGAGAATATTATGAAAATGATATATAGGTGGTACATGACACCAGTCAAGCTTGCGAAAATTTACCATCTGCCCGATAATAAGTGTTGGAAATGTAAAGAAGTTGAAGGCACATTCTTTCACCTTTGGTGGACGTGCCCAAAGATTAAGGCATTCTGGGAGATGATTTACAATGAGCTGAAAAAAGTGTTTAAATACACATTTCCGAAGAAGCCAGAAGCCGTTCTCTTGGGTATGGTTGGCCAACAGGTGTATAAGAAGGATAGGACTTTTTTTATGTATGCTACAGCAGCAGCAAGAATACTTATTGCACAGTATTGGAAGACAGAAGAGTTACCCACTCTGGAAGAATGGCAGACGAAAGTCATCGACTACATGGACTCAGCAGAAATGACCGGCAGGATTAGAGACCAGGGAGAAGAGACGGTGAGGGAAGATTGGAGGAAATTTAAAGACTATTTACAGAAATACTGTAAGATAATGAATATTTGAAGATAGCGGACTGAAGGTGACTGGTTTTTAGTAAGAAAGGTGAACAGAAAAAGATCCAAAATCTAGATTGAAGGAAATATAACTATGGGATATGGATTTAAGATGATGAGAAAATTAAATTATGATAAAGGGAAAGAATTTGCGGACAGAACATTTGATTTGGAATACAGAGCAGGGAGGTTGGGGGAAGTCGCAGAAACAAGTAAATGCAAGGTTTTTATGAAGACAAAAAGGGTATTTTTTATTTTTCTTTATTTTTATTTTTTATTACTGTTGTTTTTGTGTTTTATGTTTGTGTATTTTTTCTGTTTTATGTGTTGTTTATGTTGTTTTTTATTGTTTATGTAAAACCTAATAAACATTTATATATATATAAAAAAGACAGATTAGAGAACTGGGCCAAAACAAACAAGATGAATTTTAACAGGGAGAAATGTAAAGTATTGCACTTGGGCAAAAAAAGAGAGAGGCACAAATACAAGATGGGTGACACCTGGCTTGAGAGCAGTACATGTGAAAAGGATCTAGGAGTCTTGGTTGACCACAAACTTGACATGAGCCAACAGTGTGACAGTAAGAGTCCTGACAGTAAGAGCCGTTCGACAGTGGAATTTGCTGCCAAGGAGTGTGGTGGAGTCTCCTTCTTTGGAGGTCTTTAAGCAGAGGCTTGACAACCATATGTCAGGAGTGCTCTGATGGTGTTTCCTGCTTGGCAGGGGGTTGGACTCGATGGCCCTTGTGGTCTCTTCCAACTCTATGATTCTATGATTCTATGAATCCTGAGCCTCAGAAACCCCCTTGCCTTCAGAGCTGGCAGCCCCTCATCCCTTTTTGAACATGTGGAGTGTTTCTTCAGCTTCCTTTCCTCTCTCCTCTCTCCTCTCTCCTCTCCTTGGGAGTCCTCTGGGTAGCCACTGCAGCTGCCCTTGGTCCCTGAGCCACCCCCTGCCAGACGAGAGGTGCCTTCTCATGCCACCCCACAGGGGCCTTGGAAGAGGATGCCCCCAGCATTAGCGGCCCGACAGTACAGTAAGTGCCATGCTGTTAACATTTGGGAAAAAAGAGGTGCCAGTGCTGCATACGCCTGAGTACCCCCAGAAAAAAAGCACTCCAGCCAGTATGACCAATTGTTAGGAGTAATGGGAACTGGAGTTTAAGACATCCAAAAGACACCACATTATCACTGTGGCAGAGAATGAGAGCAAAACTCCCCAGACTGCTCCAACAGGACTGAACATTTCTTTGCAATCCATACTACTGTTCCTCAGGCTTTCAAAGAACCAGAAGAGACATATTGTTCCACAACTTTTTAATTATATTTTAATTATAGATTATCATAGTTTCCTCAGTGCTATTTTTCTAGAAAAAGAGGTGTTGGAACTCACCATCGATGCCTCCCTTGTTCTCTTAGAATGGCAATGGCACCCACCTGAGAGGGGCCAGAAATAAGCTCCAGTGAGTTGCAGCTGGGGAAAATGCCCCAAGTTTGCAGTAGAAATGTTATATCTGGTTTTGCTGCTTTCAAATGAGCTGCAAGCCAAGCCTGTTTGTGAGCAGATCCCAACCCTTTTATGTTTAATGTTGAAACTTTTAGATTGGAGCATGTCATCAGTTAAAAGTCGTATAAGATCTTTGGATCTTTTTTGTTGTGCCATTGATGCTCAAGCATGGAGTGAGAGAAAGAATGTATACATTAGGGATTTGCAGGATACATGGAAGGCATCAGTTGGAAGGGCTTGAAATGAGCACAGAGTAGAAGTAAAGGTCTAGATAAGCAACCCCAAGAACAGAAGCACCAGAGGCAGGTACACAGCCAAGTCCAGGCAGAGTCAGATTCCAAGAGGCTACAGTCTGGAGGGGGGTAGAGCAGGGTTAAGTAAAACATACCAAGTGTGGTTGCTCAGACTGAATAAACAAACCTCTGGCAAGAGTTCTTATGGATCCCACCTGGTTCTGCTGTGCTGATGAGTTACAGAGAATGACTAAGATGGTCCTTCTTGTTGGCATACGTCTGCCTTGAGAGACAGTGGAGTGTGCATCTGGGGTGAAGTCAAACTGCTGCATTAGAAGCACTGAAGTGAGCTCCCCAGGGTGCAAACCTGGGCATCGTGTATGGGGATGCTGGGCTCCCCAGAACACAAGACCCCTGTCTTGGCCTCACTGGTTTGGTCCAAATGAAAGCAGAGCAAGACAAAGGGCACCAGCTTGGCTGTAGGAGTTGCTGGAAGGAGGCATACAAGACTCCATCCAACCGTCTTAGAGAAGAGAAGACTGACAGGTGATATGAGAGCCGTTTTCAAACTTGTTTTCTGCTGCTCCAGAGGGCAGGACCCCAACCAACAGATTGAAATGACAAAAAAAGAGATTCCAACTAAACATTAGAAAAACCTTTCTGATGGTAAGAGCTGTTTGACAGTGGAACAGACTCCCATGGGAAGTGGTTTCCCATTTGCTGGAGGTTTGTAAACAGATCTTGGATGACCATCTGTCAGGGATGCTTGAGCTGAGATTCCTGTGTTACAGGGTGTTGGACTAGATGAGTCTTGGGGTCCCTTCCAACTCTACAGTTCTATGATTCTATGCTTCTATTGCCTGAGTCTAGTATTCCTTCTCCGATCATTATGCAAGTGATGCTCCAGAACAGCAAAGCCTGGGTGACCACTTTCTCTTTTGTGAAAACTTCCCTAGGTTTCATTATTTTCCACCTAGTCATTTTGACACTTTGGAACCCTATTTGCAAAATTTAACAATTCCAAAATACAGGTGCGCTTTCACTTTCACAAGATTGAATATACTGCCTTTGGCTGTACTTGAAGGTCGATTTCAAAAAATTCCACTGGAAAAATGGTTATGTCCCTGTGGAGATGGCAGTATTGAGTCAGTGGCTCATGTGCTTCTGGCTTGCACTCTTTATAAAGATTTGAGGAGTGAGGTTATTACCCCTCTACTATTGTCCATGCCGGGTCACTCAACCATTGCTACTGCATCCTTTCCAGAGCAAGATGATCAGGTGACAGCAAAAACTGCAAAGTTTTTAGCGGGGGCAATTAGAGTAAGATCTATTTTGATGTAAACCTCAAAAATGTATTGTGTATAGTTAAGTTTTTACCTCTATCTTCAGTACATTTTATTTTATTTTATTGCTATGGCTAGTGGCTGATGCAAATAAAGATTCTTCTGATTTGATCTGACCCCTAGGTTTCATTGGCTCCTGATGTGTCTTCCCAGGATAGTGGATCCTTGGTTTTCGAGTGACTCAGAAGCTGAATGATTTGGAACCTGAATGCCAAAAACCCTGAAGTGAATGTTTCCATTTTTGAATGTGCCTCGGAAGTCGAACGGCTTCCGAGGTACATTTCTCCATTTTTCTCAATGGAATTTGCCGACTGCCCATTGCGCCTCAGTTGTTGAACGTTTTGGAAGTCGAACGGTCTTCTGGTATGGATTACTGTACCTCATAGCAGGCACTTATAGCTTCCTGGTGGACCAATGTGTATTGGGCCATGAATTGGGGAACAACTGAGACCCTGAGCGATGTCTTGGGTGATGATCCCTTTCTCCTCTTTAGCAGATACTATTTGCACAACTGCTTCTTCTCCTTATTTGGCTGTTCTGGAAATTCAGCCTTAGATGGGAGATAAGATTGTGCAAATAGGAGATTTCCTCCCCTTTTTGCCAGCAGAGGGATTGCGGAATTAATATCTGACAATGATGTGTGCCAGAGGTTTAGGCCAACAAGCTGAACCCAGGCTGTTAGCACACAGAAGCTAATTTCTTTTACTGCAAACCTTTCAGTGGGCTTTGACAAAAGATTGCTTCCCTCCACTTCAGCCCCTCTCTCCATCCCTGCAATTGATGACAGGCTGTCTTGGTGAAATGGGTCTCTTCACCTTCTAGTGCATCTTTGTGATTTATTTTCTCTCTAACACACACACACACACACACACACACACACCTGCTACAAATGCTTGGTTGGCTTTTAAAAATATTATTGCTGCTACTCTCTCTATACAGACATACACTTTAAAAAAATGCATTGTCAGGAATCGCTTTTGCAAACACAGCCTGTTCCATGTTACCATTTCCAAATGGATTTTGCAACAGGGGACTGAGGCCAAGAACCATTTAAAATGCTCCGTGAGTCTCTGCCCAAAGAGTAACTGGAATCTGCCATGTGATTATGTGCCATGTGATTATCTTTAACCAGTAGCTCAGTGGAATCATATGGCTGAAAATGATGAGTAATAATAATAATAATGATATTTATATGCTGCCCCCCTGACTGCGTTGCCCCAGCAACTTTGGGTGCCTCCCAACAGAGTATTAAAAACACAATAAAACATCAATCATTAAAAACTTCCCTAAAAAGGGCTGCCTTCAGATGTCTTCTAAAAGTCAGATAGTCGTTTATTTCTTTGACATCTGATCTGAGGGCGTTCCACAGGGCAGGGCCCTCTGCCTGGTTCCCTGTAACCTCGCTTCTCGCAGGGAGGGAACCACCAGAAGGCCCTCAAAGCTGGACCTCAGGCTGAATGGTAGAAACGCTCCTTCAGGTATACAGGACCAAGGCCATTTAGGACTTTAAAAGTAAGCACACAAACTTTGAATTAGGCTTAGAAATGTACTGCAAACCAATGTAGATCCATTAGGACTAGTGGTTGTTTTTTTGCTTTTTAAAAAAATTATTAAAGATTTTCATGGTTTACAAAAAGTGTGCATTGTCTTTTTTCAAGTTGTATAGTCCTTTTTTACATTTGATGTGAGACAGTATACAGAATAAGGTGAAGGAAGAAGAAGAGTGGGAGAGAGAAGGGGCATATTTAGTGTGTTTGTGGGGTTTTATGCCAGAGTCACTTGAGTAGGTTCTCTATTCCTTTATTTCATATGCTTTTGTACACACACACACCCCTTTCTCAGTAGTGAGAGAGGTTGGGGTCCCCCAGGGCTTGGCTGGTTATCTTTAGTTGGCTCCAGTGAGGTTTGTTCCTGGGGAGGGGGGGAATCCCTCTGTGCCTGCCACCCCCAACCTGCACACTGGCATTTGCCCAGGGGCAGAGGGGGCTGGCAGCCCCCTCAATATTGGGTAGTGGTGGTTCAGCCCCCTGCTTTCAAATATTGAGGGGAACTGAGGCGTCTTCTGCCCCCCTATAGCCCTATAGCCGTCACCCCTGTAATACACAGTTTAAAACTGTTTAGGGCTTTCAAAGTTAAAAATCAACGCTTTGAATTGAGCCTGAAAAACACATGGCCACCAGCACAGATCTTTTGGTATCCGTCAGATGGTGCCAGTACCATACACTGCTTGCCAGCTTAGCTAGAGCAGTTTGAACCAACTGAATCTCTTCAAGGGTAGCCCCACGCAGAGCATATTGCAATAGTCTAAACATGATGTGCCTAAGGCATATGTAAAAGCTGCCAAATGTTGCTGTGCAATAATTCCCAGCATCCTAGGCCATTGGTCATGCAAGTCTTTTTCCCTCCCCTTGCTTGCTATTCTGTTCTCAGTTTTACTCCTCCTCTTCCTCCTCCCCCCCCTCCTCCTCCTCCTCCTCCTCCTCCTCCTCCTCCTCCTCCTCCTTCTTCTTCTTCTTCTTCTTCTTCTTCTTCTTCTTCTTCTTCTTCTTCTTCTTCTTCTTCTGCCCTTTGTGGGCTGAAAAGCAGCGCCAAAATAACTTCATTCATAACTAACAAAGGAATTTTCTGTCCTGAGAGAATGACACTCCCATCATTTATGGTTTTGCACCACCAGTTAAAGAACGGCTCTGTTTAGACAAGCATTTGGCTGAGTTTCTGCATGCCCCAATGCCAGCTGCACTAATTATCGGTTCTGCTGCACTTTGATCTGACCATTTTATTGTAAAATTATTTGTAAAATACTTCAAAGTGGCTTCAGTGCTCACTTGTTTTTGGTTTGGGTGGGGACAATACTTTAAAAACAATAAAACAGACAGTACAAGGGGGTGGGGGGAACAGACACTGACAACCAAAAATAATATGAATTCAGTATGGGGGGCTTTAAATGTAAAGCCAAACAGTCACCAATTAGGAGTAAATAGAATGACTATAGTTCTAAGGTTATGAATGGGGTGTAAAAGCACAGATGTTGAACAATAAAGGAAGGAAAAGAAGAGAAAAATGTATTGCCCGTTTAAAGATACATCAAAAAAATTGTATTTTGAAAGGATTTGCCACCCATGTGACTGCATTAATTAGTACAGTTAATAAATAACCTCCAAATAGAGGGAAAATCAGAAAGGTTAGTATCCTCCCATAGCTGCTTGAATATTATTACATGTGAATTTCTCTGAGATAGCAATGAACATGACTTTCTTGAACTAGTAGCCTAGTGTCATTGCAGCCCTGAACAATTACTATTTAAGCAGCTACCAGGAGATAATTGCCTTACCTTAAAAAAAGCGAAGAAACATTGTTTAGGATCCAATATCATATTTTTACCCATAAGCATACTGATTTCTGTAATCAGCTGTTTGCAAAATTTATGAACTTCAGCATAATTCCGCCATATAAAATTCATGCCTCCTGCAGCCCCATCTGCCCAAGGAAGGATCCTGATTTTGTGCTCATTGCTGAAGAGCAAGGTAGGATGAACAACCCAGAAATACCAAGTCATTCAATCAATCATAACCGATGAGAGGTGTTCACATGTTCCATTCAACATGTATACAATCTGTGCAAACTGAGTACCAGTCAAGCTATGCACTGGCACAGCTATTTCTTTGTAATTTACAATGAGTGTAGAGTTTCTGTACCTATGCACACAATAGTCAAGCTAGACATTAATATGATTAGTAACAAGTAATGTTCAATGTGTGTACAGCCTGTGCAAAGTGTACAGGCCAAGCCATGCACTTGTAAAGCTATTTACTGTTTGCAATATTCAATAGTGTTGGTTGGCATCCGTCTGTCTCAGGAGATGATGGAAGTCTGCCCTATTGGGGGGTGAAGTCAAACCATTGCAGAGTTACAGCACCTGCTTTGGCTGTAGAGAGGCAAGCCACATACTTGCATGGTGATTCACAAGAAACATTCAATTTGTGTACAATCTGTGGACTTGTTCACATAACAGTTGAGCCCTGTAATTGAAAAGGGTAAACTCTTTCACACAAACAGCTTGTACCTGTGCTCAGTGTAACATGCAAAGAAGCCTATGCTTTTTAGACTCCCCATCACACAACCATGACCTTCCTTAAAAAGGCATCAGGCTACATTTTCTTTTCCAGTGAACTAGCTCCTGCAATTTTGCAGCATCCATTTCCCTTTGAGGGGTTTGTGAAAGGTGCCAGATGAAACCAATAAGAGAAAAGAACAGGGGCTGTAACTTTAATGAAGCACTAGAAAATGCTAGTACAGTTCCTTTGTAAAGCCTTCCACTATCATTGATTTAACAAGTGCCCCCTTCATTTGTCATGTCTTGGAGTTTGATGCAATTCCTTTGCCGCCACAGATGGAAGCAGAAGGCCTCCTGCTCAAGCACTGTCGTTGACATGGGGGTTGATTAAAAAGACTGGGCTTTGTGGTTGTTTATTTGTGCAGAAATGCTCTCTTTAGGTTGAGCTCTCTCTCTCTTCACTTAAGGAACATTTCATTTGCAAAGTGATTGCCAAGGCGGACCGGCTGGACACCAGATTGATAGCTGCAGAGGCGCACTGTCTACACCAGGACTAGCACAGAAATGGCAAGATTCCCACTGCAGGAAATGGCTTTCAGACTGTGCCTGGCCAAACCCTCCCCCACAAGGTCAAGTTGAAACCCACAGTCTCTTCTAAAGCCTTGGGGTTGGTCACACCAGCATTACACCACAAGATGACAACAAATGGTAGATGACAAAATCATAGAATTGTAGAGTTGGAAGAGACCCAACGGTCATCTAGTCCACATCCTTCAATGCAGGAATCTCAACTAAAGCATCCATGATAGATGGCCATCCAACCTCTGCTTAAAAACCACCAAGGAAGGAGAGTCCACAACCTCCCGTGAGAGACTATTCCACTGTCAAACAGCTCTTATTGTCAGAAAGTTTTTCCTGATGTTTAGTCGGAATCTCCTTTCTTGTAACTTCAAACAATTGGTTCGAGTCCTATCCTCTGGAGCAGGAGAAAACAAGTTTGTTCCATCTTCCATGTGACAGCCCTTGAGATATTTGAAGATGGTTGTCCTTTCAGTCTCTTCTTTTCCAGGCTAAACACACCCAGCTCCTTCAACTCACATGGCTTGCTTTCCATATCCTTGATAAGGGGTAGGCAACCTAAGGCCCATGGGCTGGATGCAGCCCAATCGCCTTCTCAATCCGGCCCATGGATGGTCTGGAAATCAGCGTGTTTTTACCTGAGTAGAATGTGTCCTTTTATTTAAAATGCATCTCTGGGTTATTTGTGGGGCTTAGGAATTTGTTCATCCCCCCCCCCCCCCAAAATATAGTCCGCCCCCCAAGGTCTGAGGGACGGTGAACCGGCCCATGTCTGAAAAAGGTTGCTGACCCCTGTCCTTGATCATCTTGGTTGCACAGTATTCCAGGTGTGATCTGACCATTGCAGAATGGAGTGGTACTGTTAGTTCCCTTGATCTGGACACTAGACTTCTGTTGATGCAGCCTAGACAAGCATTCCCCTTTTTTGCTGCTGCGTCACACTGTTGACTCATGCTAAGCTTGTGGTCCACCAAGACACCTAGATCCTTCTCATTGAGACCTCTGGCAAGAGTGATCTGTCACTCCCACAGTGGCCGGGGGGGGGGCAGGGAAGAGAGGGAGGGAGGGAGGGAGGGAGGGAGGGAGGGAGAGAGAATTGGGAGGCAGAAAGAGTCGAGGAAAGAAAATGGGTTGGCCCTTTTGGCTTTGGGCTGACCACCCCTGACTTCAATCCTGCTCATTGCTAGCAAGCGGCCCCTGACAGATTACCCCCAAGAAAATATGGCCCTCAACAGAAAAAGGTTCCTCCCCTGCCCCAAGGTGCAAGTACTTTTGACATCTCAAGGACCTTTGGGGTAAAGGAAACTCAACAAGTAACCAAGCAGATGTTTATCACCTAAAACTGTGGAATGAGCACAAAATCCCTTGGGATTCAGCAATGCACATGTGGATCTGAAGATGGTGTTGGGGAGCTGGCTTCAGTCATGCAGGCACTCACCAACCAACCTTCCCTTTGATAAATGTTATTGACACTCTTCTGAAGACACTGAATCAATATATTGGATTTTGCATAGAGGAAGCAGCTGACAATCTACTGCTTCTAGGACATTAGCCCGGCTCTTTGCAGTTGCTCTGAGTTCCTGGAAGGAGAATATTCATGGCACTCCTTACATTTTGGAACAGTGCAGCCATTACCATTGGGCTGCTTTGGTACACATTTGCCTTTGGCTCCCATCCAGCTCTCCAGTGACCATTTGGGGAGCCAGCCAGCATGGCTTCATGGGCACCAGGAAGCTGTCGCCTGCCCAAGGGCTTAGTGTGAGTGCAAGAGACAGGAGAAATTTTTTTTTGGGGGGGGGGGCTGGCAAGTCAAGGTCCAGGGAGGTGCATGGAAGATCAAAAGGTCAAGTCAAGTTCCAAAACGCTGCAGTCTAGATGGAGCCACGATGGAGGAGTCCTGATTCACCTACTTGGTGTGATTGGTTGCTCAGACTGAGGGACTCAAGCCTTATTTATAAGGGAAGCCAAGTCCTTACTAGTTCCCCAAACTCCCAGGCCCAGCTGTGCAACTCAGTGAGCTCTTCAGAATCCCCCAATGCATCAGGTTCTCCTGCAGGCTCTGATGACACTTCCTTGGATGAGGTATCGATAGAATCCTGGTCAGGCTGAATCCTGATGCCACTTAGAAGGTGCCTCCCTGGGAGCCTGTGGAGTCAGGGGACCTGATGTTTTGTGGCTGAATACACACCACAGCTCCAGACAGCATGCCATCACCCCCAGGAGAAAACACAGCAATGAGCCTGAGCTGAAGCCAAGTTGCAAACTGTACACATCTGGTAGCCAGATGCTTTCATCTCTGAGCCCTCACCAGGAAAAAGCCAAAACCCAGCATGTCCCATGGAGCAGAGCCCTACTGAGGATCTAGAAAGGGGTGGAACAACTATAATACTGCTCAGTTTGTTGCCTGGCTCACTTGTGCTATATCTTCCTCTGCCTGGGTCCTTGCTCAGTCTTGCTGGTACATTGGGGAATTTTGCCAAACCACTTGGAGAGAAGAGCTCATCTAGGACCAGTCTTCTAGTCTTCAAAGCACTTCCTGCCTGCTTTTCTATTGGTGTTGAGGAAAGCTGTTATCTGGCAACCATCCACACCATTGGAAGCAGCTGGCTGTACTTGCTGCTGGCTGCTGGTGGGAAGACTGGTGGATGCAGCTGGAATTGGCCCAGGGATCTGAGAAGCATTCCCACGCTTTGGTGTTAGAAGGCTGTATAGAATCAGTTTGTGGTTGGAGTCCAGCTGGCCCTGCATTGGCAGTGTTGACTCAGACACACTCTTTCCTGTTCCCTTATGTCAATGCATGAACAGCCTTTGCTAGATCATGAACACAAATGCTCAGGAGTTAGTCACTCCTGATTTATGTTAATTATTATATGAATTGACCTGTTCTGCACCACACAAAGCAGTGTGTGGACTAGAATTATCATTACCAATGGGGTGACATTTTGCAGTTTCTAAATAATCTGATGTAGTGGTGGGTTTTTTTAATTAAAAATGCATATTTTGAGAGAAAATACATTGAAAAGTGTATATTCAAATACAGATTTAAATAAAGCTTTTGTATTTACGTGTTGTTGTTTTTTAAAAAATGCCAATTAATGGAGAAATAAGATGGAATGAACTTACAAATGAGCAGGCAGTGAAAGTGTCCTAGATGGGGAAAGACTCTCCATCCTTAACTATGCCTCAAATTATACCTTGGGGCAGCATGGTTCATACCTTACTGAAAAGGATCTCTCTTTTGTGTGGGAGTGGGTAATATATGTTGTACAACACCACTTCCGGGATCTTATAATACACAACCCTTCTCTCTCTCTCTCTCTCTCTCTCTCTCTCCCCCTCCCTCCCTCCTTCCTTGGAGGTTTTGGAGCAGAGGCTGGATGGCCTTCCATGGATGCTTTAGTTGAGATTCCTGCATTGTAGGGCTAGAGGACCCTTGGGGTCCCTTCCAATTCCACAATTTTATGATTCAAAGCTAGATAGAACAATGGTATGACTAAAGTAGCTTTGTATGTTCACCTGGGCAAGTAATTTGGAACCCATGAGGCTAGACAGACCTGCAAGTAAATAGACTGAGGAGTTGCTATTAGCAAAGGGCCATGCAGGCTTGGCCATGCTACCAAGGATGATGCTTTGGCCCTTAGATGCACTTTTTGGAGGAGGTGGGCTGCCTTTCATCCCAGGCCCCATTGGGTCACCTGCCTGCATTTCTGCTCGCTCCCACATCTTTCTTTCCCACTGATTGCAGCTCCAGTTTGTTAATTTGGCATTTCCCAAAGAAGAGGAACACAGGGGATACAGAATGAGGTGTTGACTGCAATCAGCAGGTGGCAATGGAGGTCAAAGTGGCCCTGAACTCTCCCCAATCCAGACAGTTCCGGAAAAGGCAGTTCCTGTTCCAGTTCCTGGTATCAATGCCTGGAAGGATGGGAAGGAGGTAAGAATTAGGCACCTGCTGACAAGTGCTACTGCTGTTGGCACTTTAACATCCTCTTCTCTTCAGTTTGCATTCACATTTCCATCCAGTCACTGCCTGTCAGCCTAACCTACTTCAAAGTTTTGTTGTGGGGATAAAATAGGGAGGAGAAAAACTATGTTTGCCTCCTTGAGCTCCTTGGAGGAAAGGTGGGATATAAATGCAACCAAACACCAACACTTGGGCTATCCCTGATTTAGTTCAGGAGATTCATAAGCTTCTTAACATGTCTTAGATCACCTCTCTACTGCACTCTTTTCAATAATGAATGCAGACTCCCAGACCTTTCCTTCAGCCAGTAGAACCAGAAAATGAAAGGCATGGTAGACTCTGGAGCCCATGCTGTTGTAGCAAGCTGTTGAAGTTGCTACACAGCTGAAAAGCAAAGTGTGTGAGAACCAGGTAGCACATAGGGGGGAGTGGAAGAGATTCCTATGAGCACAGCAGCTGAATAGCTTGCAGTGGAAATGGCTGCCACACCACTCAGTTCACAGCTTTACACTAGTGTTTCCTTGTGAGGTTAAGTCAACATGATCTTACATAGCAGCTTTTACAGAGAATGTCCAAAGAAAGACCCCCTCTCCACTTTATCACAATGCATAATTAATTTATGGAATGCACTGCCACAAGAGAATGTGATGACTTAGGACTTCCGGTTGGTCGCCCAGTAATGGCAGTCAGGAGCTCTTTCGGCTGAAAGAGTCCCTGTGCTTTGAAGTTGGAGAGACTGCGAGAGTGTCGTGGTTCCCCACAAAAAAACCTCAGATTGGGCGTTCTGAGGACCTGGTGTTCCCGCAGGTGCCTTTGTGCGACTACCCCGCTCCACGGTAAGCTCTTAAGAGCCCCGGGAGTGAGCGGGGTTGGAGACGCGGCACAGTGGAAATGACTGCTTCCTTCAAAGCGTGAAGCTCCGAGACTGGCGATCGTGAGCGGCCAATTCCTTCAAGAAAAAAGACTTAAAATTCGGAACTGTAAATAACTACAAAGCTAATTCACAAAAAGATTGGGAAGAAAAGGGGATTTAAAAACGGAGGTCGGTCCCCCTTTGTTGGAGAAAGCTAAAATCAGTGTACAAAGACCGAAGCCTTAAAGGAGCGAAAAACATTTGAAACTTTGCAAGCAGTACTATTATCCCCCCTCTCTGAGGGAAGAGGGGGTATTTATTTTTAAAGACAGAAACTTTGGGAGAAAGCTACAGAGATAGAGACCCCCACTCTGTAGCGGACCACCCGGGAGGGAAGACTAGTCTCCATTGTGACGTCACAATGAAAGAGGAAACATTCAATCTCTGTTTCCACTGACTTTGTTACAAATTTTCCTGCGCTGTCTGGCTACATATTAAATTAGTTAAAAAGTGTCCTCTTTCCCCAGGTCCAAGGGGAGTTTTGGAGAATTCTTTCCTTGTCATTTTATTTTCTATGTAGCCTTCAGTGGGACTGGAGAAGGGAACTTGTTTTCCTCTTTCACTGTGCCAGACTGTGGTATTGACCTTGAAATTCCTAAGCCATTATGAGTTCAGATAAAATGTGGCTCTAAAAGTCAACAATTTGAGGAGTCGGTGATGACAATGTTGAGTGATATTAGAGAAGGCTTAATCGCAATACAGCAAGCATGGATAAATTGGATAAAAGGATTGAACTTTTAAGTACTGACTTAAAGGAAGTGAAAGATGAGATAACCACACATGACACAAGGTTGGCACAGCTGGAAACAGTTAGAGTGCCGGATTTGGAACGGCTGCAATATGAAAATGCCAATTCAATCACCTTTCTTCAGATGAAAGAAAAAGAATCTCATTTGAGATTGAGGGGGGTCCCCTTTTTGGAAGAAGAAAAACTCAATGAGTCTCTGATAGACTTTTTTTGGAATGCTGGGATCTGAAAAAAGAGGCAGTCGAGTGATGGATAGAGAAAGTCTATAGATTTGGGCATTAAAAAGATACTAAAATAACCTATGTATGAGATTCTTTTTCTTTCATCTTTAAGACCAAGGAACAAAGAGATATCATATTGGGACATCATTATAAAAAAGGCCTTAAAATCCAGGACAAATCCATAGTGCTCTTTAAAGAGGTCCCACGTCATTTTTTGAATTTGAGATCCCAATACACAGATTTGACAAACATCCTGAGGAGGAAGAATGTTTTTTTTTAGGTGGGAATTATCCTTCAAATTTGAAGGAAGAAAGCAAAAGATCAAGACTGTTGGAGAGAAGGATAGATTTCTGCAAAAGCACGTGGTTGAACTTGGACTGCAAAGCCCACAGCTGTTGGGGGCAGAAGCAGCAACCCCTTAATCTGACACTATGGCTTTGAGAATTTATTCATGGAATGTTAATGGTTAATGTTAATTTGAATTCTCCTCAAAAAAGGAGACAAGTTTACCATGTTTTGGAAAAACAGAATTTGGATGTAATTTGTTTACAGGAAACCCATATTACATAGAAAAATATTAATAAACAAAAGATTGGGACAAGAATTTATTTCTTCAGACAAAGTGAAAAAAAGAGGAGTGGTTTTCTACATTAAGGAAAAATGGAATCCAAAATTATTTTTTAAAGACGAGGAAGGAAGACACTTAGCAGTGGAAATTACAGCACAAGGCAAAAAATATTTGTTATTGGGAATCTGTGCACCTAATGATGGTAAAGCAGAATTCTTTAAGACCTTGGAAACAAGTCTTCTGGAATATTTGGATTACAAATTAATTTTGATGGGGGACTTGAATGGAGTTGCATCTACTTTGATGGATAGGACTCAGAGACCAAAGATTCTGAATTCTGGCAGACTACCTAAGACTTTCTTTGATTTAACGGACAAATTTGATCTGTCAGACATATGGAGAGTTAGAAATTCAACTGAAAAAGACTTCCCTTGTTTGTCAGATGCAAACCAATCATTTGCGAGAATAGCCTATCTATGGATATCCAGAGACTTGGTTCCTAAAGTATTAAAAACAGAAATTTGCCCTAAAACTTGCTCTGATCACAATGCAGTTTTCAGGGACCTGAAAATGTTCGTACAGGGTTCCTTCAGCTGGAGAATGAATGATGATTTGTTGATAAGTACTTTGTTAGGGAAATGCCATCAGTGCCGGAGGGAGAGAGCAAAATCCAGAGGGATTCCAGAGAGCGTCCCAGGATTGGAAGAGGCAGCCCATCTTCTGGGGAAGAGAATCAGCGTAGCACCAGTGGAGAAGGGGGGCAGATGGGGGAAGCGGCGAGGCGGTCCCATGACTCCTTGCCGGGGACCAGCGGAGAGAGTAGGGGTCCTCCGCTGCCTACACCCTCCTTGCGCAGAAGGCTTTCACGCAGAGAGAGTAGGAGGAAACTAGGCGTCAAAGAGCTTCTTTGCTGGAAGAAGTTTAAGAAATGCCCACTGACGGATTCTGCCAGCGACTGAGACAGCCACGGGTGAGTGGCTGTCCGGACAGAAAAGGTTCACTCAGGCAACCCAGCCAGGTGTTTGCACCGGCTTACGCACGAGCAACCCCTAGAACCATTACATACTTCAATTGTAAATAAAGCCCAAAAAACCATAAAGGATTATTTTGAACAACATGAACCAGGGAATGGAAACCAGGGTTATTTGGGATGCCAGTAAAGCAGTAATGAGAGGTTTTCTTATTCAACAAAATTCAATTAGGAAAAAGTCACAGAATGAGAGAAAAGATAAAATTATGGAACAATTAAAAGACAAAGAGAAGAAGCTTAGAGAAAACCCAAAGAATTTGCAGATACAAAAAGAAATTAGGACCCTACAGACCCAATAGTCACAGTTAGTGAACCAAGAAATAGAATAGAAGTTAAGAAGGATGAGACAAAGAAATTTTGAATCTGCAAATAAATGTGGGAAACTTTTAGCCTGGAAATTAAAGAAGAGACAAAAGCAAAGTACTATCACAAATATTGTAACAGAAAGAAAATCTGTAGAGAAACCCGAGGACATAAGAAAATGTTTCTATAAATATTATAAACTTTGTACAGTTTATAAGGATAAAGAGGACTTGGTAAAAATTGAGCAATTCATTAAGATTAATGGTTTGCAGAAGATCCCAGAAGATAAAAAGAATCCTACTAAAGGGACTAATCACAAGACAGGAAGTTGGACATGCAATAAACTCAATGCAACTTGGCAAGTTGGTCTATCAGCGAAATAATATAAGATATTGAAAGACTGGCTTATTCAACCTCTGAAAGAAGTACCGGTATGTAATCTGATTCTACGAGAGGGCAAAGCACCTGAAACCTGGAAGGAAGCTTATATTACTCTGATTCCCAAACAGGGTCAAGATAGATCCAATGTCAAGAACTACAGACCAATCTCCTACTTAATGTGGATTACAAAAAATTTGCAAATATATTGGCTAGCAGGCTAAAGAAAGTTTTATCTAAGCATATCCACAAGGACCAGGCACATGAAAGACAATATCAGGAAAACTGTGGATATTTTGGAACAGTTGGAAGCAAGAAAGAGCTGTAAAGCAATGTTAATGTTTATTGATGCAGAGAAGGCCTTTGACAATGTATCCTGGAGTTTTATGTTGCATAACTTTGAAAGTACGGGGAGTTGGTCAAGACTTTTTAAATGGTATTAAAGCGATCTATCAAGAACAAAAAGCTAAAATTATTGTAAAAAATGTGGTATCGGAGGAAATTAGAATAGAGAAGGGAACCAGGCAAGGGTACCCACTTTCCCCTCTGCTGTTTATTTCAGTCCTAGAGGTCTTGCTAAGTATGATTAGAAAAGATGAACAAATTAAAGGTATTACAGTAGGATCCAAACAATATAAATTAAAAGCCTTTGCTGATGACTTAGTATTGACATAACAAGACCCAGACTCCAGTGCAGTAAAAGCACTGGAGCTGATACAGGAATTTGGACACGTAGCGGGTTTTAGGTTAAACAAGAGCAAAACCAAAGTATTAGAGAAAAATCTGGACAATGATGAAAGAAAACAACTACAAGAAAAGACGGGCCTAGATTTTGTGGGAAAAGTTAAAAATTTGGGGGTGAATCTGGGAAAAATCTGAACTTGTACAAAGATAATTATGAGAAATTATGGAATGAAATTAAGAGAGATTTGGAGATACGGTCAAACTTAAAATTGTCATTGATGGGCTGGATCTCAGTGGTTAAGATGAATGTGCTGCCAAAGATGCTTTTTTTGTTTCAAGCCCTCCCAATTATAGACAATGTGAAATGTTTTAAAGAATGGCAAAAAGCACTATCTAGATTTATCTGGCAGGGGAAAAAACCCAGAATTAAATACAAATTACTTATGGATTATGTAATTAGGAAATCGTTGTACAATGTTTGGATAAAATACAAAGATCTTTTATAAAGGAAGATGGGGGGCCGCTAGGGAAGATGGCCGACAATACCATCTTTCCGGCTCGCACAAGGTAATTTAGAGGCTGATTATCAGCCTCCCTCGTCTTCCCAGGGGTGGGAAGACGCTGCCTTGCCCGCGGTTGCCCATAAATCACCCCCGAGTTCGAAAGAAGGAGGGGGTGGGGGCACTGGGTGGAAAGCCCTCGAGCGAGCTTCGGAGCTCCCGGACGCTGCTTTCAAGAGCGAAACTAGTTGCATTGCTTAAAAGGAAAAAAATTGGAGAAAAATAAATGCACATGTTTCGAGCGAAGTCAGGAGTGTATTATCTGCTAAATAAATCTACCACTGAGAAGATAAGAGTGATGGGATGGAATGAAGAGAAGACTCATCAAAGAATCACAGCCATGTCGGTATGTTGAATGGAACAGAAAGGGGGGGACTTTCTTTTTCATTATGATTTACCTAACAACCCCCCCCCCCCCCGAAGAACCGTCACAATGACTGGAAGTGAGACTGGAAAATAAACTGGGGGGGGGGGGAATACTAACAAAAGGTTTTATTTTGTGAAAGATCTGGAAAGAAGAGAGGCTTTCTTGTGGCGTAGTTATTACAGTGATCCGCCATTATGAGACAGACCTTGTTGTGAGACCTACAGTCAAAGGGGGGGGGGTGAGCCACTGCTTGGTTATCAGGTTTGGATCATAAATTTGAAAGGGCAATAACCCTCCTGGAAAGGCTGATTTATGTGCAACGGGTCTGGGAAAATTAAGGAGCCGATGCCTAGACTGTATTTCATCGGAATTCACTAAAATGGTGAAGGCCGCTTGAACAGGACATTTGGATTTTTGGATCTGCCTTGAGATGAATTACGGGAGAGCATTACAAAGTTCACACAGAAATATAAACAACGTTGTTCCTTTTAACTCACTTGTGGAAACAACTCGGAGGTTACTAAGAAGAAAAAAAGATACAACAAGGAGATGGGAAGATTGGACTTGCGAATACCAAAGCAGCAGAAATATAAGATGATTGGACCCCTACCGAACTCGAAGCATGGGTACCCCCCACAAAAATTTAAAATTTGGTTAAATATTTGGATTTTGTGATATGTATTGGCATAATTTGGAATAATTAATATGATATGATATGATTGGTTTGTTAAAAGGAAATTTAATAAAAATTATTTGGGGGGGGGAGGAAGATGCCCAGATGGCTTTCACCAATGGAGGCGAAGGCCCAGAAAAAGTTAAATATGGATACCAAATGGTTGAGATATTCAGATTTGTTACTGGAGGATAAAGAAGGTTATAAACTAAAACCATTTGATCAAGTTTAAGATAAGTTAAATTGGTTACATTATCACCAGATTAATGAATTGTACAAATTAGATAAGAAAAACAGTTTTGCCTTTGAAAAATTTAAGTTGGAGACAGAGTTGGTGGACACTAAAGTTAAAAATCTGTCTAAAATGTATGTTACATTTTAGTGGCATAAAAAGGATAAACAATTTAAATCAGTGATGATAGATTGGGCAAGAGATGTAGGACATAACATAATGTTTGAGGATTGGGAAAGATTGTGGAAGAGAGGGGTCAGGTTCACTGCATGTACAATGTTAAAGGAAGATATGATGAAAATGATGTATAGGTGGTATTTGACTCCTGTTAAACCAGCAAAGATTTATTATAATTGTGATAACCTATGTTGGAAATGTAAAGAAAAAGAAGGAACTTTTTATCACATGTAGTAGACCTGCCCCAAGGTGAAAGACTTCTGGGAAAAGATTTATAATGAATTGAAAAAAATGTTGAAATATACATTTATATAGAAACCAGAGGCCTTTCTTCTTGGAATAACAGGTTTGGAATTGCCAAAGAAATATGTTAAATTATTTTTGTATGCCACAACTGCCGCTCAAATCTTACTAGCTAAGAAGTGGAAAACGCAAGAACTACCAACTGTGGAAGAATGGCTGATGAAGATGATGGACTTTTGGGAGCTAGCCGACCTGACTGGAAGAGTCTGTGACCAGAAGGAGGAGGAGTACCAGGAAGAATGGACAAAATTTAATGATTATTTAGTTAAATGTGTTAAGTTAAATTAATTGGAAAAAGCTTGCAATTACCAGTTAGGCTTAGGATTTAAGTAAGTAATGTGATGAATTATTATGTTTAATGCTGAATTGGGAAGAAAGAGTCATGTTAAGTGATTAAGTTAAGATTATAAGAATCTTGATTTGGAAAACTGTTAAAATGATATGCACTGAAATTCAACTAGGGGGATACGAGGAAGTCACTTAACAATGTTAAGAAGATTAGTTTCAATAAGGTTATGATTTATGTTTGTCTGTTTATTTGTTAGTGTGTTTTTAATTTTTTGAAAATCAATAAAAAAATTGGGGGGGGGGAGAATGTGACGACTTAGGATGTCTTTAAAGAGGGGCATTAGATGTATTGATGGTGATGATGGAGCAACAGCAGGAGGAGAGGTCTATTAACGGATGTCAGTCATGTTGCCTATAAGGAATTGACACATTCAGCATTATAAAAGCAAAGGAAGAGCTTTGCTTGATCAGGTCTAAGGCCCATCTAGCCTGGCTTCCTATGCTCACAGTGGCCAACCAGATGCCTCTGGGAAGCCTGCAAGCAAGACCGGGGGGGCACCTCTGATTCCCAGCAACTGGTGTTCAGAGGCATCCTATGCAGCTGGAGGTAGTCTAGTGCATGGCTCTCATGGCCAGCAGCCGCTTATTGCATCGTGCTCTGTGCATTTGACTAAAATGCCTCTAAAGTCATTCAAGTTGGTGGCCATCCCTGTCTGTGATTGGCATACATTGGACCGAGAAGGCACACTATGGACATCATCTTCTGCTTGTGGGCATCCCAGAGGCATCTGGTTGGCCACTGTGGAATGGAGGGTTCTGGTTACTTCCTCCTGTCACCTGGCTCCCACCTGCTAATGGGATGTTAGTGCAACCTAAAGAAAAAGGTATTCTGATTGCTCTGCCTGCGTCCTCTGCTCTTTCAGGTCCATCCTGTCTAGCCTCCATCTAGAGCTGCCTTCCCCAGCCTGATGCCCAGGGCTTTCTTCAGCCCAAAAACACCGGAATGGTGTTTTGGCACCTCTCAGCTGGGCCCTGGAAGTGGGGGGGGGGGGCTGATCAGCCTCAGCAAAGCCCCACTATGCCTCCAGCTCACAAGGACAACCCTCGCCAGAGCCCAATGGACATCCTCTATGGGCTCCAGAGAGGCACAGTTGAGCTGGAGATGCAGCAGGTCTTTGCTGAGGCCCTTCAGCCTCCCATCTAACAGCTGACATGTGGGAAAGCCGCACCTCAGCTGACCAAGCCCCCATGCTGAGGCAGGGGGAGAGGAGCTCATTAAGCTGCTCAGCCAAGGTGCAGAAAACCACCATCACCTCAGCTGTGGAGACCCCCCTCCCCTCCCCCAAAATATCGTCTTTGGGTTCTAGAGTGGGTCTTCTGAGGGAGGTGCGTTCCGGCACCTTTTGATCTAGAAAAACCCCCACTGCTGATGCCTGCCAGTTGATAGACTCCATCTTCTATCAGCCCCAGCCAGCCCATTGTCAGGAATGTTGAGACTTGTAGTCCAGCAACATCTGGAGAGCACCAGGATCGGGAAGACAGATGTAGAAAAGCAGACCAGATATTTGGCTTCTCTGAAGCCATATGCACTAGCCTACTTGCTCTCTATATAGAGGCCTCCCAACAGTGATGGAGCAGAATACATACAGCAATATTAGCACACATCATATGTCTGTCTCTGCAGGCCAAGCCCACGTGATTCTGCCAAAGCTGACTACTTGGCTGCTCTCCCTTCGTCAAATCTCTACACACAGAGCATTAAAATGGAATGAGGATGCGCCTCAGATGAATGTTAATGATATAGAATACTATTTCCAAGTCCTGGGCTTTGCTGTGTTCTCATGCATAATGTCTTCGATCTCCTTTTACAAGCAAAGATGTCGTTTAATTAACTCATGGGCCGCTTGTCTCATTGCAGGCTTGCAAAGTGAAAGGAAGAGTGGGAGGCACACAGCAGGGTAATCCAAGTAAACAGTGGGAAGAACAATTCAGCTTTGATACAGTTCCTTTATGCCTGTGGAAGTGATCCAGGGGGAAAGCTGTGCTCAGAGTGGTAAAGGAGGGTTGTAAAGAGGCTTGGGAGGAACCATTGTAGGCTTGGATTCAGAAATGGAGCGATGGGGAATCTGCAGCCTTCCAGATGTTGTTAGACTCCAGCTCCCACAGGCCCCAGCCAACAAAGCCAATGGTCAGGCATGATGGGAGCTGAGGCCACCTACTTCTGGAGAGCCATACATGGCATGAGGATGAAGCATTGTTTACCCTGTTTGCAGCCTTCCCATAGGCATCGGGCTGGCCACCATGCAAACAAGAACATTGGCCAGGTGGGCCTTTGTTCTGATCCAGTAGGTCTCTTCTCAGCAATGTGTAGCCCTTACGTAGGATATAAACCGATGAAACAGCAGTGATGGTAAGTGGGGATAGAGTGTTTCTGGCAATGGTGGCCATGGAACTGCATTCTTGATAACTGGGTATGTAATAATAATAATAATAATAATAATAATAATAATAATAATAATAATAATGGAGTGGTACCTCAGGTTACATACGCTTCAGGTTACATACGCTTCAGGTTACAGACTCTGCTAACCCAGAAATAGTGCTTCAGGTTAAGAATTTTGCTTCAGGATGAGAACAGAAATCGTGCTCCAGCAGCGAGGCAGCAACAGGAGGCCCCATTAGCTAAAGTAGTGTTTCAGGTTAAGAACAGTTTCAGGTTAAGTACGGACCTCCGGAATGAATTAAGTACTTAACCTGAGGTACCACTGTAATAGTAAAATTATAGCATGGCTAGAATTTGTTGACAGCCTTATCCTCCAAAACCTGCTGATTTGCCTCACTGTCCTGTGGGCTTCTGGCCAAGGACACGGCAGTATTCTCCTGTTCCAATTGTCCTTTCCATTATTTCCTGTTTAAGTACAATGGTTATAATGCCAAAGGTGGAATATCTGAGAAGATTAATATGGTCTGCGGTTGGGTTGGGTTCTCCATCTCTCTCTCTCTCTTAATATGCTTTCATCATCCATCAAGCCTTATCTCTAGGGACAGTTCCCTGGCTAATATAAGTTATTGGAGGGAATTTGCTGACAGATGAAAATGCATTCAGAATCACGGGGCATTGGGGTTGATGGGCGCCTGTTACTTTAAGAGGCAGGAAGGAGTGAAGTGACTATTGAAACAAGAGTGCAGTTCAGGGGGGTCTGAGACATCTTTGTCAGGCATTACACTCTCCCTACAAGTGAGAGCCCATGGAGCAATCACAAGGTATGTGGGGGAAATCAGTTATACTGGAAGGGTCTACCTGGATCAGCAGGATCTTGGAGAGCTCTGCACTGATGACTTGCTCCAGCAGAAGTCCTCACATATACGAAATACAAGGAGGGGGATGGAGCAAGACATTAAACCCTCCTGTGGTTTAACGTATTTATGCATATATATTTTTGCAGTGTAAGTTACTTGGAAATCCTTTGGGTGATAAGTAACTAATCAATTTAATCGCAAATAAATAAAAATACATGTTTTGCTCCCCTCACTTTTGCTCCCCTCACTTGCCTTGTCCCCACTGGCATGTGACCCTCAGAAGGGAATGCAGCCCTTAGGCTCAAAAACAAGAAGAAGGTGCCCCCCTTGTTTTAGTGCTTGAGCTTTGCTTATATAGGCTGGCCATAGCATTTTTGGATGGGGGCCAGCAGGAGTTGCCCTGTACTTTGTTGTACTTGGAAGGGGGTGGACTCTCCTTTGTTGGAGGTTTTCAGACAGGAGCTGAGTGACAATATGTCAGGGATTCTTTAGCTGTGATTCCTGCATTGCAGGGGGTGGACTAGATGACCCTTGGAACAAACTCTATCGTTCTATGAATTCTATGAGTCTATGATCAGTGGCAGAGCTTCATGCTCCAGCACCGGGGGGTGGAGAGCAGGCGGGGGTGGGTCTGGCGTGCGTGCATGCCGGGGGTGTGGCGCGCTGCCTGCGGGGGCGTGGTGCCAAGCGTGGGGGGCAGCCATGATGGCACCCCACCGGGATCACGCTGCCGGGGGCGGTCCACTCCCCCTGCACTCCTCTTCCTCTGCTAGTGTCTATGATTGTGTCAAGTGAACTGGTGGGGGGGGGGGAGAGAAATTGAGTGCTAAATAGTTTAACATTTATCCAACCATCCTGGTCTGCCAGTCCATAATATCTGATCTCTCTCCCCCCCACCCCCATTTTCCCTCAGATGTAAATAATTAAAGGTTTCACTTACGCTTAATGTGTTTTTCTGGTATGTAGCTTTGTTAGACTTCATGACCAGAGTTTGCTGACTGGGGAAAAAGGAGATAGTGTACATATTCTGTACATATTGTTTTGTTGGAGAACTGCATTGCAAAATTCAGAGAACTGTGACTTTGAAGGCTACTTGTGTTGCATTATGCATATTGTTTCAGAAAGTGTGAATTACACAGGTTTGCATTAAAATGTGAACCAAACTTGATTTATTTCCCCTTCCTTGGTTGCATTTCTGATTTTGAGGTAGAAACTGTCAGGGCAAGAGACTTGCCAAGTCAATTATAATAGCCCACCAAGGGCCGAACTTCTGGGAATGTATCTGGAGGTTGGCCCTTTCCTGTTTGACTTCACCCCAGTCTTTGATGACTGACTCTTTCTTAAGCATTGCCAAGTCCATGAAATATGCCCCTCTGTTCTTTGCTGGATAGGCAAACACTTGTTTTCTTGCAGCCATAAAAGCCTGTAAAAGGTTTCTATGCCTGGACTTCTCTGCCTGGGTAAATGGAACTGACAAGCTTTAATTAGCTGGTGATGGCCAGTAAAAGGACTAATAATGTTGAGCGAGGATTTGAGCTGCGGGAACTCTTCTGTCTCCCTCCCCCTGCCCCCAATCCTAGCATCTCTTCGTAATTAGGTTTTAATTTAAAGGAAGCAAAAGGGAAAGAAAGCCATTCCAGCATATCGACAATGTGTTGCTTGACATTGCACAAAGAGACACTGTGGGAGGCGTGCTGAAATAAATAACAAGGCAGGCTCAATTTGCGTATAATTTCAGCTGAGGATTGTTTCTCTGTTACTGTGGGGCTTGAAAGTGAGCGAGAGAGTAAGAGAAGTGGTGCAAGAACATTGGAAAAATGGAAACATAAAACACTGCCTTATATACCTAGTCAGTCCATTAGTACATCCAGCTCACTGTCATCTACTCTTACTGGCAGTGACTCTTCAGAGTTCCAGGCATTCCCAGCTCTAGCTGGGGAGATGTCAGGGACTGAATAGGAGTCTTTCTGCATGCAAGGTGGATGATCTACATACCACGAGCTATGGCTCATCTAGAAAGGTACATAGAAAGTTGCCTTATACTGAGCCATCAAGCTCAGTCTTGCTTGCACTGAATACCAATGGTTTTTTTCATGGATTCAGACAGGGGACTCCCCAGCTTCATAGATGCTAGGGACTGAACCCAGGACCTTTTGCATGCCAAGCAGTGTTCTATGACTGAACTACACTCCTTCAAACCATTTTTGTTATCAGCTACATCAGAAAGCTGCATCTGTTCAAAAGTCCATGTGACTGAGTTGGGGTAGGGGGACACCACTTTGCAGTGGCTCTCGTCCTACTTAGATGGATGTTTCAAGAGGGTGATGCTTGAGGATTGCTCATCAGCCTTGTGGAGCCTTCAGCGTGGGGTTCCGCGGGGTTCAATTGGATCCCCTATGCTGTTTAACATCTACATGTTGTCAGCAATATTCTGATGACACGCAGCTTTACTTCTCCTTTACATCTGCAGGTGAGGCAGTGGAAATGCTGGACTAAAGTCTTGCCTCCGTCATGGGCTGGATGAGAGCCAACAAAGTGAAGCTCATTCCCGATAAGACAGAAGCACTGTTAGGAAGAGGTTCTCTAGACTGGATGGCTGGGTGGTTGCCTGCTCTTGATGGGGTTACACTTTCTCTGAAGGAGCTCAGGGGTCCTTCTGGATCCTTTGCTGTCACTTGAGGCTCAGGTGCCTTCTATCAGCTTTGCCTGGTGGCCTAGCTGTGCCCCTATCTGGTCAGGGGTAGTCTAACTTCAGTTGCCTATGCTCTGGTAACCCCTAGGTTAGATTGCTGCAACATGTTCTGAAGACTGTTTAGAAACTTCAGCTGATGCAGAATTCAGCTGCCATGCAAGGCATGACAATTTGAGCATATTACACCAATCCTGGCCTGACTGTACTGGTTGCCAATTAGTTTCTAGGCCCAGTTCAAAGCGCTGGTTTTGACCCATAAAGCCTTAAATGGCTCAGGACTGAAATATCTCAAGGATCACTTCTGCCCATATGAACTGACCTGGACCCTGAGATCATCATGTGATGGCCTTCTTTGTGTGCCTTCTCCATGAGAGGACCAGAGGGAATGTAGCCAGATCTGTTGCTTCTGACCCGTCCCACTACTGTCATGTGGTCCCCTGAAACTTGTCTATGAAGGATTTCAGTCTTCAGGCTGAAAAAAGGCTCACTGGCACTGATCTAAGCTGGGGGGGGGGGTTGGTGTTCCAACTGTTGCTGGACTCCAAGTTCCATCAGTGCAAAGCAGCATTACGGCTGATTTTAAGGATGATGAGTGTTGTAACATCTGTGGGTTGAGAAACTTGTGCAGAAACCTTTTGAAGCCTCCCATGTGCCAATTTTTGGGCTGTTTCCAGTAGTTTTTACTCACACACCAGTATAAAGCTGCCATGGAAGGGAGGGAGGATAATTGCATCTTTAGGAAGGCATTTGGGGATGTGCTATTATGACATTGCAATGTTATTATAAGGTGGTCTTATTTCTTTAATGTGCAGTAAATGGTTTCCTGCTGTAGTCGGTCATTGAAGCTGGTTTCTACGTGTGTGCGTTATCTATTGCCTGTATTCCATGATGGTTTAGAATCCTGTTGTTGCCGCTGGTGGTTTTTTAAAATAATAAAATGGAACTTGTGTTTGTAAAATAACATTTTAATTGTGAACTATATTAAGAAGCTCCTGATAAAGCAAGGAAGATAATGAAATAAGATGAAACTACCCTGCATTACATTCAGCCATTTTCTGATGCTCCCCCCTTCCAGCCATTAATAAAATTCAGGCTCTTTATTTTCTGAAATTTCCATACATCAAGGGTGAGGAACTCATGGCCCTCCAGATGTTGTTAGACTATAACTTCTACCATTCATTCTGGCTGGTCATTCTGGCTGGGGCAGATGGGAGTTGTAGTCCAATGTGAGCCAACCCTGATCTTTACAAAGATGATCTTTGGGGTCCATTCCAACTCTATAATTCTATGATTCTATCGAGTGGGTTGTGATGTAAGAATGCAAGAAGAGATTGTTGCACGACGCTGCTACGTACGGTGCACGTGCCACCGGGCGGTTTGCTGATTCTGCCACTCACAGCTGCAGCAGCAGCAAGGATCCTCCGCACGTGGTGGTGCGATGGCAATGGGGTGAGCCCCGCAGGGTGCCTTGTCATTCCCCTCAAAGATGGCACCCGGAGAAGCATGCCCCCCATCCCCTTCCTCCGCCACTGACTGCCTGTGACAGACAGTGCAAGTAGAACATAGCCACCTTGTCTAGTGGGTATTGATAGCCTTATCTTCCAGGAACTGTCTAATCTTCTTTTAAAGCCATCTGAGTTGATGGCCCTCGGCATCTTGTGGGGGCAAGTTCCATAGTTTAACTGTGTGCTATGTAAATGACTGCTTTCCTTTGTCCTGAATCAAGTGACAATCATACAGTGGGCAACACCTGTTGGATGTTTTGTAAGAGATGGAGGGGGGGGGGGAGAGAAACAAAAAGTAATAAAAGTAAGTCTCATGTTATATTTTGGGGTTAAAGGTGGGCCCTAGGTCTGAAAAGGCTGAAGACTACAGGCTTAATCTATCCAACTTATTGGAGATTTCCAAATAGTTATTTTATCTACTTCTGCATTGTAGAGACACATTGATCTCTCCTGTCTCTCAGTAGCTGCCCTTTCTAGCTGGTAGTATTTGGGCAGCTGTCGAAGATCAGGAGCTGGACACCAAGAGCTGAGAAGGTGACTCTCAGAAGTCAAAGCTGGCCACAGACCTGGAATAAATGATGGCAAAATGAAGAGGGGTTAGCTGGGAATTTTGCCCCAGGGAGAAGCCTCCAGAGGGTGCCACTGAAGCTCTTAGCCTCCCAGGCAATCTGCAATCTCCATCACTCCAAAGCACTTTCACTTGGGGCTTTTCTGACTCCCTCCTGTGACTCTGTGCTACTTGGCTGCAGGCGGCTGGCTCTCTCCGTCCCTCCAGGGCTCCTTGGCTGGGGCAGCTATCCCCCCCCCCCCCCATGTGGCTGCTCTGATCTGTAAGTGTGCTGCTTCTCCCAGGGTGGAGTTGGGGTGGCAGAGAGAATAAGGAAATTAGATGCAGAGAACTGGGGTTGGAAAGCAAGGAAGGTCTTTATTTTCTGTTGCAACAGAATTCCCTCCCCTTGTAAGGAGGACCCAGAATGAACATGTAACAACTGTTAAAGTCCTTATATATACATGCAGAAACCCTTCAACCAATGTCTAAAAAATAACTACTAATTTACCAATCACCCTAGATAGGTAACAGAACCTTAGGAAAATATTAGGATTGCAATGGAAGGACACTTTCTACTAGGAATTAGACTCTCAAAAAGCATTTCTTCACCTTACATGGAACCTAAAATTACTCCAAACATAGAATTGTAGAGTTGGAAGGGACCCAACTGTTATGTACTGAGGTTTTCACTCTGGGCCCGCAGGGGGATACTGTACATAGTTTTCACTCAGGTCCACATATGCAAATAACGGATTGAAAGTGACGTTCAGTGATTACAGAAAGTGGTTACTGTTGTGTTGTAGTGGAGCTCTATATAAGCAGGCTGGCTGAACCCTTCAGTTCAGTTCAGTTCTGGCCTGTGAATAAACAAGAGCTGTTTGAAAAATTGTTGTGTCATCTGATATGTTCACCCACAACTTAACACTGGCGACAAGGAGGGGATTGATGGACATCAGACCAATGGCCGAAATATTGGGAAATTCTGGAACAAGATGGAGACAGAATAAAATTTCAGAGCTTTGAAAAATTGAAAAACAAAGTGCGAGATTGGCTCCATTATTACCAAATAATGGAGGCATACCATTTGGACAAAAAAGTTGGTTTCCAGGTAGAAAAATCAAAATTGGAAACAGAATTGTTAGATCCAAAGATTAAGAATTTGTCAGGAATGTATAATTTGCTGTTGAAATGGAACACTCAGGATGAAATGGTGAAATCAGCTATGATTAAATGGGCACAAAATGTTGAACATAACATAATGATGGCTGACTGGGAACAGTTATGGATCACAGGTATGAAATTTACAGCATGTAATGCCCTAAGAGAAAACCTAATGAAAATGATTTATAGGTGGTACATGACACCAGTCAAGGTTGAAAAAAATTATCATCTGCCCGACAATAAATGTTGGAAATGCAAAGAGACTGAAGGTACATTCTTTCACCTTTGGTGGACATGCCCAAGGATTAAGGCATTCTGGGAGATGATTTATAATGAAATGAAAAAGGTATTCAAATATACCTTTGTGAAGAAGCCAGAGGCCTTTCTCCTGGGCATGGTTGACCAATTGGTGCAAAAGAAGGATAGAACTTTTTTTATGTATGCAACAACAGCAGCAAGAATACTTATTGCAAAGTCTAATGGTTCTAGGGATTGCTTGTGCGTAAGTTGCCTTTACTCATGGCTAGGTTGCATGGTTGAACCCTTTCTGACAGGACAGCCTCTATTCCGTGGCTGCCTCAGTCGCTGGCAGAATCCGTCAGTGGGCATTTCTTAAACCGCTTCCAACATAAAAGCTGTTTGACGCCCAGTCTCCTCCCCCGTTGCCTGCGCGAAAGCTTTCTGCACAGGGTGGGTGTGGGCAAAGGAGCACTTGTGCCCTCTCCGCTGGTCTCCTGCGAAGAGTCCTGGAGCCACCTCTCCAATACCTCTATCTCCTCCCCTTCTCCACTGGTGTTACGCTGATTACCTTCCCCAGCGGATGGGCTATCCCTCCTCCTCCTAGGGCCCTCTCCGCCATCATCCGGGAGCCCCCTCACCGCCTCCCGCTCCGATGGCAGTTCCCTGACATCCACCTCCCCCCCAGGACCCCCTCCACCCCTGGCCTGACCTTCTGACATACCCTCGTCCCTATCCTCGGCCGACGATGCAGGGAATCCCCTGAAGGAGCTGTCGTCATCCTCCGAGGATTCAAAACCTGCTTCCAACCCGCCCCGACACCTTTCTGTGGGGTGGGTCTCCCAGTTTGCTTCTTCTTCCTCGGACACCTCCCCTCCCTCCTCTTTGGAGGTAGGAAAACCGACGAAGTCCTCTTCGTCGTCTGTGGTGCCAAACTCCTCCTCCCAGAATCTCACTGGTGGTTTTGGTTTCCTCGGGAACAGGTTGTGGAACTCTTCCACGAGGTACCCGTCCTCGCCTGGGACCCACGTGTTCTCTGACTCGGGTTCCCCTTCCCAAGCTACCAAGTACTCCACCTGGCGCCCTCGCCACCTTGAATCAAGTATTTCCGTAGCCTGGATCTGGTGTTCCCTCTCCTCTACCTGCGGGTGGGTGGTGACTCTTCCCTCCTGCTCTGGAAACTCCCGCCCCTCCCTGTACGGTGAAAGTAGGGACCTATGGAACACCGGATGTATCTTCATGCTGTTAGGCAGTTTGAGCTTGAATGCCACCGGGTTCACCTGCTGTGTTATTTCAAAAGGTCCCAGCCTCCTTGGTTGCAATTTCTTGCACCCTCCCTTTAGGGGTAACCCTTGGGTTGACAACCACACCCGGTCTCCCACCCGTATGGCTTCCCCCTCCCAACGGTGCTTGTCGGCCTGTCTCTTGTAAACCTCCTTGGCCCGCTCCAAATTCCACCTGAGTTGTTGGTGCAAGGCCTCCATTTCTTCCACAAACTGCTCTGCCGCAGGTACACTCCATCCTTCCTCCCCCCTCCCCGGGAAGGCCCTGGGGTGACACCCATAATTGGCCATGAACGGGCTCATTCCTGTGGATACATGTTCAGCGTTGTTATACGCAAATTCAGCCAGCGCTAACTTCTCTACCCAATCGTTCTCCCTCTCACCTACGTAGCAGCGTAGGTATTGCTGGAGTATCCCGCGTTTCCGGGTGTCGCGCCGTCGAGAACCCCACCTCGACCTGCAACAAGCTCATGAGCTTCCTCCAGAACCGGGAAGTAAATTGTTTCCCGCGATCTGAGATGACCCTCGAGGGAACCCCATGCAGTCTGAAGATGTGCTCCATAAACAACCTGGCTGTTTCCTCTGCCGTTACCGCATGTGAGCAAGCGATGAAATGGCACATCTTGGTCAGTAGATCGACTACCACCATGACTGCTGTTTTCCCCCTTGACTTGGGCAAATCTGTCATAAAATCAATGGACACCACCTCCCAGGGTCTTCCCGGCGTGGGTAAGGGTTCCAGTAACCCCACAGGAGCCGCCCTCTCCCCCTTGGCCCTTTGGCAGTGGTCACACCCCCGTACATATTCTCGTACATCTTCCCTTACCCTTGGCCACCAGAATTGCCTGGTGACAAGTAGCATGGTCTTGTGTTGTCCAAAGTGGCCCACCGTGGGGTTGTCATGGAGTTGCTTGAGTGCCCTTCCCCTTAGGGTCCCCCCTGGTACATACAGTGCCCCCTTGTAGTACAACAACCCTTCCCTTTCCTCAAACCCTCCATGGTTCTCCCTTCCTTCTCGGAGTTCTCTGATTTTAGTTTGGGCGAACTCGTCATTTCTAGTGAGCTCCCCCAGTTCCTGTTTCCCAACCAACGCTCCCCCACACACCCATCGGTCCTCGGGGATCACATGTCGTATCTCCGGCGGTCCCTCTCCTTCCATGTATTCCGGCTTACAGGAGAGCGCATCTGTTCTTACGTTTTCTTCTCCCGGTACGTATCGGATCTCGAAGGAAAACTTGGAGAACTCCTGTGCCCATCGAATCTGCCTCTGGTTGAGTACTCGCGTTGTCCTCCAGTATTCTAAGTTCTTGTGGTCAGTGCATACCTGAATCTTGTGTTGCGCCCCTATCAACAGATGTCTCCATCGTCGAAATGCCGCATAGATCGCAAGCAGTTCGCGGTCATATACGGTATAGTTCTGCTCCGATTTGCTCAGCTTCCTTGAGAAAAAGGCACACGGTCTCCAGTCCCCTTCGGCTCCCCCCTGCAAGAGAAGGACCGCCCCAATGGCTCAGTCAGACGCGTCGGTTTCCAACCTCATGGGCTTTGTCAGATCCACATGCAGGAGCTGCTGTTCCGAAGCGAACGCCTTCTTCAGCCTTTCAAAGGATTGCTGGGCACTTTCTGTCCAGGCGAACTTCTTCTTGCTGCTGAGACAATCGGTGATGGGCGCTGTCAAGTGGGCGAAGTTCTTGATGAACTTCCTGTAGAAGTTGCTGAACCCTAGGAACCTCTGCATGTCCTTCCGGGTCTTGGGTGCCTTCCACTCCAGCACCGCCTGCACCTTGCTCGGGTCCATGGCTAGACCCTTGTCCGACAACCTGTACCCCAGAAATTCGACTTCTCGGGCATGGAACTGGCATTTTTCCAGCTTGACCCACAGCTGGTGCTTATGCAGTCTTTTTAGCACTTCCAGGACGTCTCTGACATGTTGCTCCTCATGGACCGGGGGCGGGGACCCCTTGACAGTTCGTCCTTCACAGCCGGAGACAGCCCTTCCTCGAATAGCATTTGTACTGGTTCCAAGTCCAAATTCCATCTGAGCCGGTGGATCAGCATGGCAAAACGTGACCAGTATTCTCTAACTGATTGGCTCCCCTGCTTGCACCCCATCAGCTCCCGCCTAGTCACATTCTGTGCCACTTCACTTGAATACATCGCATCCATGGCCTGGAAGAATTTCTTAAGGTCCTTCAGGGCCGTATTCTGCATTGCCATGAGGGGCCTAATCCAATCACGAGCCCCCCCCCCCTGGAGATGCCCCACCACGTAGGCTACTCGTTCTGCATCGTCTGCAAAGTCATTATGCTGCAATTCCAAGGCATACTCTATTTCCGTTCGGAACGCATTATAGTCTTGGGTCCCCCCCAAACTTCTGTACCAACCCCGGTACCTTCTTGGCGATGGGGGTGGGTCTGACCTGTGCATCCAGAGCTCGCCTTTCATCCAGCCTCGCCGTTAGAAGAGCCACATGCTGTTCCAAGTCTCAGTTTCTCTCAACAAGACTCTCCCCTCCAGCTGCTTGCTCTGGACCTCCGGATCCCCTGGTGACGCTCATGCTGTCTCTCTTCCGAAGCTGCGCACAAGCAACGTAAGGGACTGACGGATTGCTCTAATGGTTCTAGGGATTGCTTGTGCGTAAGTTGCCTTTACTCATGGCTAGGTTGCATGGTTGAACCCTTTCAGACCGGACAGCCTCTATTCCGTGGCTGCCTCAGTCGCTGGCAGAATCCGTCAGTGGGCGTTTCTTAAACCGCTTCCAACATAGAAGCTGCTTGACGCCCAGTCTCCTCCCCCGTTGCCTGCGCGAAAGCTTTCTGCGCAGGGTGGGTGTGGGCAAAGGAGCACTTGTCCCCTCTCTGCTGGTTTCCTGCGAAGAGTCCTGGAGCCACCTCTCCGCTTCCTCTATCTCCTCCCCTTCTCCACTGGTGTTACGCTGATTACCTTCCCCAGCGGATGGGCTATCCCTCCTCCTACTAGGGTCAAGCATGCCAAGAATCGAGGCCTGCACCACTGGCAGCTAAGGGACACACCTGGGAGATGCCCAAGACACCCTGGTCAAGGGTGCACATTGATCTTGCCGGCCCCTTTCATGGCCGGACCTTGATGGTAGTGGTGGATGCCTATTCCAAATGGCTGGAGGTGGCCCTGATGCCCTCCACCACTACCGAGGCCAACATCCGGGTGCTGCGAGGCCTCTTTGCAACGCATGGGTGTCCTGATGTCCTCGTCTCCGATAACGGACCACAGTTCAAGTCAGGCCCTTTTGAGCGGTACCTTTTGGCACTGGGCATCCGCCATGCCCTAACGGCACCATTTCATCCATCCAGCAAAGGGCAAGCGGAGAGAATGGTGCGCTCGGCAAAAGAGGCACTGGCATGCCTGGACCGGGGAGACTGGCACGAGCGGGTCGCCAAATACTTGTTTGTGCAACACATCACCCCTCATGCTGCCACAGGGCGGAGTCCTGCCAAACTGCTTATGGGCTGCCGCCTCAGGTCCCCGCTCGACCGGCTGCACCCGGACTTTGCCGTGGCCGAACCCCCAGGCTGTGCCAATGCACCACGGTCATTTGTTCCAGGAAACCAGGTCTTTGCCCGGAACTTTGTGGGGGATGTTCCTTGGATGCCAGCCACAGTAGTGGGAGTCACTGGACCTCGCTTGTACCAGGTGGCACTCAAAATTGGACGTTTGTGGTGCCTGCACATAGACCAGCTTAGGCACAGGGTTGGGGACTTGGACTCTACCGCGGTGCCCCCAACTGTGCTCATGGCTCCGAAACAGATAATTACAGATGGCGAGGCTCCACCTGCCCCTCTCTCACAAACTGCAGGTGTGGAGCCGAACCAAGCTGCTTCAGAGGGTCTGCCAGACTTTCCACAGACTCAGACCACTGCCATGCCTGACATTCTACCAACTCCACTCATGGAGGTCCCACCCACAGCAGCAGATTCAGGGGACTTGGTTTCAACACCACCTAGGGTCGCACCACAGCCTCAACAAGGATCAGGCGCGCCCCCAGACCTGGATACCAGTCCCTGGTGGTCTGCCAGAGTTTCCAAGCATCCAACTTATTTAAAGGACTATGTTGTTGGACATGTAACACTGTCAGTCTAATGGAAGTATGTGAAATGTAACCAATATGCTTTTGTGCCTAACTGAACCATTACATGCAGTGCTGAATATAAGGAAACCATTACGATTGTAACTAATGTCTTATCTCGGAGGGGAGGGGTGTTATGTACTGAAGTTCTCACCCTGGGCCAGCAGGGGGATACTGTACATAGTTTTCACTCAGGTCCTCATATGCAAATAAGGGATTGAATAATTCAATTCAGTGATTGGATAGTTACAGAAAGTGGTTACTGTTGCATTGTACTGGAGCTCTATATAAGTAGGCTGGCTGAACCCTTCAGTTCAGTTCTGTTCTGGCCTGTGAATAAACAAGAGCTGTTTGAAGAATCGCTGTGTCATCTGGTATGTTCACCCACGACTTAACACCAACGGATCATCTAGTCCATCCCCCTCATCCACCATTTCCCAGTTCCTGCAGAACATCTCACACTTTCTCCTTGTGCTGCTTCTTCAGGAAAAGCCAAGATTCTCTGCTACTAAGTGGTGTGTGTGTGTGTGGAAACACCTTTCTAGACGGTGTTATTGTTTGCTGGTGAGGTGAGATATTTCCCTGCTGTGACTGCTTTGTTCACTTTGGCACAGGCTGGCAATTAGCTGTAAGGTAACACACACATTTGTGTTGTAGCTGTGAGAGACAGATGCCGCCCCTTCCCTTGGCTCCAGAGGTGTCTGGCTTTCCCCCTCCCCCAGCAGCCCTTGGTCTACACTCTCACTTGCAGGTGAGGAACAGGTGTCTTGGAGACAAGAGAAACTGGCACACTTTCACCCAGAGGCGAAACTAGGTTTTATTTTACCCAAGTCGAAGACCCAGTTTGACACACACACACACACACACACACACACACACAGGCTGGGAGCCTCAGTGCTGCCCCTCTGGAGGCTTCACCACAGGTGGCTAGGCTCTGCCTTCATTCACAGCTCTCCAGGCACCAAGATCCATAAGGGGAAATGCATCTTTGCTTGAAGCCACACTTTCTTACTCAGATATTACTTTTCCCTTTCCACCAAGAGCCTCTGGGGTCTGATTATGCTCAGTGCTCACTGCTGGAAGCTCCTGAAACCTCTTTGCCATATCCACTGTGTTCCTGGGAATGTTTGCTTCAAGTACGCCAACAGAATTGCCGTATGGTTTTGGACAATTTCTTTTCCTCACGCTGTAAGGCAGGTTGGATGCAAACAAACGTTCTCCATGTGCTTGTCCCCATTAGGCTTTTCTTTTCCCCTTTCCTCCCCCATTCTCTTTCTGGAGGAATTGTGCAGAGTACGGCTTCCAAGCCACACAGTGCAAAATTCTATTCAATCTGCAGTAAAGAGAGATGTGAATTGAATATGCCTATTCAAATGCATGAGTAACCTTTCTTGGCTGGAGAATTATAAACTTGGCAGACCTGGATTACTATTATTTATTGCATGTTCATTCCCTCCTTCCTGCGTGAGATGTAGGGGGAGCTGTAGACTTCCAGATGTTGGTCTGCACAGGGTGCGGCTGATGGAAGCTGGAGTCCAAAACAACTGGAAGACCACATCTATACTATGTTAAAGTTAAAATGAAAAGAAAGAAAGATGTAATTTGACCAAGTAAATTTTATGTGAAAACAGTTTTGGAAAACTGCTGCAATAGACAATATGGAAACTCAGCTGGGGGATTTGAGGAAGTCATTTAACAATTTAAAAACAAAAGGAATTATTATAGTTAGGATAAATGTTTGTTTGTTTGTTTTTTGATTTTTTTGGTTTGATATAAAATTGGAAAATCAATTTTAAAAAATTGGAAAAAAAGAAGAAGACCACATTTGCCTCAGGCTGATAGAAGATTTTCTTTACCTGTGTGTTGTCCTCACAACAACCCTGTAACACACAGGGTGGCTGACAGATAGTGAATGACCCAATGAGCTTCCTGGCTGATGGGAGGATTAGCAATGGGTCCTCCTCAGTCATGTTGTTGCTCTTGGCGACACCTGTCTGTCTGTCTTAGGAGATGATGGGGGGGTGACCTTTGGGGATGAGGTTAAACTTTGGGAAGGTTGCAGCATCTGCTGTGGCTGTAGTGATTGATGTGGGCGAGATATGGAGGAGGGCAAATGTTGTCCCTATTTTCAAAAAGGGGAAAAGAGAGGACCCAAATAATTACCGCCCAGTCAGTCTGACATCAATACCAGGGAAGATTCTGGAGCAGATCATTAACAGTCTGTGAGCACCTAGAAAGGAATGCTGTGATCACCAATAGCATGGATTTCTGAAAAATAAGTCATGTCAGACTAACCTGATCTCGTTTTTTGACAGAATTACAACCCTGGTAGATGAAGGGAATGCAGTGGATGTAGTCTACCTTGATTTCAGCAAGGCATTTGACAAGGTGCCCCATGATATTCTTGTAAAGAAGCTGGTAAAATGCGGTCTTGACTATGCTACCACTCAGTGGATTTGTAACTGGCTGACTGACCGGACCCAAAGGGTGCTCATCAATGGTTCCTCTTCATCCTGGAGAAGAGTGACTAGTGGGGTGCCACAGGGTTCTGTCTTGGGCCCGGTCTTATTCAACATCTTTATCAACGACTTGGATGATGGACTCAAGGGCATCCTGATCAAATTTGCAGATGACACCAAACTGGGAGGGGTGGCTAACACCCCAGAGGACAGGATCACACTTCAAAATGACCTTGACAGATTAGAGAACTGGGACAAAACAAACAAGAAGAATTGTAACAGGGAGAAATGTAAAGTATTGCACTTGGGCAAAAAAAATGAGAGGTACAAATACAAGATGGGTGACACCTGGTTTGAGAGCAGTACATGTGAAAAGGATCTAGGAGTCTTGGTTGACCACAAACTTGACATGAGCCAACAGTGTGACGCGGCAGCTAAAAACGCCAATGCAATTCTGGGCTGCATCAATAGGAGTATAGCATCTAGATCAAGGGAAGTAATAGTGGCACTGTATTCTGCTCTGGTCAGACCTCACCTGGAGTACTGTGTCCAGTTCTGGGCACCACAGTTCAAGAAGGACACTGACAAACTGGAACGTGTCCAGAGGAGGGCAACCAAAATGGTCAAAGGCCTGGAAACGATGCCTTATGAGGAACGGCTAAAGGAGCCGGGCATGTTTAGCCTGGAGAAGAGGAGGTTAAGGGGTGATATGATAGCCATGTTCAAATATATAAAAGGATGTCACATAGAGGAGGGAGAAAGGTTGTTTTCTGCTGCTCCAGAGAAGCGGACATGGAGCAATGGATCCAAACTACAAGAAAGAAGATTCCACCTAAACATTAGGAAGAACTTCCTGACAGTAAGAGCTGTTTGACAGTGGAATTTGCTGCCAAGGAGCGTGGTGGAGTCTCCTTCTTTGGAGGTCTTTAAGCAGAGGCTTGACAACCATATGTCAGGAGTGGTCTGATGGTGTTTCCTGCTTGGCAGTGGGTTGGACTCGATGGCCCTTGTGGTCTCTTCCAACTCTTCTATGATTCTATATATTTTGTTGCAACTGGGGCAGAGGAAGAGTGAAATCACAGGTGAAGATATTGATGGTATTTTGGAAAGAGGTGCAAAGAAAACTGCAGAAATGAATGAGAAACTATCCACTATGGGTGAAAGCTCACTCAGAAATTTTACAGTGGATACAGAGTCAAGTGTCTATAACTTTGAAGGAGAAGATTATAGAGAGAAGCAAAAGATGGCATTCACAGAGTGGATTGAACCACATAAGCATGAGAGAAAAGCAAACTATGCTGTTGATGAAACAAATTTTTTAAAAATTCCTTCCAGTAGCACCTTAAGAGTCTCTAAGGTGCTACTGGAAGGAATTTTTTTATTTTGTTTCAACTACGACAGACCAACACTGCTACCTACCTCTAACTAGAACTATGCTGTTGATGCTTATTTCAGGGAAGCTCTTTGTGTCAGTGAACCAAAAGCACCATGCCCCCCAAAACAGCCTAATGTTCAGGATTTCCAGTTCTTTCCACCACATTTGTTTGAACTGTTGGAAAAAGAGATTCTTTATTACAGAATAGAAGACATCTGAAGGCAGCCCTGTTTAAGGAAGTTGTTTATTGACTGATGTTTTAATGTATTTTTAATCTTCTGTTGGAAGCCGTCCAGAGTGGCTGGGGAGACCCAGCCAGGTTGGGGGGGGGTATAAGTAATAAGTTGCTGTTGTAGTTGTTATTCTGGTTGTGCTGTTGCATATGCACCTGGGCATTTCTTCTCTCCATGCTTCTTCCAGTGGTTATTCCTCCTCTGGTCACTGCTGTGGATACATGACCTGACTATCTCCAGGCACTGAGGTTGTCTGCAAGGGATTGCCACACAGAAGGGTTAATGTTGCCAGGTTTCAGGTCATGTTTGCGGACATCTTTGTAGCACACAGTTGGATGGCCAATGGGCCTGGTGCCTGAAGCCGGCTTCTTGTAGAGCAGGTCCTTGGGGATCCTGCCATCTTACATTCTGTGGACATGACCAAGCCAGCATAGACGTCACTGAGACTGGAGTGCAAAGAGGCTTGGAATGTGGGCTTCGGAGAGCACATCTTTGTTTGTTTGTGGGGCAACCCAGCCAGATGGGCAAGGTATAAATAATAATAAAATTATTATTATTATACCCAAAATCCTTCTGTCATAGTCATAGTCTGACAGTTTTAAACCATATCATCTCTCTGTATTAGAGATGTTTAAACAAGGATCTTGGAAGGGGTTTCCTTTGTTCAGGTTTGGACACAATCTAGCAAAATTAGTTTTCATGACTGAGACTGCTATCTTATGAAAATTTGCTTGGAAGGAGGTTCTATTGAAATAATGGTGAATAAGTTCAGGCTACCACTGTTATTGACATAAAAGGGATTCATGACAGCTGCAACCAAGTCGCATTCTATTGCTTTCCATTACATTCTCTTGTAATTCAATGTTCATGGGTCAATCATGGGGTTTTAGCAACCAACATCCCTAGGTGATTTGGCAATCCTCCATCCACTTCAGATACTTGAGATGCCTACCAATGTATCCCAGGTCTTTCCCTCACCAAATGAGAACCATAGGGGAAAACATAACCAATAAGTGAGCCCATTCAATACAGCTGAGTGGAAGAAGGTGGGGAGGAACCCCTCTCTTCCTTCTACCACTTTAGGACTAGGAACAAAAAACTCTTCTGACTTCCTTCTGTCTAAGCCTGATGGAAGTTGGGGGGGCAGGTTGCTGCATTGCTAGACTGCACAAGGCTTGCCAGCCAGCCAGCTCTCTGTCTGTCTACCTCATCCCTTCAGTTGGGGTAGAACAAACACACACACAATGGAGGAGGGCTGAATGTGTAGCTGCTTATATACAATTTGTTTAAACTTTAGTTCCCATATTCCCAGAATTTTGCATCACCCCAAAACTGAGCACCAGCATTAAATTTATTGACATGTAAATCATGGAACTGACATGGAAAGCAGAGTGGGAAAAACATTGAAATTTCCAGGTGCCATTTATTTTGAGCAGCCTTAAATAGAAGATTTTAGACTGTAATATGCAATTTACCTGTTTTTAGTCTGGCTTTGCCTTGTGATGGCTATTTATGCCATACAATAAAACTGTCACGAGAGTGAGCTTTTGAAAGGCAGAGATCTTTTTTAGACCTTAGATTAAAAAGACAAATAATTAAATATAGTACCAGAGAGAGAATTTTATTCTAAAAAAAATGAATCCATCAAGAGATCTTGTTCTTTTTATCAGCATTTGCAGCTGGCATAGGCAAACTCGGCCCTCCAGATGTTTTCAGACTACAACTCCCATCATCCCTGACCACTGGTCCTGTTAGCTAGGGATGATGGGAGTTGTAGTCCCAAAACATCTGGAGGGCCGAGTTTGCCTATGCCTGACTTACAGCATAATGTGCAACCATGAAGAAATATATATTTATTCCCCACATGCAGAAGAAGAAAAAAGAAGTGTTCATCTTAAAGCACTCAGGCACACAGAGACCACAGATGTTTTTGTCACTGAATGGCATAGGTAGGCAAACTAAGGCCCAGGGGCCAGATCTGGCCCAATCGCCTTCTAAATCTGGTCTGCTGATGGTCCGGGAATCTGTGTATTTTACATGAGTAGAATGTATGCTTTTATTTAAAATGCATCTCTGGGTTATTTGTGGGGCATAGGAATGCATATATTCAGTCCATCACAAAGGACAACATTGCCCTCTCACCACCCTACCTAGTGATGTCAAATGAATCTTTTCACAATGGACTATTAAGTAGATTTCCTCCCATCTCCCTGTTTGAATCCCATTGCAGCACAGACTTTTGCTATGAATGGTTTTCATCTTGGCTCTCTACAACAAAGGTTTTTTTAAAAAAACCAACCATGTAAACATTACATGGAGATAGATAAGCAATTGGGGGGGGGAATGTATACTATTTCAATATTCACTGATGTACAATTGTTTTGCTTTTCCTGTTTCTGGAGTGTTGCTTGTTTTCAGAGGTAGCCTATATGTGCCAAGACTGCAATCCTAGCCATGTCTATTCAGAAATAAATCCTATTGCATTCAGAAAGGCTTAAACCCAGACATGTGGGGCTAAAATTGCAGCCTTAATCTTCTTCTTAGTGATTTTTTTTTAAAAAAGCAATAGAATACATAACTTATTGTTGCTCTTTTCACATAAGTGGTCTCTTTTGTTATCGTCATTTGTATTTCTTAATTAAAGTCTGCGGTTCTTTGTAAAATTGGGATGAACCTTCTAGATTTGACTGCTCATTCTTGACCATCCATCCATCCTCTAAATCTTAGTTTCTAAAGTAAGATTACGTAATTTTTAAACTAAACAGTTTAGTTGATTTGTAATTAAACTCTTAAATTGTCCCTCCCTGATGCCTCAGTGAGGGAAATGTGATAGGATGAGAAGTTTATAATGAACTATGAAATCAAGCTAGTGAGATAAGTGGAGTTATAATTGCAACTTATCAGCCCCACTGAATTTGTTCGGACTTACTTCTGAGTAGACATGGTGAGGTTTTCAGTTATGTGCTATTAGTCCCTTCATTTTCTTTAAGGTGCCACAATACTTTTTGTTGTTTTTGCTGCAGAAGACTAACAGGGCTGCTATCCCGATTGATTTGTAAATATTGCTTGGCTGAGATATCTGTAAATCTCTGATGCTTGAGATATGTCTTTCTTTGTGTGCTGCATTTTACAAAATGTTAAAAGTATGTATGTTTCTGCATCAGCAGAGGGCAAAATGGAAGACAAGTTGTATGAAATAAATCAATTGCAGTACAACAGAAAATGCCAGATGAAAATGTGAATGATGTCAGAAAGGATTGAGACATGTTAGTACATACCTAATAGCTGTTCCTCAAAACAAATTAAATTACGAGGGTCATTCCAGGACAACTGATTGTGAAAATGTAGCAGAAACCATTCTAATCCAAATTTATATTGTCAAAGGAAACTCCCAGAACCCTGTATTGCCTTAATATCACTTAGATGTCAAAGTCCATTGATCCAAACCTTTCATAATTGGCCACCAGCTTGAATGACTCTTTCAAAAAAAGGATTGGAAAATTCATTGAGAATAAGGCTATCATAGAAGCATAGAATTGTAGAGCTGGAAAGGATCCTAGGGTCATTTCAACCCCCTGTAATGCAAGAATATCAACTAAAGCATCCATGACAGATGACCATCCAACCTCTGCTAAAAAAACCTCCAAAGATGGAGAGTCCACAACCTCCCGAGGGAAACCATTCCACTGTCGAACAGATCTTACTGTCAGAAAGCTTTTCCTGATGTTTAGTCAGAATCTCCTTTCTTCTAACTTGAAGTCATTGGTTTGAGTCCTACACTCCAGAGCAGGAGAAAACCAGCTTGATCCCTCTTTCATGTGACAGCCCTTTATATATTTAAAGATGGCTCTTATATCTCCTCTCAATCTCCTCTTTTCTAGGCCAAACATACCCAGCTCCTTCAATCTTCCCTCATGAGGATTGGCTATCAGTGGCTGCTAGCCACAATGACTATGTTCCTCCTCCACTGTAAGATATAGTACACCTTTGAACATCAGTAGTTGGGGAGACAGCTGTTGCACTCAGCTCCTGCTTGCAGGCTTCCCATGTGTATCTGGTGAGAACATAATGCTGGGCTAGATGGACCTTTGGCCTGATCCAGCAGCCAGGCTCTCCTTACGTTCTTCTGGCTGTGTTGAATGTTTGGATAAATGTTTGGATAAATACTGATATGTTTTTCTTGCCTCTGGTAGCATGCAGTCTGAGGTCTCTCCACCCTGCCCATCACTTCCAGAATCAGCAACAGCTGTGAGAGGACATTGGGTGATCTACAGACTCTGTTCTCATCCACACCTTGAAGTCCTCCCCTCTGAGACAGATGTGCCTGAGTATTCCTTCTAGTGCCTTGCCCATCCCTTTTGGTGGTTTTACTTTTGATTCATGCTAATCTGAGAGCAAGCAGGCCACAGAGCACCGGGTGACATATTAACGCTTCCTCAGAAGTAATTCTATTATTGCCAAAAGTCTCCATGTATTTAATCGCATTTTGTTCAGTGGGGAGAAGGGGGGGGGGGAGAACCACCAATGTTTCTGTTTCAAACAAAAGGAGCTATAAACCAACCAATTAGCCACTTGACTTCTTTGCTAACCTTGTACGACTCCCTCGCACATTTCACACAATTTCCATGCTGCTAATTAGGAGAGTCACTGAGGGAAACTGGCTGTGCAGCTGCAAAGGGTCCTGCTTTTACAGCAAGCTTGAGAAGTGGGGACTTAGGCACTGATGGCTGTGAGTGCTGATAAATGCTGCAGATTTTACCTTAATGTTTTGCAGTTGGCTGACCAGGCTAGCAATTGTGGCCTGATCTTCAGCTAGCCTTGTTTGCACTCTTTGTGGATTTCCTTAGGTGCAGCTTCTGACTCTAGTTATATTCCATTGCCCTAGGCTTTCCTCCCTTTGGATGGGGCTACAGCAGGGACATGGATCTCTGCACGCAGCTCATTCCTGCCCTGATCTCTCCCTGACCCATTCACACCCCAGGTTACTGTCAGCTGTTTCATCCTGCATTCACAGTATACCTGTTTTTCCCTGGTAGTATTTTCACATTTGAATGGTGTGGGTATAATTGTAGGGTGTGAGAGTTGGATGGTGGCAGTGGGATGGGTTGTCTTGGATGAATTTTTGTGGAGTCCACCGCTATATGTTTATGACAGGAGTGGGAAACCTCCGGCCTAGGGGCCAAACATGGCCCTCCAGACCTCTATACCCAGCCCTCCACTCTCCTCTGTGTCAACACCCCCCCCCCAGCCACACACTTTCAACCAGCCCTTTATACCTTCCACCAGCCTTGCTTCTTATGCCTCTTGAGGCCTTTTGCCTGGCTGAAAGGTGTCCTTGCACCCAGCCAATGCTTCTTGCTTCCATGCATTGAGGCTAGAGAGGGGTGTGTGAGTATGTGTAGAAACTAGCCTACTGTCTCAACAACAGCAACATTTGCATTCCTGACTCACCTACTTTTGGCTGTGGCCCCCATGCACCACTGGCAGGTGGCCCTTGGAAGGTTTCTCAGAATTGAATGCAGCCCTTGGGACTGAAAATGGTTTGTCCCCTCTGGTCTGTGATGTACCAGGCAGAATAGTCCTTTAATGTATTGTGCCCCAAGGAATGGCACAACAATAGCCTTAAAACAAAAAACAAAAAAGCCGAAACAAAACAAAGCATATCTCAAAGACAAAAAGAGAATGAGCCCTACATTGTAGGGGGTTGGACTAAATGACCCTCAGAGTCCCTTTCAACTCTACAGTTTTTTAAGTTATTTACCCAGGATATGGAGCTGAAAACCAGGAGTCCTAGGTTAGTGGGATCAGTTGGAGCACTTGATCCTGTAGGGTCTTGATTTGAGAAATGCCAAGGTCTCTGTGGTTCATCTGCATGACAACAGGGGTCCCCTCACTTTCATGTAACCTTTTCCCCTGGCTTAGCTGCCTCCCTCACTCAGGAGAGTTTCAACTGTCTGCACAATGTACTTCATGCACATGCATTTCTCTGGTCCTCTCCCAATTGGTTAAACTTTGGGTTTTACTTTAACAGTGGTGTGTTGCTCTCTTTGGAGTAGACACAATCACTCAGCCTCTCCGCTTTACTGCTCCGACTCATTGAGTTTGCGCATGCACCAGTGGCGTAGCGTGGGTTGTCAGCACCCGGGGCAAGGCAAGTAATTTGCGCCCCCTAACCCGGGGCAAGGCAAGTAATTTGCGCCTCCCCCCCCCCCCCCGCTGCACTGTCCCTCCCCCAGATAGTCCCTCGCTCTCTCTCCGCACCGCACCGCACGCCTGGCACCCTCCCCTCCACAGTGGGCGGTGACCCGGCGGCTCGGATCGGATTCGCACAGCCAGCACTGCAGTGAGAGAGAGAGAGTGAGCCAGGTAGGGGCAGAGAGCTGCGAGTGTGAGAGCGCGCCCCCCCCCCCAGATGTTGCGCCCGGTGCGGCCGGCCCCCCCTGCACCCCCCACGCTACGCCACTGGTAAGTTGGTTTATCCGGTTGTTGGCACTGGCTTCAGCTTCTGCCTGGCCTCTCTGCCAATCCCAACAGTCACCAGCCATCACAGCACCGGGCTATACCTTCTACGGAGTCACGCCATTGGTCCCTCTAGCACAGGCATGTCCAAAGTCCCTTTTGGGGGCCTAATCCAGCCCGCTGGTCAATTAAATCTAGCCCCTGTGGCAGTATATGTCCTGGGGTAAAATCCTTAAAAAAAACTCAGCAACTTTGGTTGGCCCTTACGCATGTTCACTTTATCAAATCTGGCCCTCTTTGAAAAAAGTTTGGGCACCCCTGATAATAATAATAATAATTTATTATTTATACCCTGCCCATTTGGCTGGATTTCCCCAGCCACTCCAAGCGGCTTCCAACAGAATATTAAAATACCGTAATGCATCAAACATTAAAAGCTTCCCTAAAGGGGGCTGCCTTCAGATGTCTTCTAAAAGTCTGGTAGCAGTTTATTTCTTTGACATCTGGTGGGAGGACGTTCCACAGGGCGGGTGCCACCACCGAGAAGGCCCTCTGCCTGGTTCCCTGTAACTTGACTTCTCGCAGTGAGGGAACCACCAGAAGGCCCTCGGCGCTGGACCTCAGCGTCCGGGCAGAACGATGGGGGTGGAGACGCTCCTTCAGTTATCTGATCTAGCACAATGCTGTCTCCACTGACTGGCAGCGCATCTCCTGGTTTTTCAGCCGGGGGTCTCTCCCAGTCCGTCCTGGAGAGGCTGACAGGGAATGGTTTGGGGGATTTGCAGGCGAAACGGAGGCTGAGCTATGTCCCTTCTCATGTTCTGTCAGCTAAGGAAATGGTTAGCCTTAAATGCATAGAAATGTCTTTGTCACTAAACAATGCATCCTAAGCAGTGGCGTAGCGTGGGTTGTCAGCACCCGGGGCAAGGCAAGTAATTTGCGCCCCCTAACCCATGGATTTGCGCCCCCTAACCCTAACCCCCAGATGTTGCGCCCGGTGCGGCCGGCCCCCCCTGCACCCCCCACGCTACGCCACTGGCATGCACACACACATGAAAATATATATGGAAAAAAGAGGCAGGAAGGCAAGGAGGGGTGGAAGTGAGATAATGGTGGAACCAGATTGCCTTAGATGCACAGGCAATGCCCACAACCTAGGGAGGTTGCTCTGGGGGAGAGGGAGAAATGCATGTACCGGCATACCTTTGAATAAAGCCACTCCCCCTTCTCTCTGTGGGTAATTCATTATTATTATTCATTATTATTATAATGATTCCATCAGTTTTTTTACAAGGATGAACTACTACAAGATTAGAAAGCACATCCAATAAACAAAAATGGTATAAGGAGAAAACCCCAAAGATACTCAGACAAAGAAGTAGTTTGGTGAAATAATGATAAAAATATCAAACATATGATCAGGGAATTCTGATCAGGGAAGACAAACAAACACAGTCCTGGGGCTGGTTTAAGCTGTGTAGGTGTGGCCTTCAAGGAAACAGCTCTGAGTATGCTCAGACTGAACTTCAAGTTAGTCCTCATCCTATACTGAGGCTGCTGAATTGATGGCATGGGAGCCTTCCCAACAGGGGCTGGAAAGCAAGCGATCAATCTACAATTCAAATATCATAGAATCATAGTTGGAAAAGATCCCAAGGGTCATCTAGTCCAACCCCCTGTCATGCAGGAATTTCAGCTAAAGAACCAAGACAAATGACCATCCAACTTCTGTTTAAAAGCCTCCAAGGAGGTCTCCCAAGTCAAGTCTATGGGCTTTCTGCCCAGAGACACATGAGATGGACCACTTTGACATAGCTATATCTCTGGATTAGGACTGAGTGAGTGGTGAAGAGACCTGATTAGCTGTAGAAGAAGAGACTGACAGAAATGCCTCCACAATCCTTTAGAAGTTCACAGAATGTCCGTGGAGGATGTGGCTTTGAGATGGTGTGTTTCTATAAAAATTGCTTGACATTTTCCAATAGCCCTGGTGGACCAGCCTCCACTGATCATTTATATCTACAAGAGTCAAAGAAGGAAGCTGGCACCCATCTCCCAGCCATGCTGGTCTCACACCTGCCCCTCCTCAGCCTGCAGGAACAGATGCTGATGTCAGCTGCCCCAGCATAAATCTGAAGTAAGACCACTCAGCTAGCAACCTCCAGATCTGGCTTCCTTGGGCTCTTTTCATTTTATTTAAAAGCATTTCTAAACTGCTGAGTTTTTATAAAATCTCCAAGTGGTGTACAAAAGAAGATTAAAAACCATAAAACAGTATGATTAGAACAGCACAAGTAAATCACAAATTGAGAAATAACAGGGTCAAATCTCATGGGTCAGGGGAAGCCGGGCTGGGTGGGTTTAGAGATATGTCTTTGCAGGATGCCTGAGGCAACTAATAGCTTATGCTTCATGTAAGGAAGAGGTTCAAGGTCAATGGAAGAAAATGCCCCTTTGGGGGTTACTGCCCTGTGATACTACTCTGTATGATACTACGTAATCAGAGGCAGCAATGTTCTGAATACCAGTTGCTGGAAACCACAGGAGGGGAGAGTGTTCTTGTGCTTGGGTTCTGCTTTCAGGTTTCGTTAAGTATAATTGCTTAATTGCACAATGAAATGGAGAATGCCTCTATGTATATTACTAAAGGTAAACTAATGTGCTTATCCTGGAGTAAGCAGCCTCGGGGTGAAATGCAGGCTAATGGAGTCTGTGCAGAGAGAGAGAGACCTCTGATTTTCGGTCTGTTGGAATTATTTTGTATTTTGTAAGATGCTGATGTGGGATGCGGGTGGCGCTGTGGGTAAAACCTCAGTGCCTAGGACTTGCTGATCGTAAGGTTGGCGGTTCAAATCCCCGCGGCGGGGTGAGCTCCCGCCGTTCGGTCCCAGCTCCTGCCCACCTAGCAGTTCGAAAGCACGCCCAAGCGCAAGTAGATAAATAGGTACCGCTTTATAGCGGGAAGGTAAACGGCGTTTCCGTGTGCTGCGCTGGTGCTGGCTCGCCAGGTGCAGCTTCGTCACGCTGGCCACGTGACCTGGAAGTGTCTTCGGACGGCACCGGCTCGCGGCCTCTTGAGCGAGATGAGCGCGCAACCCTAGAGTCGGACACGACTGGCCCATATAGGGCAGGGGTACCTTTACCTTTTACCTTAAGATGCTGAACCTCTGCTGCACACGCACAAGATATTGTATGCAACTCTTTTGGAGGTATCACTATTGTTTTTGTTCTGTTTTGAAAAAGTTCTGGAAGAATTTTAGAATTTTGAATAATGTTATGGGTCTGGACAATGTTTATTCCAAATGGAGTTATTTTTTCCCCCTATATTTTTATTGAGTTTTACAATAGATGAACAAAAAATAGAACACAATGCAACAAACCAAGAAAAAAAAGAAAACAAAAGAGAAAATTCAACAACATACAAACACCATACATCAAAAAATAAAAAAGGAAAAAATAAAAATATTAAAAGCAATTTTTGTCTCCTTATATTCTTTGCATTAACTTGTTTCTGCGACTTCCCCAGACCTCCCTTCTCTGTATTCCAGATCATATATTCTGACAGCAAATTCCTTCCCTCTATCATATTTTGGTTTCGTCATTATCTTAATGTCCTAATCTAATTACATTTCCATATATTTTAAAACATTAGTCTTTCTTAAACTTTACATTTTTTACTAATAACCTTTTGCATTCAATCTGGTGTCATCAAACATTCATTATCTTATAGTGTTTCTGTAGATAGTCTTTGAACTTCCTCCAATCTTCCTTCACCGTCTCTTCTCCCTGGTCTCTGATTCTGCCAGTCATTTCTGCGGATTCCATATAGTCGATGACTTTCATCTGCCATTCTTCCAGCGTGGGTAATTCTTGTGTCTTCCAATACTGTGCGATGAGTATTCTTGCTGCTGTTGTAGCGTACATAAAGAATGTCCTATCCTTCGTATGTACCTGTTGGTTGACCATGCCCAGGAGAAAGGCCTCTGGTTTCTTCGGGAATGTGTATTTAAACACTTTTTTCAGTTCATTATAGATCATCTCCCAGAAGATCTTAATCCTTGGGCACGTCCACCAAAGGTGAAAGAATGTACCTTCAGTTTCTTTGCATTTCCAGCATTTGTTATCGGGCAAGTGATAGATTTTCAAATGGAGTTATTTTTTATGCAACCAGTTGCTTTAAGCTGCACCATATTAATATATTCAATAGGTTCCTAGTGGGGCATCTGCTTGGCCACTGTAAGAACAGGCTGCAAGACTAGATGGGCCACTGGGCTGATCCAGCAAACTCTGCTTATATTCTTTTCTTGTGGTGATAAGTACTCTTTTCGGTTTTCCTGGCTAGGCAATTTTATTCTATTACTTGGGTTCTGCTTGAGTTGCACTGACTGCTGATTTGTTTCTGGGCTCAGGTCAAAGTGCTTGGACCCATAGGTTCCTCCCCATATGCTCTGATCTTTGTCAGGGACCCTGCTCTAAATCTCTCATGCTCAGGAGGTGAAGCTGGTGACAATGGGGTGTTTCTGTCATGGCCCCTCTCTTATGGCCCTTGCCCTGCCAAGCAAAGCTCCACAAACTCCACCACTATATTGCTTCAGGCAGATGATGAAATTCTGGATTTTGTAAGAAGACTGTAAGCTGTGTGGTTTTGCTGACTTGTGTCTGTGCCATTTAAGGCTGGTGGAATTTGTTAAATGGGTTAGCTATATATATATGGATTATGTTTATTGCTGTTTCTTAGCTGTCTTGAGTCTTTGGGGAGAAATAAGTGGGGTATCTTTTTTTTAAGCAACAAAAACTAACTAATAAATACAGCCAATATTGGAGAAGGGGTGCTCTCTGTGGTGGAGTGCCTGGTATGCAGGCAGGAGGCTGTAGATTCGGTCTCCAGGTTGGGTGAGGGAAAGGCTCCTGCCTGAATTTCCAGAGAGTTGCTGCCAGTCAGTGTAGACTGTCCTGAGCTTGATTACCATTAGACCATTAGACTGACCATTGGATTAACCATTAGACTGAATAGTAGACGGCTCAGCACAACTGCCAGAGGTGCTCTTAGAGATCAGCACTAAGGAAACCTACTCTTTTATGAAAAGTCCCAATGTGTTTTATTTGCTAAAAAGACAAGGAGCTCTCTCTCTCTCTCCTTTTTATTCAGCTCCAAATATCGCACCCCACCCACCTTGACTTCAAAGTACATGAAGCCATTTAATTCCAAATTTCCAAAATTTCTCTTTTAATAAGTTGACTTTAGGCCCTCATTGCTAAATGGAACTGTAAATAAAATTGCACAAAGAATGTCTCCTCCTTCTCATGTCCCTGCCCACATCAACACAGATATGACAAGCTTTCAGGATCAAGGAGAATGGAAGAAAGGGAAAGCAGATGGGTGGTTGAAACAGAAAGTGGAAAGCAGTGTACATATAACAAAGGGGGTCTGAGGGAAAGAGAAGAGAGGGACTGGCAAGGCCAAACCAGAAGGTTGTGCCAAGATATATTCAAGCATCCAATGAAACATAAGAGGAGAAAACTATCTAGGCCAAGAGAGTGGAAGAGAGATGAGACTGCAGAACTACTGAAGCAAAATGAAGAAATATTTGCTATCACTGCTTTGACATAAAAATAAAAAAGTTGCCATCCAAGATGGCCATCAGGAGGCTGTCTGTCTGTGGGGTATTTGTGTGGGGTTCCACCTTTGGTCGGGCAAAATAAGGAAGAGGTTGCAGGAACTGGGACGCTAAAAATCACTTTACTATTGGGGTATGTGCAGAGTGCTCATCCTCATGCCAGCGGAGTGTGCCAAAAGAACGCAGAAGCACCAAGCAGTTCTAGGAATGAATTTAAATTCATTGTGTATTTAAGCAAAAAAAAATTCATCAAACTTAATCAAATGTCCAAGTGCCAATCAACATCAATGGTATATTTTAATAGCATTGCCCCACATAAGAAACTAAACTGTTAAACCCTACATAGACCTCATTTTCATAAATATATTTCATAAATACAAATAAATAAATTTCAAGAGAAGCACGCCACAGAATGCCTTCCAATGTGCTGCCTCCCTTAACTCAAGCTTCTCCCTGCAGACCTCCAAGCCATTCCCCCCGTTTCAACTCCAGCTGCCCTCCAGAGCTACCTGGGCCCCTCCCAGCCCTTTATCACCCCTCAGTTCACCTTCCGTTCTCTCTGCCCATCTCTGTATTAGAGGCTGGAGAGAGGGAGTATTTGAAATCTATTCAAACTCTCCCTTCAGTGCACAAAGATGGCCCCCACCTGCCTCCCCCCTCTCCCCTAGCTCAGCGCTGGGCCTACTTGCTGCACTCCGTAAGTTGTTTTTACACCCTCTGTGCCAGACAAATCCTTCCAAGACTTACCTATTTTAAAAACACAACAAGCAATTTGAATGTACTAAGAAGCCATCAGAATCAGCTTGATGGCGGATTACCCAGTGGTGTTGGGAGGGAAAGTCCATCTGGAGCCCCCCCCCCCCCAATATCCTTCCCAGACACCAAGCCCCTCCTTCCCCCTCCTGCCCCCTTTTGGGGAAACTTTTCTCCTCCTGCTGCTCAACTCATTCTTAGTCCCCAGCTGCTCCCTCATCCCCTACTTCTAGCTCCCCACAACTTGAGTTCCCCAGCCACATTTCACAGCCCTCCCCCCTGGAACTCTGTCCTTCTTCCTGGGGAGGGGGGTCTTAGGCAGCAGCGGGAGGGAATGGCACTCCTCCTCCTCTTGCTGTTCTAGATCTAGCCAGCGAGTGCGCACCCCTCTCCTTGCTCCTAGCCAAGACCACAGCCGAGGCCCTTCCTGTCCTCTTGGTGCCACTGCTGCCACAGAGAGTCCCTCGACTGGGGGTTGGAGGGAGGAAGGGGAGCAGCCCCCATTGCTCCTGAAGAGATTTGGAGGGGATGGCAGGCAACGTGTGGGGGAAGAGGAAGGGTCCAGAGAGCCCTGCATTTCTCTCTCACACCTCCCTCAGGGCTCCCTGCAAAGGAGTGAGGAAGGCGTCCCCCATGTTTGGAAGGTGGAAGTAATTGCAAGATGGGAGCAAGACAAGCGGAGCTGGAGAATTTGGGGAGGGTTTGATGCTTTTCAGTCAACTCAGTGCCACCTCGAGAAGGGCAAGAGCTATTGGACCCGCTCTCCACTGTACAGTTTTGAGGATGAGGATGAGGACCTCAAAAATGGGGAAAAGGCGTCCTATTTGAAGTCAATCAATCAATCAATCAATCAATCCAGTCTGCATCTCAGAGAACAGCCTCTCACCAGAAAGAAAACCAATCAGCTTCCCCCCTCTGACCCCCCCCACAATAAAAGGTGGTGCAACCCTCTCTATCTCCATCCTTCTAAGCTTGTTTGCACAGTCCACAAATCCCAAGGGTTGCTTTAATTTAGGATTTGTAGCTGCAATCTGCAGCTCTTCTTTACACTGCTGATCAAGGCAGTGATATCCAGTTTTCCATTAGCATGCTGTGGGATGCTAAGAAGAACTGCCATAGCAAATAAAGCAGTTTGCAAGCAGTAAATACAAAGAGGTTACATTTAAGAGCTGCATGGTGACAGTCATTAAGAAAGGTCAGCGGGGATATGGAGAGCTGGTTGGATCTCTCCTTGTGTCTTTCTCTGTTTGTACAGTATAATCTGTTCATGTTCTCCTGAGCTACTTTGCACAGTTGCTGTAGCCTCATTATATTTATTGAGGTCAATTTCTTTTCTTTTCTTTTCTTTTCTTTTCTTTTCTTTTCTTGCAACTGTGATCCTTCTTAGGATCTTGCAATATGCTGATGAATATACAGCCGTCATATCAGTGTGCATGACACTTTGCCCAGTAAGAACATAAAAAGAGCCTTCTGGATCAGGCAGTGGCTCATCTAGTCCAGCATCCTTTGTCACAGTGGCCAACAATATGTCAATGGGAAGCCCACAAGCAGTAACTGGGTGCAACATCACTCTCCTCTCCTGTACTTTCCAGCAACTGGCCTTATTCAGAAGAATCCTACCCTTGGCTCTGGAACTGAAACACTGCCCCCAGGGTGTATAGCCTGGTGAACAGGGGCTCTTATTCACACTCTCAGTGGGTGTTAGTCATGGATTAGCCTCCTGGTCATGCAGAGCAATCAGAGACTGAAGTGAATTAAGGAATGACTGTTAACTTCGTTTATAAACCAACTTTGCATTTCTCCTTCCCCTACTGCCAGCCAGTTCTCTGGGACTCTAGAGAGCAAGGATGCATTGCTTGCTCATTAAAAGCAAGTGAAGACATAAAGCATGAATGGATACAGCATAGGAGGGTGCCAAGACTACCTTAAGCAGCCAAAGTCTGGTGCGACATACAGTCTTCATATATTATTTAGCTGTGTTTCTTCTTTCCCCTTAGAGGGTTGTGAATTTTCATTGTATCCGGGTTTTAGAAAGGAGAGTCAGATCTCGCTTGGAGGTGGCTCCTTGATGGAATTGTCACTCTTCCACCTCTGTGCGTTTGAACACATTTTGCTGTAGGACAATGTTGACAATGTGAGCAGCCAGGCATTTTAACCTGCATCTTTCTTTTCCTGTCAGACCTTGTAAATTTCTCCAAGATGGTTAATGCTTTGAAATGACGGAGGGACTCAGAGATCAAGGTATGAGCCAAAGCAGCCTATTGTCAAAGGCATAAATATCCCCCTTTGTATTCTCTTTCAGTCAACAGGCAGTAACAAAAGGGAATGCAAGCCAAATCTGGCTTGGCTGGCATCTGGATGTAAAGGAAGGGGTGTAAAGGTGAGCAATCACTCCTACATTTCATTCCCTGAGCTATCATTACTGAACAGATGCAACTCCTCATTTCCATCATCATCATTTGCTACTCAGGGTGAGACGTGGGTGTCAGGATCTCAAGGTTGCACCATGCCAGACCTCTCTCCCCTTGGGTGACAGGGGAAAGTCAGGCTTTCTGGTCTCAACCAGAAATGGGAGGAATCATTGCCCAGGAAGCCATCACCCTCCCTCGCAGCACCTCAGAAGTTTCCAGGCTCAAGGATCTGTTTCAGAGCATACCGACCCCACAATGTAGTCCTCGCCACCCCCATACAATAGAAGCCAGTGGCTGCAGAATCCGAAAATGACCTTTTGAGGAACTAAGCAGGGTGGTACTGACTAGCCAGCCTTCATAAGGCACAGCACTAAGTTCTCCCTGGGCAAGATTTAGCCAGAAAAGGTTTGCCCTCCCAGACCTTAAATTGTATTATGAATCTGCTTGTTTGGTATGGATCAGGGACTGGATGAGATTGGACAAGCAAGAGGCATTAGAACTAGAAGGACATGACAACAGATTTGGCTGGCACGCATACTTATGGTACGGGAAAGAGAAGGTTCATAGAAGTTTTTACAACCATATAATCAGGAAATCACTAATGAGAGTTTGAGAGAGATACAATGACTTATTGGAACAAAAGACCCCATGGTGGCTCTCACCATATGAAGCATTACTGCTCAAACCACTTGGAAAGAAAGGAAAATGGCTCACATATGCTGATTTATTAAAGGAACATGATGGAAAATGGAAATTAAGAGATTATGATGACATCAAAGACCACTTTCAGAGTTGGTTGCATTATCGACAACTATATGAAACACATAAAGAAGACAGCAAGAAAGGATTTAGTTATACTAGATCTAGGTTTCAAACGGAAGTGATTGAAGGGAAAGTGAAACTACTGAAGGCCGCATACAGTTATTAGAATGGGAGACGAAAGATGAAGAGGTAAAATCAGTTATGATTAAATGGGCACAAGATGTAGGTCACAACATTATGATGGAAGATTGGGTTAAATTATGGAAAACTGACTTAAAATTTACAGATTGTTCCCTATTGAAGGAGAATTACATGAAAAATTGATGGACTATGCAGAACTGGCAAAACTGACATATAAGCTACGGGACAAGGATAACTGTGACTTTAAGGATGAATGGGAACCCTTTACAAAGTATCTGAAGACGCAACAAAGCGAACTGGACTTGGCAGGTTTTGAATAAACATTCACAAACCTTTTATTGATAATAATCAGCTAAATAGTTTGAGGATCTATACAACTTTGTAACATGCAGAAAACAGCATTTTTAGAGAAACCAAAGACTGGAACTGAGGGAAGTCGGAGGGTGGGGTGGGGGTGGGTGGGTTTTGTGTGGGAGGGGGGGAGGGAGTAAAAATGGGGGAAAAAACAAGGATGATAAGTTTTTGGATAATATGTCTTGTTATAATTTTGAATAAAAATAAAATAAAAATAAAAATATCCCCCCCCAAAAAAATGATTTAGCCAGAAATTGTTTCAGATTCTGGAGACCAAGATCTTTTACCAAACATCCTGGAATGCCAGAGTGGGATGGAGAAGCTTTTTCAGCCCAAGGGCCACATTCCCCCATTGGCAAACTTCCAGGGGACTCATATCAGAACCAAAAGTGGACGGAGTCCAATATGCAACTCTTACTTTCGTACCACTCCAAAGCAAGTGCTATTGCCACATTTCTAGTCAGGCCAAAGCACTCAAAGAGGGTGTGGAGCAGTGATAGTGAAAGATGTGGCATGGGGCGAAGGGGCGAAGAGAATTCACATTTGGCTCGTGGTCTAGATGCTCAGGAAACTGACCTGAAGATGAGGAAATTCTTAACTGAAAAATGACATTTCTTAAATTCAGAGGGAAGACAGGAGTGCCTGGCGCGCTCTGGTCCATGGGGTCATGAAGAGTCGGACAAGACTAAACAAACAACAAAATTCAGAGGCGGCCCCACCAGACTATCCATGGCTCTCAATGACCATGATGGCTCTGCTCTGCCTCCGCAGCTGGAGGCATCAGTGCTTCCCAATAGCACTTGCTGGAAGCCACAGGAGGGGAGAGGGGTCTTGTGCTTGAGTCTTGCTTGCTGGTTTCCCTTTGGACATCTGTCTGGCCACTGTGAAAACAGGATGCTGGACTAGATGGGCCATTGGCCGGATCCAGCAGGCTCTTCTTATGTTCATCTCGGTGTTGAAAACTAGAGTGAAAAATCAGCTGATTAACTATGCTGATTTGTTTCAGTGGCTGAAGACGCCCTTGTTAGGATTTGCACTTTGATAACTTGGACACTGCAGTAATTTGCTCAATTCACTTGGAGTTTGACTAGTTCATTAAAAATCAAACTGAATAATTTAACTAATTGAATTAACACCACAAAGATAAACCAGAATCTTCGTTACCTACTCAGCTCTCCCTCCAGCAGTATGCAGCTATCTCTGAACTGTGTTTAACCTCTGCTAACAAAGCCTGTAATATTCTAGCAGTCAATGAGAGGCTTTTGTGAGCAAATGGAGTGTGCTTGGAACCTTCCAAATCTCTTGGGAAAGCTGTGTGAAAGAAACATGGTGTGTGTGTAGGAGAGACTATAGAGTTGCAAGCGTATGGAAATCGACTGCCATTGATCAATTCCATTAGTTGCATCATTAACAAGACCCATCCTGTCAACAGCATGTTAGGAGAGCCCAGTCTAAACCACTGTGCCTCTCAGGCTTGCCGATCAGAAGGTTGGTGGTTCGAATCCTTGCCAAACTCCCATCTGTCCCAGCTCCTGCCAACCTAGCAGTTCAAAAGCATGCCAGTGCAAGTAGATAAATAGGTACCGCTCCGGCAGGAAGGTAAACGGTGTTTCTGTGTGCTGCTCTGGTTTCGGTGTTCCATTGTGCCAGAAGCGGCTTGGTCATCCTGGCCACATGACCTGGAAAGCTGTCTGCGGACAAACGCCAGCTCCCTTGGCCTGAAAGTGAGATGAGCGCTGCAACCCCAGAGTCGCCTTTTCCTGGACTTAACCATCCAGGGGTCCTTTACCCTTATTAGCTTTGGGAGAGCGCACTGGAAAGGCTTCCATTAGGAGATTCTTAACGTCTCTGATCTTTCATTACACAGAGGGCCAGTTGAGAAATGCATTAGGACTTGGCTTTGATATTATGAAAGGGATGGATTAGTGTTGAAAGCTTAGCCTAGCCTAGTACAATAGGGTGCTCCCGTTGCTCGGTCCCTGCTCCTGCCAACCTAGCAGTTTGAAAGCACGTCAAAGTGCAAATAGATAAATAGGTACCACTCCGGCGGGAAGGTAAACGGCGTTTCCGTGTGACTTAGTCATGCTGGCCACATGACCCGGAAGCTGTACGCCGGCTCCCTCAGCCAATAAAGCGAGATGAGCGCCACAACCCCAGAGTTGTCCGCGACTGGACCTAATGGTCAGGGGTCCCTTTACCTTTACCTTTACCTTTATGAGAACATTACTTACAGCATCTGCAAGACAGTAAAGAAAGTTCCTACACTTGAAATTCCTAATTCTTTCTCGATATAACAAATCACCAGGTTTCAATTGCTTATAGCTTCATTTAATCTCTTTCTTTCTTTCTTTCTTTCTTTCTTTCTTTCTTTCTTTCTTTCTTTCTTTCAAAAATGCTGTTAGTTTAATTGCTAATTGTTCCTTAAGCAAGCCCAGTTAAACAAGGTTTTCATCTTATTTTCCCAAGATCTTGTGGGATGTAAAACTGCAATCAAGTACAACATTCCTACAGTGGACATGTATGGGGATGTTTTGTACCACTCAGGAGAAGACTTCCTGTTTCCTCCTGAGCTGGGACAGACTTGAAGAGGGTGTGATCTGTTGTACTAGCATGGAGGAGCCCACAGCCTCCATGTTTGGATGAGTGTGTCCTCTCCATTTTGTATGTTGCTGTGTGTTTGGAAAAGTGACTGCTTAGTTGCAGTCACTTGGGACTAACTTCTTTATGGAATAGTTCTGGAATAGCCTGCCTTCAGGGATATGTCTGTGAACCTGAATGAATCTGTGAGTAAACTACTTTTATATTAACGTTAATCAGATTATTGTGTTTATTCTTTTTAAGAGGGATTAGAAGGGATTTTACTAGGAAGGAATCTTTAATAGTAAGACTCAGATGAGTCAGCAACAAGCCGATCGCTGCGTAATTTAAACAGGGGGATGTTTGGAATTCTGCTAGAATATGGAACTTGCTAGCGAATTAAATAATATATCCTCTCCTGCCTCCCTAATCATCCCCACAGATCTGACAAATCAGTGCAAGTGTATATAGAACTGTGCCTGTTGCTTCTTGGGTACATTTGTGGGGCGTGCTCTTGGGAAGAGTCCTTATAGCCACCCCTCCACCCCCCAGGATTATACCAAAAAACAAAAAAACCAACACTTGGGGTGAATGTGTACCAAGCTAGAGTTTTCCTCACTTCCCACCCCAGCTCCTGCTTTGTTTTATATACAGCTTGATGAAGAGTTTTGGTGGACTCAAAAATTGTTCACTATTTTGTAACATTTGGGTTGTTTGTAGGCTCTGCTAGCTCAGTGTTGTCTACACTGACTGGCAGCCATTTGCCAGGGTTTCAAGCAGGGAATCTATCCTCCCTGGAGATGCCCAGGATTAAACCTGGGACCTTCTGCATGCAGAGCAGAAGCTCTGCCACTGAGCTGCAGCCCCTTCCCTACTGTTGCAGCCATGGCATGTTACCTGAAAAAAACACCAATGGAGTTTTGCAGCGCCTTAAGAATGAACAAATATGTTGTGACATTACACAGTCAAGCTGAATAGAGCAGTGAAATCTAGAGAAGGACTGGGGAGCCTACAGGCATCTGCTCTCACTCTGGGATAGAATAACATTCAGCTCAGAAAGACAAACAGTGAGAGAGAGAGAGAGACCAACTCTAGACGATGACGAAGATGACTACTACTACTATTAAAATAATTTTTCTTACAGAATTCCAGGAAGGTTTGCAAGGTGCTTTTAGAAGTTTTGAAATTTTAACTCTTTCCTTGGGACTCTTTCTGAATCATACATTGATATTTTATACATTTATTATTAAAAAATGTCCTTGCATGTAGAAACAACATGTATGTAGAAACAACATAACAACATAACATAACATAACATAAAACATAACATAACATAACATAACAACATAACATAAAACATAACATAACATAACATAAAACAAGGGAACACAAGCCAGATATGTGTGTGTATTCAAATCAAATATATATATATTTTCTTTTTAAGTCCCAGCAGCACATGGAGATGTTAGCCCCTGGTGACATCCGTGTTGCTGTACTACACAGATTCCCCTCTTCTTCTTTTCCATAAGAAATCTTGTCAAACATAAAAAGAAGGATAGCCTTGGCCTCTGAGTCTGCTCAGGCTTGTACCTGGTGACTTTAAACATTTTAGGTACAGAATTATCATTACTGCTGCAGACTGTTAACTGCCTAATGCCTTCCAGATATATTTTGGGGTCCTCCAACGTGTCAGGAAGCTGCTTCCAGAAAGGAAAGTCTCATTCAGTGGCAGAGCACCAGGTCAATCCCCTGACAGCTCTAGTTCAATGCCACTCAATTTGGAGATGCTATGCTGCTTTTTAAAATAACATTTCCTGAAGATTGTAGATCTCGTCTGTCAGAGTAGACAATAGTAGGCTGGAAAGACCAATGGTCTAATCCAGTGGTCACCAAAGCGGGTGGTATCACCTCCCAGGGGGCAGTAAGATTACCTAGGGGGTGCTAAGAGGCAAGGGGGGTGGCAGGGGGGCACTGGAGGTGTCAATGACTGCTCACAATGGACCAAATTAATCAGTGCTGTTGAAATAATTCAACGACATAATTTTAATTGTATTTTGATTAAATGTGCAATTAATTAAAACAATAAAAAATTTGTCCAGTAGCACCCCAACCTGTGCAATTAATTGTTACTGTTCTGAATTTGTGTTATTATCTTCTTTAGTTGGTCATGCCATTCTGAATAATACTTTTAGTAGGGTAGGGTAGGGGGCACTGGGGCGGGGAGTTTATGGAACCAGTGGGGCAGTGCTCTGAAAAGTTTGGGATCCCTTCATGTAAGCCAAGGGTGGGGAACCAGCAGAAGAGCCTCAGCCTTCCCCTCTCCCCCCCCCCTGCTCCCCCCTGCCCCCCCCCATGACTTTGTCTAATCCCCTTTTACAGCACTGGATGCCCTCCCCCTGCTTTCTTTGCAAATAAAGAAAAGACAAGAGGATGTTAATTAGTATAAAAGGCCCCATAACAATCAAACATGCCACACTTTAGGCTGTGACCTTGCAAGCAAAGAACAGGTTCATTATCTTCCAAAGTGCTGCCTCACAGCAGGAGAACAGGAGACAATTATGAATAATCTAAATGGGAGTAGCCATTTGTGCAAGGCAGACAATGGGCAGGACCCGCTGGAGTGGGCCAGAAGAAAGAAAGGGAAAGGGAAACAGGAGAGAGGATATCTGGCCGAACATAGGAAGACGACACAGTGGCGTAGCAAGGTCAGGTGGTACCCGGTGCAGAAAATTTCTTGTCACCCTTCCCCCACATTGAAGTTATTAAAAGAAGGAAAAATAAGATACTTACAGTTGCAAGTGTTATTTTCTGGTTTATTTACTTAACATTGTGAGCATGCACAACTAACTCAAGAGAATGACATGGGGTGAGTGACCGGCATGGCAGCAGATAGGATTGGTTGCTGAGTGATGATGGGTCACCGGTTGTCTCACTCAAGTACAAACTGCAGAGACAGGCTTTGGCAGAAAGAAACACCCCCTTCCCTTCCTTATCCACATGCTCTGCACTACACAGTGTCGAGTTCAGCCGCGTTTTGTTGTGTTTGTTGCCTGAACTAAAAAGTTTCAATACGTATTATGTTGACTTGTTGAGGGGAATTAATTGTCAGACAAAGTTATTAAATAATATTTTTTTTTAAAAAAAAAAGTGTCGTGAGCCCCAATTTTTAATTTTTATTGTAAAAACGCATATTTTTGCCATTTTTTCACCCCCTCAGAGATGACACCCATGGTGGACTGCACCCCCGCAACCCCCTTCCTATGCCAGTGAGAGGACAAAGCTAGCAACAGTGCAGCATTAGTGATGCTCTGGATATTAAGGCTAGCACAAATTATCTCCCCCCACCCAGCACTACCCAACCTTCTGGGACGTAATTGCCATGCAAAAAGAGGGTGTGCTACTTTCTTTAGGAGGTGCAATGATAGCGTTCATTTTTAAATATATTCCTTTAGCATTACGAAGTTGGTGATGCCTTAGGGTCACAACTTGCAGGCAGTTCCAGAGGCCTAGAAGTTGCTGCTGTCTTGGAGGCTTGGGAGAATAAAGTTCTAGTTTATTTCTTGAGTTTGTCTGCGGAGCCAGTGTTGTCAAATGGTGTCAGCAGTGGAATGCTAGTTTGACAGTGGACCCAGAATCATTATTGGGGCAGTGGTGTGTGTGTGTCACCAGCAAAGGCTCGGCGGGGGGCAGCCCTGTGTTCCAAGCTGTGCCCACCCCATTCCATAGAATGGGACCCGGGGGAGGGGCATGTCACTTGTTGGATCCAATCTTTTAGCTGTTCTTGAACCCCATTTTGCCTATGCACTGTACTGATCTGAGCACTGCAGTTTTTGGCAGAAACCTTGCTACTGAATGTGAGTTCTTTATCCTTCAGTGAGAGCCAGAACTCTTTCTAACACCCTCACTTTTCACTCTCTCCCTTTTTTGCTGTCTTTCTTCTCCCCTTTTATCTTCAGGGGTGTACCTAGGCTGGCCTCTGCCAAGGGCACAGGCCCAGAGGGTGCAAAAAACCGCACCTCTCTATTCAGGATGGGAGTCCATTCGCCTGACTGTCTGGGCAGCTGGGGGGGGGGGGGCGTGTTGATACAGCTCTTTGCCAAGGGTGCAAGGAAGCCTGGGTATGCCTCTGCTTGTCTTCCTGGATTCCTGCATTGCAGGGGGCTGGACTAGATGACTCTTTGGATCCCTCCCAACTTTACCATTTTATTATTCTTTCCCATCCAGGGGCTGGCGGCAGGAGGGGCAAGAGAAACACGCTGGCTAGAGTTCCAAGCAGAGGGGTTTTGATATTAGGCAGAGGGCGACATAAAAGGAGGCCAGGGTCGCGGCTGCAGTTGCCCATTGAGTGTGGTGGGAAAAGAGCAGGATCTCCTGCAGCAGCAGCAGCAGCAGCAGCAGCATGAAGGGGGAGATTGCCTAGGACTGAAGGGGTCTTTGCCCTATCGTGGAGGTGTGTATAGAATCATAGAATCATAGAGTTGGAAGAGACCACAAGGGCCATCGAGTCCAACCCCCTGCCAAGCAGGAAACACCATCAGAGCACTCCTGACATATGGTTGTCAAGCCTCTGCTTAAAGACCTCCAAAGAAGGAGACTCCACCACACTCCTTGGCAGCAAATTCCACTGTCGAACAGCTCTTACTGTCAGGAAGTTCTTCCTAATGTTAAGGTGGAATCTTCTTTCTTGTAGTTTGGATCCATTGCTCCGTGTCCGCTTCTCTGGAGCAGCAGAAAACAACCTTTCTCCCTCCTCTATGTGACATCCTTTTATATATTTGAACATGGCTATCATATCACCCCTTAACCTCCTCTTCTCCATGCTAAACATGCCCAGCTCCCTTAGCCGTTCCTCATAAGGCATCGTTTCCAGGCCTTTGACCATTTTGGTTGCCCTCCTCTGGACACGTTCCAGTTTGTCAGTGTCCTTCTTGAACTGTGGTGCCCAGAACTGGACACAGTACTCCAGGTGAGGTCTGACCAGAGCAGAATACAGTGGCACTATTACTTCCCTTGATCTAGATGCTATACTCCTATTGATGCAGCCCAGAATTGCATTGGCTTTTTTAGCTGCCGCGTCACATTGTTGGCTCATGTCAAGTTTGTGGTCAACCAAGACTCCTAGATCCTTTTCACATGTACTGCTCTCAAGCCAGGTGTCACCCATCTTGTATTTGTGCCTCCCATTTTTTTTGCCCAAGTGCAATACTTTACATTTCTCCCTGTTAAAATTCATCTTGTTTGTTTTGGCCCAGTTCTCTAATCTGTCAAGGTCATTTTGAAGTGTGATCCTGTCCTCTGGGGTGTTAGCCACCCCTCCCAGTTTGGTGTCATCTGAAAATTTGATCAAGATGCCCTTGAGTCCATCATCCAAGTGTTTGATAAAGATGTTGAATAAGACCGGGCCCAAGACAGAACCCTGTGGCACCCCACTAGTCACTCTTCTCCAGGATGAAGAGGAACCATTGATGAGCACCCTTTGGGTCCGGTCAGTCAGCCAGTTACAAATCCACTGAGTGGTAGCATAGTCAAGGCCACATTTTATCAGCTTCTTTACAAGAATATCATGGGGCACCTTGTCGAATGCCTTGCTGAAATCAAGGTAGGCTACATCCACTGCGTTCCCTTCATCTACCAGGCTTGTAATTCTGTCAAAAAACGAGATCAGGTTAGTCTGACATGACTTATTTTTCAGAAATCCATGCTGACTATTGGTGATCACAGCATTCCTTTCTAGGTGCTCACAGACTGTTTGCTTAATGATCTGCTCCAGAATCTTCCCTGGTATTGATGTCAGACTGACTGGGCGGTAAATATTTGGGTCCTCTCTTTCCCCCTTTTTAAAAATGGGGACAACATTTGCCCTCCTCCAATCTGCCGGGACTTCGCCTGTTCTCCAGGAATTCTCAAAGATGACTGCCAGTGGTTCTGAGATCACATCTCCCAGTTCTTTTAATACTCTTGGATGCAGTTCATCTGGCCCTGGAGACTTGAATACATCTAAACTAGCCAAGTAGTTTAGTTGGAATGTCTTCTACAGCCACTGGTCTTGACAGCATGAATGAGAGGGGCCTTTTGGAAGAGGAGCCTTCAAGTCTAAGAGTGAAGGCAAGTCTACTTTCTATGGAGCCAGGGCTGCGCACCTGACTGCTGGTTGTGACTTCTGCTTCTTAAGCCTGTGCTGAAGTGAATGGTTTGGAGACTGAGTCCCTTGGAAGCAAGCTCACCTCCATGGGTAGCGTTGGATGAACCTGCTAATTTTGGATTCCATTTTTCCCCTTGGCAGTTCAATTCTCATTTATAAATGACCTTGCTATTTGTTTGTTTGTTTGTTTTAAAAGAATCCTCAGGGAAACATGTACATATTTTAATGGACATTTCTTATAACATGTATTTTCATTTGCCAATTTGCTTAATAAACACATTTTTGCCAGTATTTTTTCCTAATATAATGCACTTTAGTATTTTCACTAATACAAACATTTTTTGGTGTGTATTTTCACCTGATATGTGCTCATTTTTGTGGGCCAGTTTTGGCAGGAGAGCTTCACTGGGAAATTCAGAGAAGTGCAAATTCTGGTTTGCATATTGCCTCAGAGTATGTGAACTAGATCAGTTGAGAATGAGATGCAAACCAGACCAATTTCTCCCTCTTCACCTCTTGTGACTGCAGGGAGGTCCATATCCTGAGCCTCAATAGTGTCAGGCTGTTTGAGGAACTGCCTCCTATCTTCTAGTTGAGATTCCTGCATTGCAGCAGGTTGGACTAGATGACCCTTGGGGTCCCTTCCAACTCTACAATTCTACAATTCTATGATTCTGATTTGAGAAGTCAAGATGTACCTTGCCCTGATTGAAAGCCATGGCGATTAAGTCACTGGTGATGGATAGGAATCAAATGTCCACTCCTTGGGAAATGAAAATGCTGCCTCCGGAGGGGACTTGCATCCATGCACAGCAGGGGGGTGGGGGGTGGACATGCCAGGGGTGTAGCTTTTTCCACCTGCCCCACCAGTGGCTTGAACCTAGCAACTTTTACAACACATAGAATCATAGAATCATAGAATCATAGAGTTGGAAGAGACCACAAGGGTCATCAAGTCCAACCCCCTGCCAAGCAGGAAACACCATCAGAGCACTCCTGACATATGGTTGTCAAGCCTCTGCTTAAAGACCTCCAAAGAAGGAGACTCCACCACACTCCTTGGCAGCAAATTCCACTGTCGAACAGCTCTTACTGTCAGGAAGTTCTTCCTAATGTTAAGGTGGAATCTTCTTTCTTGTAGTTTGGATCCATTGCTCCGTGTCCGCTTCTCTGGAGCAGCAGAAAACAACCTTTCTCCCTCCTCTATGTGACATCCTTTTATATATTTGAACATGGCTATCATATCACCCCTTAACCTCCTCTTCTCCAGGCTAAACATGCCCAGCTCCCTTAGCCGTTCCTCATAAGGCATCGTTTCCAGGCCTTTGACCATTTTGGTTGCCCTCCTCTGGACACGTTCCAGTTTGTCTGTGTCCTTCTTGAACTGTGGTGCCCAGAACTGGACACAGTACTCCAGGTGAGGTCTGACCAGAGCAGAATACAGTGGCACTATTACTTCCCTTGATCTAGATGCTATACTCCTATTGATGCAGCCCAGAATTGCATTGGCTTTTTTAGCTGCCGCGTCACACTGTTGGCTCATGTCAAGTTTGTGGTCAACCAAGACTCCCAGATCCTTTTCACATGTACTGCTCTCAAGCCAGGTGTCACCCATCTTGTATTTGTGCCTCTCATTTTTTTTTGCCCAAGTGCAATACTTTACATTTCTCCCTGTTAAAATTCATCTTGTTTGTTTTGGCCCAGTTCTCTAATCTGTCAAGGTCGTTTTGAAGTGTGATCCTGTCCTCTGGGGTGTTAGCCACCCCTCCCAGTTTGGTGTCATCTGCAAATTTGATCAGGATGCCCTTGAGTCCATCATCCAAGTCGTTGATAAAGATGTTGAATAAGACCGGGCCCAAGACAGAACCCTGTGGCACCCCACTAGTCACTCTTCTCCAGGATGAAGAGGAACCATTGATGAGCACCCTTTGGGTCCGGTCAGTCAGCCAGTTACAAATCCACTGAGTGGTAGCATAGTCAAGACCGCATTTTACCAGCTTCTTTACAAGAATATCATGGGGCACCTTGTCAAATATCTTGCTGAAATCAAGGTAGACTACATCCACTGCGTTCCCTTCATCTACCAGGCTTGTAAAACATAGAAGCCAGAGGGGGCAGTTTGAAATGGAGGGCTGAGCACCAAGGATATGTGGGATGTAAGATAAGCAGTCAAGTACAACACTTCCTGTTTTCCCAGAGTGGACACAGAAGGGGGTGTCACCGCAGGATTTCCTGTCACACCTGGCATGGAGCTTCCTCCTCCTGCATGTAACTAGGTAGATGGGCGTGACCCTGGGAGACCCCATAAAAGGGGCTGGTCACGCCGTCATTGTTCCCTTGATGCCATTCTCTCTCTTCTGCTGCTGATACTGTTGTGTTTTGCTGTCTGCTGGCTCTCAGCCAGCAGGACATGGGCTCAGATCCCCATATGGGATGAACCCACATTCTCTTCTGTAACTCTAAGCTAAAGCCTGCCTTCAGGGATCCAGCTGTGAAATGAATGTGAGTAAACTTCTTATTACTTATAAAGAAGATTGTTGTGTCTTTATTCCTTTTTAGGAGATCTAAAAGAGGACTTACCAGGAACAAAACCCAATCTGGACAAAGCCAGATTGGATTGCTTAAGTAAAGAGATTAAAATGAATCTACCAACTAGCTTCCTGCTATATATTGGGGAATGCTGCTGACTCACAAGCGTGAGTGAGAAAGGATACTATTAAATCAATATATCCTCTCCTGGTATCCATAACATTCCACAGGAGAGAGTCATTGGCAGATAAGAAAGCAGCACTGGATGCGTCAGGAAGTAATTTGCCTTGGCACTTTCTTATAAGTGTGAATTGATTTTTGCTGTGCTGCGTCAGGCTGAATTATGAATAAGGGAAAGCAAGGCTGGATCTCCCAGAGGCGAGGATATTGGGGGGTGGGGCAGAGGGAGATCTCTCAATACAGAGAGCCTGCTTTTGGTCTCATTTCGGCTGATGCCCGAACAGAACTTCATTTAAGCCAAGGTTCACTTGGAGGTATTATTTATTTGTTATTCACTGTATTTGTGTCCATTCTTCTTCAAGGAGCTCAAGGTAGAACCCATGTTTCTCCCTCCTCCTCATTTAATCCCCACAACAACCCTGTGAGGTTGGGTAGACTGAGAGGCAGTGACTGGCCCAAGGTCACCCCAGGGAGCTTCATGTACACTGAGTGGGGATTTGAACCCCAGTCTCCCAGACCCTAGTCCAGCACCCTCTCCACCACACAACCCTGGTGCAAAATAGAAAGGGCAAAGGGCATTTATCTCACCCCAGATTAATATTGGAAGCCGCTCGCTGGGTGGAGCAGCATCACTGTTCTCGCTTCTTGGCAGGTGAGTAGCTTGTAGGGCTGGAAACACAGGAGCAGGAGCACAGGATTGGCTCTGTTAGTCCATTTGCACCTTTGCAACACCCTCCTGGCATTTCGGCCCTTTCCTTGTCCTGGCTCTCACTGCAGGATGAAGAACGTAAACTGGCAGTATGGTTTCCACCAAAATCTCTGGTGCTCAAAGCAGATGTAGATGAAATGGGGTTCAAAGGTCCAAAGATGTCTGAGCAGACTTGGTGATTTGAGACCATGTAAATCAGGGGTGGGGAACCTCAGGTCCGGGCCTTGAATGTGTCCCTCTCAGATTTTACCCCCAGCCCTTGAGTTCCCCTCCCAGGCCACAGCCCTCAACAGCCTTGCATCACACTCTCTGTGACTCGCTAGAAGGTATCCTTGGTACACCTGTACAAAGGTGTCAGGGTCTGGCTGGATGAAGAGGAAATGGGGGGGGGGGGGCTCCAGCCAGAGAACCTCCTAGGGGAGCCTCAGAGGTGGGAGGCTCAGAGCCAGGGGCTGGGGTGGGACACAGAAGACGGGTCAGTGGTCTACATGTTTTGCCCCTCCCCCTTTTTATCCTCACAACAACCCTGAAAGGTAGGTTAGGCTGAGAGAGGGTGACTGGCCAAAAGGTGACTGGAGATTTGAACCCTGGTCCCAGCCCAACTCTCTAACCATTATATGAATCTGATTGGATTGTTTCATGTTTTAGGGTTTAAAAAAACTTTCGCACCTTGCCTTGGAGGTGAGCGACAAGGAAGGGTGGACTTGTAATTGACTAAATAAATTAATAAATATGAATTGGGGAGGAAGTTGTAAGTAAAACCAGCATCCTAACTGGAGAATTGGCCTAACGCTCTTATAGGCATTGTGTGTGTGAAAGAGAAATCTAAGGGGGAGCCATGAAATTACAGACCTGTCAGCCGACTGCCTGACCCAGATACATCAGTGGAGTGCAATTTCACGGCTAGCGTTGTCAAAGACGTGGAACAAGCTTTGCTCCTCCCTGCCCAGACACTTATTCTGGGGCCACCTGCTGCCTAGACAGACGCCCTTTGTCCTGGCGCACGGTGGCATGTGCAGCCTCCCAGTTCGCATCAAACGGAGCCTGATGCTTCACGTTGCCCCTCGAAGTATCTGCCATCACCTGTCACCCTCCGCTAAGCTCCCCTCCAAACACTTGACACAGGAGTCGACTGAGAGAAGCTGGTTTGCTTAACCTTGGACAGCCCGTTTCGTTTTGCTCCCCTTTTTGCTCTCATCCTCCTGCAAATCACCCTCTTGGCCAGAGAAGTTGCTGCTCACACAGCAAAGGTGAACTGCTTGGATTACACTGAATGAGCCCGGTGTCTTGTAAAGTGCCTCATGGCCTTATCATTCAGTGGGTCTTCTCTCTGTCTTGCATCCCACTTGTCCTGGTTTAGTGTGGCCAGTTCCTAAAATGAATTGCAAGGGTGTGGGTGTGGGTGTGTGCAGGTTTCTGCAGATTTCATTTCCTTCATCTGATTAGCATCTTCTCCCAATCTGTACCTTAACTGTGCCCATTGATAAGAGGAAGGAAGGAAGGAAGGAAGGAAGGAAGGAAGGCTGCAAAGATTGAGTACATAGTACAAAGTACAACTTGATGGTAGGGTATGGGGTGGGGGGAGGCTAGAGGCAGGCAGCCCTTTAAAAGGACTTGTGGTAGCATTTGGACATCTGTTCCTGCCTCCAGCTATCTTCCACCTTCACTTCATCCTGCTGCATGGCAGAACCAGATTTGCCACCCATTTCTACAGGTCAAAAATTAAAAGTCAGTGATTAAGATTGTTTCCAAATGTTGGGGTGTAGCAAATTCAGTGACATCTCTAGATGAGAAAAATCTGGTATTACTGTTAGAATCATAGGAGTGTAGCATTGGAAGGGACCCTGAGGGTCATCTAGTTCAGCCCTCTGCTAAGCAGAATCAAATTAGGAAGAGCCTCATTACCTCATAGGGTACCTTCCAGTGGCTGAAGACAATGTGAAACAAGCAGTGTTACCTCCCAGCCATACAGGCCAGAAGTTTCTATAAATGCTCCCTGCCCCCCCCCCCATCCTCCATTCAGGTAAGCGGCAGGCATTGTGAAGTTCAAGGACCATGCCAGCCAGCCAAAAGTACCTTAGGAGAACAGAGACAGATCTGGAAGACCACCTAACTCTGTGTACTGAGGTTCCCCACACCATAGATAGCCATCATGAAGGTGGTCACAGTTAGGGGTATCAGTAAAATTCATTATTTTTGAACGTGATACTGAATGCAGGGACCTTCCATTGCCTCAGATTAATTATGAAATGAATGTTCATTGTTACAAATGACTGTGATATTTCACGGGACTCTACGCTGTCTCCTCTGTCTTGAAAAGAACCTCTGAACTATCATTTGGTTTCAAAAAATCAAGTCACTCAGATTCCCTTAAATGCTTCTGCAAAACATCTTCCTTCCACAAACGTCATGAGTATTATGTGAATGCTGTGCAAAGTTAGAACCAAAGCATCACAAATTATTATAAAGCATCAACAGGCATCAAGTTTAGTTTGGATCACATAGGTGATCCATGTGGTAAAGCTGGAAATGCATTTCTACTTCCAGGTAGGAAATCCCAGATGTATAGTAGCCCTTTGCCCCTGATCAGTCCCTCAGTCTCTCTCCTTCTCTCTCTTTCACACATACTGTAGGTTGTGGTGGGAGAAAAAGGGTAGATCATGTAGGCAGTCTTCTGCCCCCACTGCAACACATGTAAGTAAAGTTACATAACCAAAGGTGATAGGGTCCATATGCAAGATTCATGTCACATACAATGGTCCAAAATCAATTAAGAAATCTTCTGCAGGTAAAGCATGCTGAAGTCATGGACTGGCAGGATGCAGAGAAGTGGTGGGAGGCACCAACTGGGGAACCCCCAGGGGAAGAAGGCTCAGAGCCAGGGGAGGGGTGGAGGAACAGCAATGAGTGGTCAGAGGGAGAGGAGGGAGACAATTGGGAGGAGGAGGTGTCAGAAGCTAAAGAGGCAAAAAGGTTTAGTGAGCAGGAATAATGGTGATAATGATGATGATGATGATGATACTCTGCCCATCCAGCTGGGTTTCCCCAGCCACTCTGGGCGGCTCCCAATGAATTAAAAACAGAATAAAACTTCAAACTTTAAAAACTTCCCTAAACAGGGATGCCTCCAGATGTCTTCTAAAAGTCAGATAGTAGTTTATTTCCTTGGGAGGGCGTTCCACAGGGCGGGTGCCACTACCGAGAAGGCCCTCTACCTGGTTCCCTGCAACCTCACATCTCACAGTGAGGGAACTGCCAGAAGGCCCTCAGAGCTGGACCTCAGTGTCTGGGCTGAACAATGGGGATGGAGACGCTCCTTCAGGTATACTGGGCCGAGGCCGTTGGGCTTTAAAGGTCATCACCAACACTTTGAATTGTGTTTGGATTCATACTGGGGGCCAATGAAGGTCTTTCAGGACCAGTGTTATATGGTCTTGGCAGCCACTCCCAGTAACTAGTCTAGCTGTCACATTCTGGATTAGTTGTAGTTTCCATGTCACCTTCAAAGATAGCCCCACGCACTGGCGGGTGAAGGGGGTGGGGGTGGTCTGCCCCGGGGTGCCATCTCTGAGGGGGGGGGGTGACAAAAAGGCATCCCGCAGGGGCTCGCCCTGCTGCTGCCATGTGTGGAGGATTGTGCCGCCCCTGCCGCAAGCGGAGGATTGCGCCACCCCCACTGACATGGGCTTTCAATTCTAAAAACCACAACACGGGTTTTCAATTCTAAGAAAACCCATGTCATGGTTTTATTTTTTAATGGCTGGCTTTCTACAGTCTCCACTTTTCTATCGGATAATTCCTTTACAATGCCTATGACCTTCAGCATTTCAGAAGAAATGATTCCTTGGTTAGACTGTAGCCGTGGACAGACATTCTGTAGATACATGGTAAAAAGACCTTGGAGGCCTGTGGCAAGTTTGAGGAAGGCGGTGGCAATTGTGGCTGAATTTGGAGGGTTTTTTTGAGCTATTCTTTGAGATTGCCATCTAAATGCACAGTGTTGTCATTTTCCTTGGGTGATTGCAAACCCAAGAGGCAGTGAGTGGTACCCATTCTGGAGGAGAAATTGTAAGTGATGGACTGTTTATGGGATGGCATGAGTGTATGTGCTGCGACATGCAAGTTTGGCAGGGATGAGTCTGGCGTATGTGACATTAAGATAAGGGAGAAGAAATTCCAGGCACCAGGGCAACAAGTACCATGTGTGGGACAAGGCCCTGGTGAAGGCGCAGGAAGCACTCAACCTGTGGCTGGAGAACCTGAACCGCCAGTGTATCCCCATTGACTGCAGCACCTTGTGCAAGTGTATGTGCACTTCAAGCAGCCTTCACAGGAGTTCTGAGCCAGCTGGCTGAAGAACATCAGCCCCGTGTTGAAGCTGCATCCACAGACCAGGAGGCTCCCAAGTGGGTCCTGACCAGCTGAAGAGGCAAAAGCACCAGCTGCCCATCACCATGTTCCTCAGCAAGACACCATCAGCCTCAACAAGTGCATCTGCCCACAACCAAGCACTTCAAAGTACTGGTCTACACCACTTGTCATTGTTTGCAAATTGTCCTCCAGAGATGAAGAAGATGGAGTGCCACCATTGCCACTGTTCCTGCCCATCTGGTAGAGCTGCTGGTTTTTAAAAAGGTCTTTCTGGGTTTTCAGATGTTTACAGGGTGTTTGCAGTCTTTTCAATGGGTACTTCAATCACATGTGAGTTCACATATATATGCGGTACCTCAGAACGCGGTACCTCCATGTAAATGGGGGGTGGGTGGGTTGCCTGTACTTCTTTTTTAAAATGGCATGGTTTTAGCTTCTTCATGTTTGCTGTCTGGGACTCCTTTAGGAAGAAGGGTGGAATAGATATATATTTTTTTAATGAGTAAGAGCAATAAATAAAATGCAAACCAAGCAGATTTCTTCCCATCCCTATCCCGACCCTTACACACATAAAACACAATAATTAAAGCACAACTTGAAATTCTTTTTCTGCAAAGCTTGGGGACTGATTGATATCTTTGAAGGATCAGCTGGTCATCCTCTTTTTCCTCATTCCTTTTGCTTTTCTGCTTTCCTGGCTCTCCACCACATCCCGAAAACATGGTCAAATGAGATTGTCTTCCACTTCATTTTTATTTGGTCTATGACAGTCTGCGACGCTCGCCTGTCCCATAACCCCCCTGGAAGACTCTCAAATTATCCAGCACGCACTTCCTTCTCAAATTATGATGTGCTCTTTGTTGCTGGAACATTCTGTAAACAGGTTGCATCAGCATCAATTGCAATTTCAGCTTCTGGGCCACCATGCTCCTTTTTCTCCCCTTGCCGCCTTTTGCATTCTCTTTGAGTTCAAACTGGGTATTTGGAGGATTATGATTTTTAAAAAGGACTCCAAGCCTCTCTGGCCTCATGTTCCGGCAACCTCTTAAACTCAGCTATGGAGATATTGCCCTCCCAAGAAAATCATTGTTTACAGTCCTGAAGAACAAAACAGAGTGGTTTACCATGATAATGGCAATGCTAGCATTCTCGCACCCACTCCAGCTTCATAGATGATTGGAGAAATGGGCCCAAACTAACAAAATGAATTTCAGTTGGTACAAATGTTAGGTTCTGCACTTAGGCAGGAAGAACCAGATGCACAAATATAAGATGGGAGCTGTCAGGAGCCCAGGCTGCCATCTTGATAACACAGCACACAAGTCGTAAGTAGCTTGAAGATTTATTGCAATACAAACAATTAGCCTTGGACGCCTAACTGAGCGTCTGTGCCTTACAAGTCAGTTGACCCTTCTGAGGAGTGCTTCCTGGTTCTGCAGAATATCCTGAACCTATGACCCTTACACTTCCAGGTTTGCTTCCTGTCTAATACCTTTCCCATACGTCTACTCCTTGGGCTCAGGGAATTTATTGTTTCCTCTTTCAGTGAGAAAAAACTGCCCCTCCAGGAGGCACCTGGCTTGCCAGTAGTACATGTGAAAAGGATCTTGGGTTCTTAGTGGACCACAAGCTGAACATGAGTCAACAGTATGATGCAACAGCAGAAAAAGCTGCAACCTTTCTTCGTAGGGGAGTTGCACCCTCCCCTTGACTATTATGGTTGCCCTTTTCTTTGTGTACATCTTCAACATGACAACTGTATACTTGTTAGGAAAGGCAATCTGGAAGTTGAAAATATTCAAATAGACAGAAGGATGCTTACATTCCATTTCCAATTTTCTTACTGGATCTTACAAACTGTATTTAATTGAGGTTTACTCACTGAAATGAATGAACATGGCTAATGAACTTGGGTCCATTAATTTCAGTTGGTCTACTCTAAGTCAGTTGCAGCCCAGTTTCTTCCCCCACCTCTTTTTTGAAATTATTTTTTTTTTAAGTTTTCAACATAACACAAATTAAGAGCTACAGTAATTAATTATTCCTTCTGGACTTCCCTCCCCCTCGGTTTCCAATTTCTCCCCTTTGTTTCCTTACACATCTTAACTTTTCCATTCAATTTCAAGTCCATTTATAACCTTCATTCACATTACTTCATAGATGTTATATCAATCCTGCTAATGTTTTTAAATCTTTACAGTGAACCTTAAGGTACTGTATAAGTTTTGTCCAGTCTTGTATAAACTTTTTTTCATCTTGATCCCAGATCTTCCCGGTCATCTTTACCATTTCAGCATAGTCTATCTTCTTAGTTATCAATTCTGCCTTCGTTGGAACTTTCTCTTCTTTCCATTTCTGGGCAAATAGCATCCTTGCTGCTGTTGTAGTTGCAGCCCAGTTCCTATGGGGTGGTCACACCCCATATGGCAGGGAAGGGGCACCGGGCAATTGACCACATATTCTTTCATAAGGTTTAGCCACTGTCATCTACTCCATTCAGTTAAAGTTAGTGCGGCGGCAGCTTGCCTTTCTAATTACCTTGTGGTGTGAATTGATAGCAAAACACAGAAGTGGGGGCTGCTTTCTCTCCTACATTGCAGTAAATAGAAACACACACAAATGCACAAGTAATTCAGGAAAATGTGCCCTTTGCCCCCTAGTATAACCACAACTGCATTAAAAACAGCAACAAAAATCTGCATTTTGTCCACAATTTCCTACATATGCATTATTTGTTTAATTTAATTTAATTGTAAGCAAAATTAGTCATTCTTTAATCTCTTCCTAGGGTTACAAAACGGGACGCGGGTGGCGCTGTGGGTTAAAGCCTCAGTACCTAGGAATTGCCGATCGAAAGGTCGGCGGTTCGAATCCCCGCGGCGGGGTGCGCTCCCGTCATTCGGTCCCAGCGCCTGCCAACCTAGCAGTTCGAAAGCACCCTCGGGTGCAAGTAGATAAATAGGGACCGCTTACTAGCGGGAAGGTAAACGGCGTTCCGTGTGCTGCGCTGGCTCGCCAGAGCAGCGATGTCACGCTGGCCACGTGACCCGGAAGTGTCTTCGGACAGCGCTGGCTCCCGGCCTTTAGAGTGAGATGAGCGCACAACCCTAGAGTCTGGCAAGACTGGCCCGAACGGGCAGGGGTACCTTTAAAAAGGGTTACAAAAATAAAAGCCAAGAACATAGGAATCTCTTAAAGATCATTGACATGTATTACTATTTGGATAACATTATTTGTTGTAAGTAATAATTGATTAAATGGTCTGAAATGTATTTTTTTTTTTTTTGTTTCCAAAAGGACCAGGTGTTTACAATTGTTGTAATATATTTCTGCCTAAGAGTTGTAGTACATCGCCATATTACACATCTACATAATTAGTGCTTTGGTCATATTTGAGTGTTCAGTCAACAAGCTATATTTTTTGGCCAGGGAATTGAGTGAGCCCCACAAACTAGGTTTCTGCTGAGCAGTTTTCAACACTCAGTCCAAATGCCTGTGGTTTTCTCCTGTTCAGATAATGGAGACCAACTAAAATGTTTAGAGAGCAAAGTGTAATAGGGAGAAGTCACCAGAAGAAGTCACCAGCAGCCACTGGTCAGCCTAAGAGTACAGTGAACTCACAACTTATGCACGTTTAACTTATGCAATTTGAACATGGTGCAGTTGGCAGCCGGCCGGTTGAAATTGCACAAATTAAACACACAAAAGGCAGAGAGAGAGCTCTCTTTTGTGCAGGTGTTTCCCAGTGTGAAAAGAGCTTTTAAGCTCTCACTCTTGCATCCTGGGCTCTGGGAGGCTCTGGTGAGATCTCATGGGAACTCTGAATATGCCCAGCTGGGGCAGTCCCCACTTTGCCTGCCTGCCCAGGGCCTGGTCCATGCAGTACTCTCTGCAGTCCTCTTCGCTTCTGTAGCAGCAGCAGCAACAGACCTCCAAGCAGGGGAGACAGCAGTCCCCCAACAGCCACAGCAGCAGCCGCAGTAGACTCTGGGTGGGGGAAGAGCGAGGGACTCACCTGCTGCTGAGGGCCTGAAGGACCTTGTCTACCTTCTTCCATCTGGCTTGGGGACCTTGCCTACCTTCTTCCATCTGGCTTGGGGCAGGGCCTGGGGGGCTCTATAAGGACTGTGGCTGTTTGCTGCTCAGCAGGGAGGGAGGGGTTCCCCTTTTAATTGGAGGACTGGAGAGACACCACTGTGAGTGCTGAAGGCTGCTCTCTGGAAGGCCCTTTCTATCTGGCCTAAGGGGTGGGGTTCAGGCTCACCCTGCTCCAGTCCAGTGACTGCTTTTAAATGTTTTTAAATAGTTTTAATTTGTGGTGTTTTAAATTTTGGGTTTTGGTTTGGTTTTGCTGGGTTGGGGGTAGGATTAATGTTTAGTTGGGTTTGGGGTTTGTTTAATTCTTAATGTGCCTTTTTTGGTTGTTTTTTTGTATAGGTTGTATCTGGTTTTTAAGGGTTAGGGTTAGGACTGTTGGGGAGTGGGCCCCAGCCAACGGCTGGGGCAGGTTCCATAGGGGGAGATGTGCTGGGACACCTGATCTCAGTGATCACAGGCAGGAGGAGGAGTTATACTAAGCTAGACCACATCATTACCAAGGAGGAAGGTTTAGTCATTGTTTGAGGACTATCCCTGCCTCCAGGTCTAGTCTTGGCCAGAAGGATACTGGAATCAACAAGGGCCTGAAGGTGCTGCTGTGCAATGCCAGGTCAATGATGAATAAAACCACTGCCATGCACAACGTGATTGTGGATGGAGGACTTGACCTGGCATGTGTAACAGAGACTTGGTTGGATGAAGCAGATAGGCCTATCCTTGCCGCTGCTTGTCCACCAGGTTTCTCATATACAACCCAGGTCATAGGGGTGGGGTGGGGCAGAGGGTTGCATTGATTTTTGGGAAGTCACTAGTTTGCACTATTGTCCTATTGGGAAGACCCAATTCTCTGAGTACATGTTCTGGAAGTTGGGCAATAGGGGCAGTACAGGATTCCTTTTGGTGTATCAACCTCCCATCTGCATCAAGGATTCCCTGCCCGAGCTGCTTCAGGTCTTGGCGGATGTTCTCCTGGAGACACCTAGTTTGGTTGTCCTAGGGGATTTCAATATCTATGCCGACACAACCTTACAAGGAGGTGCTCGGAACTTCGTGAAAAGCATGGCCTCCATGGGGCTGTCCCTGAATAAGTTTGGCCCAACTCATAGTCGTGGACATGTCTTAGTCCTGGCGTTCACCTTTATTGACGTGGGTGATCTAACATTAAAGTAATAGTGAAACAAAAGAAGTGTCATGGTCAGATCACTTCCTGGTGCAACTGGACTTCTCTGCGACCCTTCTCCTCTGCAGGGAAGTGGGACAGATTTGGATGGCCCGCTCCCACCACTTAATGGATCCAAATGGTTTCCAGAGAATGGTAGGGGATGTTTTATCTCATGTTGACGACCTTTCAGCTGATTCCCTGGTGGCCCGCTGGAATGCGGCGTTAACCAGGGCTATCAACTGTCTGGCTCTGAAGGGCCCTCTCTGATTGCATGGAACCCGGACAGCCCCATGGTTTTCCCTGGAGCTGAGGGTGAGGAAGCAATCGCTGAAACAGCTAGAGCACCAGTGGCGGAAAACCCATTCTGAATTGGACCGGACACAGCTTAGAGTTCAACATTGAGCCCACCAAGTGGAATTAGTGACAGTGAAGAGGACTTTCTTCACTGCCTCTATTGCATCTGCAGAAAATAGCAGCAGGAGACTCTTTCAGGTGGTTCATAATTTAATGGAACCACCTTTGCCATCGGGGCCTTGTAAAGACTCCAAGATCTGCTACAACGATTTTGCAAAGGTTTTTTTTGCAGATAAAGTCGCTTAGATTCGGAAGGAGTAGACTCCACTGTGGGAGAAGTGCTGGGGCGGGAGAGTGCTGGAGTCCTGTCTAGTCAAGTTGCATGGGATCAATTCCAATCTGTTACCTCTGAGGATGTGGACAGGCTGCTTGGACAAGTGAAACCGACCACCTGTCTCCTTGATCCTTGCCCATCCTGGCTGATAAAAGTGAACCAGGAAGGGCTGGGTGATGGGTTCTGTGGGGTGGAGAATGCTTCCCTGTGTGAGGGAGCCTTCCCAGACCTGCTGAAAGAGGTGGTTATTAAACCGCTTCTTAAAAAAATATCTTTAGACCCGGACAATATGGCCAACTATTGCCCAGTCTCAAATCTTCCATTATTGGGCAAGGTCATTGAGCAGGTGGTTGCTGAACAAGTCCAAGCATGTCTGGAGGATGCGGGCCCTTTGGATCCCTTCCAATCATGGAACTGAAACTGCCTTGGTCATGCTGGTTGATGATCTCCGGTGGGCTAGGGACAAAAGGTGAAAGCGGTTTCCTAGTTCTGCTGGATCTCTCAATGGCCTTTGACACCATCGACCATAACTTCCTTCTGGTCTGTCTAGAGGAGCTGGGGGCACTGTTATACAGTGGTTCCACTCCTTCCTCCTGGGCCGTGTCCAGAAAGTGGTGTTGGGGGATGAGTGTTCAAACCCCTGGGCTCTTACTTGTGGGGTGCCTCAGGGTTCCGTCCTCTCCCCCATGCTTTTTAACATCTATATGAATCCGCTGGGAGAGATCATCATTTGGGCTGGGTGTTCATCAGTATGCAGATGATACCCAGCTCTACCTCTCTTTTAAATCAGAACCAGTGAAGGCGGTGAAGGTCCTGTGTGAGTGCCTGGAGGCAGTTGGAGGATGGATGGCGGCTAACAGATTGAGGTTGAATCCTGACAAGACTGAAGTACTGTTTTGGGGGAACAGGGGGTGGGCTGGTGTGGAGGACACCCTTGTTGTGAATGGGGCAACTGTACCCATGAAGGAGCAGGTGTGCAACCTGGGAGACATTTTGGACTCACAGCTTTCCATGGAGGTGCAGGTCAATTCTGTGTCCAGGGCAGCTGTCTACCAGCTCCACCTGGTACACAGGCTGAGACCCTACCTGCCCACGGACTGTCTCACCAGAGTGGTGCATGCTCTAATTATCTCCCGCCTGGACTACTACAGTGTGCGCTACATGGGGCTACCTTTGAAGGAAACCCGGAAACTACAATTAATCCAGGATGTGGCAGCCAGACTGGTGACTGGGAGTGGCTGCTGAGACCACATAACACTGGTCTTGAAAGACCAACATTGACTCCTAGTACGTTTCCAACCACAGTTCAAAGTGTTGGCGTTGACCTTTAAAGCCCTAAATGGCCTTGGCCCAGTATACCTAAAGGAGCGTCTCCATCCTCATGGTTCAGCCCGGACACTGAGGTCCAGCACCGAGGGCCTTCTGGTGGTTCCCTGACTGTGAGAAGCAAAGTTACAGGGAACCAGGCAGAGGGCCTTCTCAGTAGTGGCTCCCACCCTGTGGAAACCCTCCCATCAGATGTCAAAGGAATAAACAACTATCTGATGTTTAGAAGACATCTGAAGGCAGCTCTGTTTAGGGAAGTTTTTTAATGACTGATGTTTTGATGTATTTTTAGTCTCCTTTTGGAAGCCGCCCAGAGTAGCTGGGGAAACCCAATTGGATGGGCGGGGTATAAGTATAAATTATTTATTATTATTATTATTATTATTATTGCAGCAAGAGTCTGTAGGTGGGGGAAGATGGCAGTCTCCACTGAGGGGCTGCAGGGCCATTGAAGGCTGCCTGTCCCCCCCTCCATCACTCCAAAGCACTTTCACTTGGGGCTTTTCTGACTCCCTCCTGTGACTCTGTGCTACTTGGCTGCAGGTGGCTGGCTCTCTCCATCCCTTCAGGGTTCCTTGGCTGGGGCAGCTACCCCCCCCCCCCAATGTGGCTGCTCTGATCTGTAAGTGTGCTGCTTCTCCCAGAGTGGGGTTGGGGTGACAAAGAGAATAAGGAAATTAGATGCAGAGAACTGGGGTTGGAAAGCAAGGAAGGTCTTTATTTTCTATTGCAACAGAATTCCCTCCCCTTGTAAGGAGGACCCAGAATGAACATGTAAAAACTTTTGACCCAGAAATCCTGTAGCTAATGTCTAATTTTTTTTTACTAATTTCTCAATCACCTTAGATATGTAACAGAATCTTAGGAAAACATTATGGAAGGGCACTTTCTACTAGGAATTAGATTTTCAAAAAGCATTTCTTCACCCTACATGCAACCTAAAATAACTACAAAAGTATTATTTCCTAAAATGAGTAACCAAGCAAAAATAAAATTGAAATGAACCCTGTTGAAGGAAGCTTAGTTGGGAGTAAAGTCACCGCTCAAAATTGCTTGGTACCTAACACCATGGAAACTAATGCTAATACGCCCAGGCACCTCACCAAAATGCTGGAGAGGGTGCACCTCCACAGGCACACACCTCCACATGTGGTGGGAATGTCCTAAAATCCAACTCTTCTGGACATCAATCATACAAGGAATATGCAAAATAACTAAGCAAGTATTAGAAGTCACCCAAGAACTGGCCCTACTAAACATCTTTGAAGACAATATTGCCCACTCACATCACAAAGAGCTAATAACCCACCTACTCTCAGCAGCCAGAAGCATCATAGCCAGACACTGGAAAGATCTGTCAGGAGTAAACATGGACCAATGGTACCAAATAATATGGGAAACAGTCTTATTAGAAAAACTAACCAACAAACTGAAACTGACCCGGGGACAAATAGAAGAAGACGCCTTCACCCCGGTATGATTCCTCTTTATCACTTACATAGCCCAACAAGACAACAAGAAGAATTCGCCAACAGCAGGGGAAGAATATCCACAATAAAAATGTATGTGCTTCAAAGAATGATCTCCTTAATCCAATCAATTCCAATAATCGGGGGAGCAAGCTGTTTCAAAGATTGACATAGGGGCATCTCAAGATTTATCTGGTGAGGCAAAAGCCCAGGATTAAACACAAACTATTAACTGATGTGGGGGGTTCACTGCCAGATCTGACGCTGTATCATGAATGGCTGACGTTAAAAAACACTGATTTGCTGGATCTAGAAGGATTTGATAACAGATATGGCTGGCATGCCTGTTTGGGATACGAGAAGGTTAAAGTCCACAAAGGGTTTTTGAACCATGTGATTAGGAAATCATTATACATGGTGTGGGCTGAATATAAGGACTTACTAGAACCCAAACGCCATGGTGGCTGTCCCCGACAGAAGCGTTCTCAGTTATTAAAAAAAACCATGAGAAGCAATTAGGCAAATTATAAAGATCTATTGGAAGAAAAAGAAAATAAGTTAAAATTAAAGAAATTTGAAGAAATTCAGACCCATTCGACTGATTGCTTGCAGTATTTTCAGCTAAGTGAAGCATTCTAAAAGGACAGACAGAAAGGCTTTTCCAGAGAAATTTCAAGACTTGAGAAAGACTTAATACAAACAGACACAAAATTGCTCTCTAATATGTACAGACTTCTCCTTGCCTGGGAGGTCAAGGAGGAAGAAGTAAAATCTGTTATGGCACAATGGACCAAAGATTTTGGTTACAACATCCTGGAATCATGGGGAAGGTTGTGGAGGGGGGACTTAAAATTCACTGTGTGCTACGATTTAAAAGAGAATTTCATGGAAATGCTCTACAGATGGTACTTAACACCTGTAAAACTTGCCAAAATGTGTAAATATAGGTCAAGCATCTGTTGGAGATGCAGGGAGGCAGAAGGCACTATGATCCACATGTGGTGGAACTGCAAAAAAATCAGAATTTTGAGAAACAATATATAATGAACTTTGAAAAAAATGTTTAAATGTTCTTTTCCTAAGAAGCCTGAAGCCTTCCTGCTAGGCATAATGAGCAATGGAATTCGAAAAAGAGTAAGGAAAATCGTCATGTATGCAGTAGGAGCAGCAAGAATTTTAATTGCTAAGGTACGGATGTTGAACTGTTTCTTTAAATCTAAAGGTTCATCATTGTTTCACCCGATGTGTATACCTTTAAGGGGCCGGAGCAAGGGCCAGAGTAAACTAATGAGATCCAGCCTTGCAGCTGTGAGGCATAGCAGGTGCTGCTGAGTTGCATTGATTAAGCTGTGTTGGGAATTGGCCACAGTATATAAGGAGCAGCACCTAGCTCTGCCATTTTACCCTGGTGGATGGGTTGGTGGTTGGGTCTGGTTTGGTTGTTGATGTAAATGGAGTTTTTGTTTTTCTTATTAAAACCTTAAGTTATTTTTGAGTCCCTTCTTTTTTAATGCAAGCTCTCCCCAGCAAGCTCTCTGCGCTACTGTACTGCGAAAAGCCAACAACGGAAAGGAGACTGTACTCCCTCAAAATTAGACTGGCAGAATAAAATGTTAGATTGACAGCAATCTGAGACCATACAGATCAAATATTTAATAGAGAGTGGAATATTTACAGAGAATATTTAAAAGAACATTGTAACAATTTAAATTCCTTGGCAGGCCTGGATTGATTTGTGCATGAAATAAGAGAACTTTACAGAATTAACACAACCGAATAACCTAGGAGAGGTAAAGTTAAATGTGCAGTTGTAATCACAATAGGGGGATTGGAAGTCATGTTGAATTGTGTGACAGGTAAACTCAATCTTTTCTTCTTTTGTATGGAGAATTAATTTAGGATTCACAGGTATCAGGGATGTGTATACCTGTGAAGAGATCCAAGATTTAGAACCTCAAAGCCAAAGTGACAGCATTTGGGTCAAAATTAAGGGAGAGAAGAATAACAGTGACCTCATTGTGGGAGTTTACTATAGATCCCCAAGCCAAATGGAGGACATAGATGATGCCTTCCTGGAACAGATGGCCAAGCATGCAAAAGGAAGGGAGATAGTAGTAATGGGGGACTTCAGTTACCCGGATATTTGTTGGATGTCAAACTCAGCCAAGAGCATAAGGTCAAACAGATTTCTCACTGGCCTTGCAGACAACTTCATTGTCCAGAAAGTGGGAGAAGCAACAAGAGGAACCGCCATTTTAGATCTGGTCCTAACCAATGCTGATGACCTGGTTAGTGGGGTAGAAGTGGAAGGATCATTAGGCGCGAGTGATCATGCTCTTCTGAAGTTTACTATACAGCGGAAAGGAGCAGCCAAGCATACTAGGACTCAATTTCTTGACTTTAAGAAAGCCGACTTCATAAAACTTAGGGAAGTGCTGGGTGAGATCCCATGGAGAGTAATACTAAAAGGAAAGGGAGTTCATGATGGCTGGGAGTTTGTTAAGAGGGAGATAGTAAAAGCACAACTTCAGGCAATACCAATGAGACGGAAACATGGAAGGTGCCTAAAGAAGCCAGGGTGGCTATCTAAAGAACTTTTAACTTAGTTAAGATTAAAAAAGGATGTGTACAAAAAATGGAAAAGGGGGGAAACCACCAAAGAGGAATTCAAACAAATAGCCAGCACGTGTAGACACAAAGTCAGAAAAGCTAAAGCACAGAATGAACTCAGGCTTGCTAGAGAGGTTAAAAGCAACAAAAAAGGCTTTTATGGGTATGTTCGTAGCAAAAGGAAGAACAAAGAAACAGTGGGGTCACTCAAAGGAGAAGATGGTGAAATGCAAACAGGGGACACAGAAAGGGCTGAACTCCTCAATGCCTTCTTTGCCTCAGTCTTCTCCGATAAAGAAAACAATGCCCGACCTGAAGAATTTGGAGCAAATGATTCAGCAGAGGAAACACAGCCCAGAATAACTAAGGAGATAGTACAAGAATACTTGGCTAGTTTAGATGTATTCAAGTCTCCAGGGCCAGATGAACTGCATCCAGGAGTATTAAAAGAACTGGCAGATATGATCTCAGAACCACTGGCAGTCATCTTTGAGAATTCCTGGAGAACAAGCGAAGTCCCAGCAGACTGGAGGAGGGCAAATGTTGTCCCTATTTTCAAAAAGGGGAAAAGAGAGGACCCAAATAATTACCGCCCAGTCAGTCTGACATCAATACCAGGGAAGATTCTGGAGCAGATCATTAAGCAAACAATCTGTGAGCACCTAGAAAGGAATGCTGTGATCACCAATAGTCAGCATGGATTTCTGAAAAATAAGTCATGTCAGACGAACCTGATCTCATTTTTTGACAGAATTACAAGCCTGGTAGATGAAGGGAACGCAGTGGATGTAGCCTACCTTGATTTCAGCAAGGCATTTGACAAGGTGCCCCATGATATTCTTGTAAAGAAGCTGGTAAAATGCGGTCTTGTCTATGCTACTACTCAGTGGATTTGTAACTGGCTGACTGACCGGACCCAAAGGGTGCTCATCAATGGTTCCTCTTCATCCTGGAGAAGAGTGACTAGTGGGGTGACACAGGGTTCTGTCTTGGGCCCGGTCTTATTCAACATCTTTATCAACGACTTGGATGATGGTCTCAAGGGCATCCTGATCAAATTTGCAGATGACACCAAACTGGGAGGGGTGGCTAACACCCCAGAGGACTGGATCACACTTCAAAACGACCTTGACAGATTAGAGAACTGGGCCAAAACAAACAAGATGAATTTTAACAGGGAGAAATGTAAAGTATTGCACTTGGGCAAAAAAATGAGAGGCACAAATACAAGATGGGTGACACCTGGCTTGAGAGCAGTACATGTGAAAAGGATCTAGGAGTCTTGGTTGACCACAAACTTGACATGAGCCAACAGTGTGACGCGGCAGCTAAAAAAGCCAATGCAATTCTGGGCTGCATCAATAGGAGTATAGCATCTAGATCAAGGGAAGTTATAGTGCCACTGTATTCTGCTCTGGTCAGACCTCACCTGGAGTACTGTGTCCAGTTCTGGGCACCACAGTTCAAGAAGGACACTGACAAACTGGAACGTGTCCAGAGGAGGGCAACCAAAATGGTCAAAGGCCTGGAAACGATGCCTTATGAGGAACGGCTAAGGGAGCTGGGCATGTTTAGCCTGGAGAAGAGGAGGTTAAGGGGTGATATGATAGCCATGTTCAAATATATAAAAGGATGTCACATAGAGGAGGGAGAAAGGTTGTTTTCTGCTGCTCCAGAGAAGCGGACACGGAGCAATGGATCCAAACTACAAGAAAGAAGATTCCACCTAAACATTAGGAAGAACTTCCTGACAGTAAGAGCTGTTCGACTGTGGAATTTGCTGCCAAGGAGTGTGGTGGAGTCTCCTTCTTTGGAGGTCTTTAAGCAGAGGCTTGACAACCATATGTCAGGAGTGCTCTGATGGTGTTTCCTGCTTGGCAGGGGGTTGGACTCGATGGCCCTTGTGGTCTCTTCCAGCTCTGTGATTCTATGATTCTATGGATTGCCTTTTGTTGACCGTTGCATATTGTTGCATATTGTTGCATATTGTTTTGCTATGTATTTGTTTTGTTTTTAAAACCAATAAGGCATTAAAAAAAAGAATCTGCCAATAGCACATGAATCTGGCTAACCTGATCCAAAAACACACATGCAACCCACTCACACATGAAAACAAATCTCACTGCAGCCAGTCAAAGACAACCAACCACCACCTAGACCACCCCCAACCTTTCATCACCAAAGAAATACAAGGGAATAGGAAAGAGATGCTGACACCAACCCCCACACATACACAAAGTAGAAGAATAGAAGCATTACCACCTGACCCGACCCCACACATCATTCCCCCCTCCACCTCTTTCCCCCTTTTCTTCCTAATGTAACACTAATGTCTCAACAAATGAAACTGATCTGTAGAAAACAAAACTTGAAAAAAGGGACATTGCACATACTTTTGTAAACCAAGAAATCTTTAATCAATTAAAAAAAACCACCTGAAAAACTGCTTGAACGGGTTTGCACAGAAACAATAAGAGGGGTGGCAAAAGAGACTTTAAAAAAACACATTTTAAAAGGAAGCCTCAGGGCCTTGGATGATCTTACAGAAATGCTTTCTTTTAACTTCCTTCCAAGTCAAAACCCAATCTCAGATAGGTGATTGCTGCACATGGAAGCTCTACTTTTGACAAACAATTTACTTTTACTGGAAGGGACGCTCATTTTCCCTGTAGTTATACAGTCATAATACTTATTAAAATTCCTGTAATGATTTTTTAATCTATGTCTGCATTTTATGCCTTTTAAAAACAAATGTGTTGAGGTTTGTTTGTGCGTGTGTATATGCAAATGCATGTGTGTGGTGAACTGATTCTTTGACCCGGGAGAAAGAAAGCCGAGTTTCATCCCTTCATGTTGGATATTTTGTCTCCAGCATTGCCACAGGGGAGTGAAGACCTCCCTATTATTCAGGGGCCCTTTCCCTCATTTGCAACACAGTTCAGCCTCCAGTTTAACATCCTGCTGGCATAAATGGTTAAGAGACTTAAGGGAGTTGTTACTTCAGAATAACGGCTTGTACAAGTAAGGCTTTTGTCAATTATATCTTCATGTATGCCTAAACATATTTTATTAGCGAAAGCTTAACAGGCAATGAGACCTTCCCTTGAACTCTTCATCTGAAATGCCCCATCTCTGAACACAGCACCATCTTACTTTGGAAGGTGCCCAGAAGCAGGAGCTGCCCAAAACAGGGCACAGCTCACCCACCCAGATAAGCCATTCTAAAATAAAACAAATTGGGCTTTCCTTACCCTAGCTCTGCTGTCTGTGTGCGCACAGCTGCTGGACTTTGAAGTACACATCAAAGCACCTTCAGGTCCAGGTCTGACTCTGCCCTCCCTAGCTGGCAATTTAATACTTCTGGAGAGGAAGGAGTATAAGCAACTTCCTCTTCCCGTTAATCCCTACTTGAGCAACAAGGTCTGGTTTGTCCTTTGCTCCTGACTCTTGACTTCCTTCCTGAGCCTGTCTCTTCAGCACCAGCTTCTGGCTTACTCCTTGAACTTGCTTCCTGGTTTGTGCGTTGGTCCCAGCTTCTGACGTGTCCCAGCTTCTGGGCTCCAGATCTGGGCTCACCTCAGACTCCTGCCCAAGACCCATCCCTGTCAGTGTGGCACCCCTTAATCCAGGTGATATGGGCTAATAGGGTTTATTTAGGCCTGTTTGGACATCAGCAAGGGTTAGACTAAATGACCTCCAGGTCTCCCTTGAACAAACTGCTGTGGGAAACCAGAGACAGGAATGCCTTGCACACACCAGCTCCCAGCAAAGCTTGCACCTATTAGTCCCTGGCTGCTGGAGGAGTAATTTGCAGCTCCATTAGCACTGGGAGTGAGCACCCAGTAGCCTTGCAATGTGTCCATTTGATAAGAGGAAAGTTCCATTGAATAATGAGAAGTAATTGGATTTCAGGGTTAACCAGCTTGCAGCAAAAAGAGAGGGGGCGGGTGGGAAGGAGAGCCATTGGATATTGCTGTTCTAGCTCATCAGACAATGGAGGTTTATCTCTGCTGAAAATAGCACCAGAGAGGTAGAAGTTATTAGCAACCACCCGAGCATGGTGCTACCATCTCTCCCGCTAGCGTTTAGTGGCACAACTGGCTCATGTCCTTGTCAAGGCATACTGAAGTCACTGGGAGGTCAGAAGAAGCCTGCTCATGGAAACTCTGCACAAGCAAAGGGAAAGACAAAAGGGAGCCCATCCCCTTGCATGTAGCATGCAGAGTCCTGATTTCTCTCAGCTATAAAAGTGTACAGAATCACATTTGTGTAGAGAGATGGTTTAGCTTAGTGGGAGAGCTGAGTAAAGAAGAGCTAGAGAAAATCCCCACCCCTTTTATCATAATACTAAAACTCAAGGAGGGGGGCACCAGTTGGAATTTTTGGCAGTAAGCTAAGGGCAGCTGTATTGTCATAATGATTGACAGGAGGTTTGGAATAGCCTTCAAGGGAGGGACCATAACTCAGCAGTAGAGCACCAGTATTGCACACAGTCTCTAGTATCTCAAGGAGGGAAAGAAGGAATGAGGTATCAGCTGGTGGGAAAGATCCTGGATACTTCTGGAAGGCTAGAGATATATTACAGTGGTACTTTGGGTTACATACACTTCAGGGCACACACTCCGCTAACCCAGAAATAGTGCTTCAGGTTAAGAACTTTGCTTCAGGATAAGAACAGAAATCAGGCTCCGACGTCGTGATGGCAGCAGGAAGCCCCATTAGCTAAAGTGGTGCTTCAGGTTAAGAACAGTTTCAGGTTAAGAACGGACCTCCGGAACGAATTAAGTACTTAACCCGAGGTACCACTGTAGAGGAATGGGGTGAGACATTCAGCTTGGTTTGAATTTCAATGACAAGCTCCCTAACTGGTCTCTTTCCAAAGCTATATGCCAACCCAAACACCATACATGTCCCTGGAGGGGCTGCTGCTGCTTCAACCCATCTCATGCCAGGCTGCAACCTGTGTTTTGTGAGTCCCAATCCACCAGTCAAAGCCAAATGGAGTCAACTAGAGGAGACAAGGAAGGGCTACACTGGCAAATATTGTGACTTGGGATAAAGTAGTTTACCTGTTTTTGTCCAGCCACCTGAGGGAAGAAGAATGTGCCAGGAGCAGCCATGTCTCTGCCACTGGGATCGGTAATGCCCATGGTAGGCGGATGACGGGCAGGGTAAACAGTTCTCACTTTGTCCCCTGGACAAAGCCTCCCAGTTGTGTTCTACAAAGTCAGCTACAAAATAGGAAGCTGACCACTAGTGCCAGCTCCTGAACTAGATGTGAGAAGTTATTTTACATTGGGAAGATGGTAACTGTGAGGAACCCTCCAAATTAAAATTTTTAACAATTTGGTTTGACTGTTGGAACACCTGGGATGATCTACTAGAAGTAGATCCCTGAACAGGATGTCTCTTCATTTCAAGATTCTTTGTACAACTTGACAGAGAAATACCCAGAGAGGGAGAAATTAAGTCCGTCAGAGGAGACCCTCTAGCAGATTTATCATCAGGCATTAGGATGATTTTATTGATGCGTCCCATCGGGTCTTCAATCGTTTCTGACGACGGGTCCCGAAGTGTGACATTCACATTTTCCTTTAAAGAAGGTAGTTGAAGGGACATCATGGGGGCGGTAATTATAGAAGACTCTCTCAGGGGCATCACTTGTGGACTACTTCTATAACTGGTCAAAACTGGAGAAGATTCTAGCTCTGGCATGGATGAGTGAGTTAAAGAAGGATTTGAATCAGGCAGGGAGATCAGAGTTTCGTCCTTAGGTATGTTGGCCGGTGGATGTAGATGAAGGTTAAATGAGGATGGCAGAGCCTGGTCGTCTCGTGGAATAGCACTGGGGGCAGAAACAACTTGAAGATTTGAGTCTTGCAAGATGGTTTTTGTTTTCAAAGTGGGGCTGAGCTGAAGAAGGTCGACCACTTCTGGCCGGTGAACCCAAGTGGGGTTGTTTGAAGCATCATTAGTATCTTCCCCTCTGTGTTGGACTTGCAAAAGCTGTGATTTAAGCATGTCAAATCTTTGCATCATCACCGACTGTTCTTTCGGAGGGAGGGCTCTGAACGAATCGATAAGTTCCCTTTCATCAAGGGCAGTCTGCAGGTTTCCGTCCTCATATATGGCTGTTTGAGAGGGTATCGAGATTGGTCGAGAATGGCACGCTGCAGAATCATCGCAGTGGGGCCTGGCAGTATTTTGAAGTAAGGCAGAGTCTCTTGTCCTAATGTCCTCACCGCCAGGACACCTATTTAGAAGGGGTTTGATCTTGCTATCTGCAAAAACCCTCGTTGCTACGATATCGGCCATAGACAAAAGCGTTTTCCGCCTAACAATAATAGATGGTATCTTTTCAGAGTGGAACGCAAGTATCACCTTCAAGAAGTTGGTCTGTCGGAACAGGGGCATCACCGCATAAAGGTCAATCTGATGTTTCTTAAATTTTAAAAGTTTGCTTAAACAGTCTTTAGCCCCTTCTAGCGATGACCACCTTCCTATTTCCGACCTGACAGAAAGGCAACTTTTCTTGGGTTGCAGAGTTAGTATCTGATTATTCAATTGGGAATTTAAGATATATTTAGTTTTAGTCTCCTTTCTTTTATCTGAATTGGGGTGAGGCAATAGGTTTTTGACCTCACGAACTGAAGATTGTGTTATTGATTCAAGTTTTTCGACTTTCAGCAGGATATTGGATAATTTAAAAAATCCCAAGTCGTCGAAGTTGGCGAGGCTTCCAAATCAATTAGAGGTTGGAAGCGATTTTGGGTTTCCACCGCAAAGCAATGCTCAGCATTGTCACTCCCTCTTCTATTCCGGTGTGGCACCAACCTTGATATTTTTGGTTTAGGGGATGATAAGGGCTCGTCAAAGTCTCTCAAGCGTTTGTTCTGACCCATACTTTCCTCAGGCCAAGGATTATACGATTCTTAAAATAACATAACATTTAACACACAAATAAAATAGTTAAGACCACTGAGTCCTCTCTCCAATTAGGATAATGGCGTTCTCTTCTCTTTTAGCAGCCGAGGCTGACCCGCTGATAAGAGAGAAACAAGGAGCAGTCTGCAGCAATCTGGAGCAGGGCCAAATCTCTCAGAAAGTTTCCATAGCATGTAGCTGCAGCAATTATAAAATGCTTCAAAGACTGACTGGGTCAGTTAAGATAAAAATATAGTTCAGTTAAGATAAAATATAAAGAATTAAAAGAAGATTAAAAGCAATCCGAAGAGCACCGGTAAGCGCGTCTTACCTCGGCGCCATGTTGGAACCTCATCTAGATGTGAGAAGATTAAGGTAGGTAGCCATGTTGGTCTGACAGAGTTGAAATAAATTTAAAAAATTGTCCAGTAGCACCTTAGAGACCAACTAAGTTTGTTCTGGGTATGCACATGAAAGCTTATACCCAGAACAAACTTAGTTGGTCTCTAAGGTGCTACTGGACAATTTTTTAATTTATTTAGATGTGAGAAGGCAGGCAGATAGGGGGAGGCCAAGGTTGGTGGGGCGACACTTTGTTTGCCCTCATGGGCTGATCTCCACTAACTTTGAGAACAAGCAGTATATAAAATCTTCCACACAAGCAAACAGTAAATGTGTTCTGACACTGAAAGAGCTGGCTGTCCCAAAATATGAGCCTGTTTCCTCTGTCCAGAAGCTTGGGAACATCTTGAGAAATGTCTGCACTGTCCAGCTCTCTCTTTTTTTCTTTCTCTCTCTCCCATAACTAGGATGCCTGGGGGGAGATCTCTCCAGTGCAAGTCCCCAAGGTGGCAGATGGTGATGACATCTCCATCCAGAGGGATGAGTTTGAAGGGTGCTGAGGGAAGAGCAATGGTGAGGCCAAGATGATGCTCAGCCTGTCACCGATGGCAGATGTTATCTGGAGTTAAAGTTGGTGCGCCTTGCTGTGCCTGTTGTCTAGAGGAGTGAGGGCGAGAGAGCACTGCAGTGGCCAAGTAGCCAGCCACGCATGGTGCCATCTTTTCGCTGAAAGGTCACTCTGTAAAGAAAGGCGGGATGCATGAGACAATCTATGACTGACTTTGGGGGACGGGGAATTGTGAAGAATTGCATACATGAATCCAGAGGCAGGGAGCCTTCCATGCCTCTCAATATGTCCTTTAGGACCACCTCCCATTGACCATGCCTCCTCCCCAACCCAAGCCCCCTCGCTCCAGACTACACCAGCCCTGCTCTGCACTTTTCTTTGAGTACTTCTGCTTGACTGGAGGATGGAAAGCTGAAGATCCATAGGAACCATTGGTCCATCTAGCCTAGTATTGTCTACACTGGCTGGCAGCAGCTCTCCTGCGTTCCAAGCAGGGTTCTCTCCCAGCCCTACCTGGAGATGCAGAGAAGTCAGGATCTACTGCATGCAAGGCATATACTCTGTCCCTGAGCTATATCACTTCCTCCTTGCATATGTCTGGCAGCGTAACGGCTTCAGAATGTGTACCATTACTGTAAATCATATGGACCAAAAACTGCACCAATCAGTGTTGGAGCTCAAGCAACAGAAGATGTGGAGGGATCATTTCAGAGCAATTAATAGTAGCCTAGTAGAAACCTGGTTTTTGTGGGGCCACAATAGCTACCGGCGTAAAAGAAGAGTCCCCTCGCCCAATGCTCCATCCACTGCTTGCCTCTGGTCTCTTAGAAGGCTGCCTAAGCAGGAATGAGGCCCTCAGGCAGAAAAAGGTTTCCCACCAACCAGCCACAATAGATGTTGTGATGGGCTTTCATCACAGGAATCAATCCCAGAAACCCCAGCACTGGTTTTGTTAAGTGATGCTTGGATTCTATTGACTCAGGGCCAATTCATTCATTCATTCATTCATTCATTCATTAGTTGATTTGTTAGTCACCCAAATCAAACACACTGTGAGCAACTTAGAAAGTATGGCAGAGTTACAAGCATAGTGATTACAAGAACAAAAGAACAATCTAAATATGTTTTTCATCAAGTGTGGGCTTATTCTTATTTTTTTAAAAAATGTTTTAAATTGTTCTTCCTAAGTCTTTTTACCATTAATTTTATCATTTTATTATTCTGGTAAACTGCTTTGAGGGTTTCTTTTGCAATCAAGCAATATATAAATGTTATGAAATAAATATATAAAGTTCAATACAAGAATTACAGTGAAAATAGGTTTGGGCTCTGACCCCCCCCCCCCGAATTCACCCTGTCACATGGTTTGGCCTTGTGTGGTTCACTTTTTTAAACCAATGGCTGTTATGTGGGGAGCAAGTTGGATCAGGCTCATGGCATGGCAGTGGGACGTTAAGCCTCTGCCCTTTCCGTGATCCTGATCCAAAGTGCCCCTGCCCCCCACCCTGACAAGACTCACACAGACACAAACCCAAGTATGAGAAATAGCACAATAAGAGCCCACCAGACCAGGCCAGTAGCCCATCTGGTTCAGCATCCTGTTCTCACAGTAGCCAGATAGATGCCTCTGGGAATCCCACAAGCAGGATTTAAGCACAAGAGCACTCCTCCAGCCCATGGTTTCCAGCAACTGGGATTCAGAAGCACTGCCTCCAACCACGGAGGCAGAGCACAGGCATCATGGGAAGTAGCTTTTGATAGCCTTCTCCTCCACGAATTTGTCCAATCCTTTTTGAAAGCCATCCCTGTGGGAGGGAGTTCCATCGTTTACTATGCGCTATGTGCAGAAGCACCTCCTTGGATCTGGAGGGAGCCACAGTGTCCCTAACCTTTCTTTGAGTGGAGCAAGTCAGAGATCCTGCCATTGCATCCAGTGTTCAGGGTGTGAACGCATCATCAAGCTAAAAACAGATGCAATTTCCCCTCCCTGTGGCCCAGATTGCTTTCTTTCTCCTTCCCCTAATATCTCTGAGTGTTCTTACTGCTCTTCTTCCCTGAGGCTGAAACATATTGCGTTGTTTGCAGGGAGCCATCTGCAATTACTCCCAGACATCTTTCTTGAGTGATAATAGCTAGTTCAGAGTCCAGCGCTGTGTAAGGGTAATTAGGGTTATTTTCCCAATGCCCACCACTTTGCACATGTCAGCATTCCCTATCATCTGCCTGTGTGAGAGCGAGGGCAGCGTTGTGGCATTCAGAAGGTCAAACGTGTTGGCATGAGTATGCAGTGTCCGTGAATGGGTTGCTCAAGTAGTGCCTAATTGGGCAGAAGGAGGCATGGCCATGCTAGCGCCCATTGATTTCCCCATGGCTAAAGGGAGCTGAAAGTGAGGAGTGGTTTGTGTGCCTGAATGGGCCCCTTGAGTTCTGCGCAGCTGGAAAAGTAGCATGTCACTGACCAAGCTAAAGTATTGTGCCAGAAGCTGTCTTGAACCCTGTGAGCGTATTTGTTCAACTAGCACTCTCCTGTCTACCTTGGGAAGACAATGAGTAAATAAACAAACAAACCCCTGTGTTGCAAAATATGAGTCAGAGACTTCAGTTTGTTAGTTTTGATGTTTTGAATTATTCCATAAAGTTTTTCACATTGCAATTGTTTCTGGCCATCATGTTGCTTTTGATATTGCCACCTTGAGAAGAGCCATAGCTCAGTGATGGAGCCCCTGGTTTGCATGGAGAAGGCCCCAGGTTCCATCACTGGCCCCTGCCGGAAACCCTGGAGACCTGCTGCCAGTCATTGTGGGCAATACAGAGCAGCATGGACCAATGAACTGACTTAGTGGACGGAAGGTCCCCTGTGCTCCTATGAATACTCCAGGAGTAGGGAATGTGTGGCTCTCCAAATGTTGCTGGGCTTTGTTCCTGGATTGTAGGATCTCTTTCCTGTCACTTGCTTCACAATATTTTTAACTGATATGTGGGACACTGAACCTGGAAACGTCTGCATGCAAAGCAGTTCTCCACAAATGAGCCACCCTTCATTCATCAACTAATCATCCTGACTAGGCCTGGGCAATGTATCAACATATCTCTCAGGACCGGTATGAGGGCCATAGTGCGATGGCTCTTTCACCTGGTGGTATATCATGGGTGAAGCAGCCACCGCTCTTGAGTTCCTCTGATGAAGTGCACAGTAGTCCATGCAGGTTTGTGCCATGATAAGTGTGTTAAGTCTTCAAGGTGTCACTTGACATGATGCTGGGGATTGCGAACTTCTGGCTCTCCGGCTGAGATCAGCCTCCTTCACCTGCCAGCCCCAACCAGCCTGGCCAAGGGGAAGCATGATGGGAACTGAAGGCTCCCCCGTCCCACCTTTGCTTGTCGTCACCAACATTGCACACTCCATATCCCATCAATTACTGGCCAATGTGGATGATGATGGGAGCTGATAGCTGGGATAACTCAGTTAGTAGAGCATAAGACTCTTAATCTCAGAGTTGTGGGTTTGAGTCCCGTACTGGCAAATGATTCCTGCATTGCAGGGGGCTGGGCTGGGTGACCCTTGTGGACTCTTTCAACTATACAATTCTGTGATTCTGTAGTTGTCCAATGACAGAGTGGCCTACTGGGAGTTGGCCAGGGCTGCAAATCCAGGGCTCTCCAGATGCTGTCGGTTGGAGCACCCAGTTTAGTTGAGCTGAAAGGGGCAAGCAGTCTGACCTGGTCTAAGGCAACTCCCCCCCCCCTTTTCCAGGTGACGTCCTGCCCCACCACTCCCTCAGATAATAAAGCAGGGTGATGCAACCACAAGAACATAAGAACCAGACAAGAACATCAGAAGAGCTCTTCTGGATCAGGCCCATGGCCCATCCAGTCCAGTATCCTCTACTCACACTGGCCAGCCTGAGCACAAGGCAAGGGCAAAACTCTCCAGCAAAGGATGGGCCCCTTCTAAGGTAATGCTTCTTTCTTCCTCAAGGGGACGCTCTCCTTCCCCAAGACCATCCTTCTCCCCGGAGTGTGGCACTGCTATGAAATCCCTGGCGGCCTCCTCGACCGCGCTCTCTGCTTCTGTTACCTTTTGCAGGTCCACCACTTTGACCTCAAGGTAACAAACTTTTCCCCTGAAAGCCAGCAGCCCTTTGCCCTTTGGACATGGCCACTACTTCTTCTCGGTGGGGAGCCAGTCCTATGTACGGCAGACCGTGCGAAACACGGTTGCCTCTCTACCTACAGTCAGCCGAGCTTACTCCCGAGTAAAGGCGCCTAGGGGGACAGAGGGGGAGGGACGAGGGCGGTCGAGAGCGTCTGCTCGCAAGAGGCACCACCAGAAGACCTCGGCGCGCACCTGCCTTTCTTCGCCGAGGTTCAGCGGGGCTGCAAGCCGCACCGACAGCTCCCTCCACCCGCCACGGGGAGCCTCCGCGCCCGCATCCCAGCAAAGCAGCGGCGGCCTCTCGGGCTGATGTCATCGGCCGCTTGCGAGAGGCTGTGCCTGCGCGCTCGAGCCGAAAGGGGGAACCGAGCCGCCAGTTGCGCGGGCCACGCAGCCTCGGCAGCGGCGACGACCAGCCGCGGGTTGGAGCTGCTCCTGGGCTGACGGATGCGGGGAGATGTAGGCAGCCGGAGCGCGGCTCCTCTTGCTAGCTGAGCTTCTGCCGGATCCCGGGAAGGGCGCTTGGGCTTCCCAGCTGCGAGGGATTCCGCCGACGGTGCGGGGCGAAAGGAAAGCCGGAGAGCCGCCGCCGCCGCCGCCGCCGCGCTTGGCAAGGATGCGCGCTTCGTCGCAGCTGGCGGCGCCTTGTCTTGTCCCCGCTGCCGGGCTCCGGGCTTTGGCCCAGCGCAGGCAGCCGACGCCCCAGTGATCGCAGCTGGAGAAGAGCGAGCCCCGCCGGCGCGGAGGGACGCTCGCCAGGCTCCGCCGCGGGGACGCTTTCTCGCTCCAGCAAGCGAAGCTCTTTCCTCTCTGGGCAGGGCCCGTAGGCAGGGGAGAAGTTGGCGCCCCCTCTCGCCGCCCCCCGTCCTGCCCGAGCCCGCGGGAATCCAAGCCACGCCGCGGCCGCTGCCCCCTTCCCACGTTCCGAGGGGCCGCGGAGAGACGCGGCAGGCGGTGGCGCCGGGTAAGTAGCACGTTCCCCTCGGGGTGGGCGCTGGATCGCTCGGAGGGGGGGGGGGGTGCCTCTCTCGCGGCTCCACGTCTGGATGCTTTATTAGACGGGTGGGTGAAACCCAGGAGAATGCCGCGCGCGCTGCGATCGGGAGATGTTGCTTTTGAAAAGCGGGGGCGGGGGCGGGATCTGGTTTCTAACTAGGAAAGGGCAGGCGCTTTGCGTATGCTCGGAGGTGCTCTTTCCTTGAGGGCTGCTTTCTGTTTTGTGGAGTCTGTGGAGTTTTTAATGCTGCATTCAAGCAAGAGTGTCCAACATTGTGAGCAGGATTTCATTTATTATTATGAATCAATTTTTTTAAATCATACGCAGATATAGATACAGTACCCCTTTTCCTAGAGCAAAGTATGAGAAAGTGACTGGGCCAAGGTCACCCAGTGTGCTTTGGTGGTTGCGTGTGGGGATTTGAACTCTGCTCTCCCTTGTCAGAGCTCTTCCCACTAACCGTTATGCAGCACTGCCTTTTCAGTCTCTGCACACAGCTTTGCTGTGATTCCTGGCATTGATGTTTGTAGTGTGGGGGTGGGGGTGTGTGTGGATTTCCAGGCCTGCTCTTGGCTATGTTCAATATCAAGGCTACAACAACCCTGAACCTATTCTGACACGGAGAAAACAGTGGTGTGGATAGGAAATCTTAGACTCTGGTCTGCTGGGGACTCCTCCTTAGATGGTGATGTGTGTTTGCATCCTTTGCTTCAAAATACGATGCCCATCCAGCCGCATTGAGGGTCCTAGTGCTGCGTACGCAGCCCCTCAAGCATCTCTGTCTGGTACCCAGGACTCGCCCCATCCTGCCCTGCTTGGCACCTTCCTGGAGTGTAATTTGCCGGCCTGGATGTGTCCTTCTGCCTGTGGTGCTGCTTCTGGCCCAAGGGTTGACCAGGAGGGAATATTGCCTTCCAGCTGGAAAATATGCCCTGTCCCTGCTCCAGAGTAATGGAGGGTGATGCTATTTATGCAGGGGTCAAGCTACCACTTTCATGGCAAAGGAGTTCATGGCATTCTTGCCTTCCTGCCTTCCTGTGTCGTGTGTACCAGTTCATTTAAGTTTCCAGCATAATAGATAATTACTGGGTAAAATCTGCTGACTTTACTTGAAAAAGAACACTGAGTTGGCCATGAGTATAGCAGCTCTTAAGAGAGCATTATCTGTGGTCTAAAAATAAGTGAGGGTGCCTTCCCTCCCTAATGCACTTACATGTGCAATTAATGGTAGCCCTCACCCCCCCCAGCTGATTGGCAGCTGATAATGTGACTCACCCACCTTATGGGACTGTTGAGCAGACATCTACTTGTATGAGCATTCTTAACAACTGTGCATTATTATATTGAAAACAGGGGGTGTATACATTGTGTATTTTTGGGTGATGGAATGGAGAGAACTGAATGCTGAACAAAGGAAGCCCTGGACACGGGGGTGGGGGTGGAATGAGGCAGAGATCTAGACTGCTGGATCTGACATGATGGAATAGCTCCTTCTGAAAAATTGATTAAGCATAGCTCAAACACAGCGATCAGGTGGGGATGGGAAATCTGTGGTGGTGCCTGAAGAGCAGGCAAAGAGGAAGAGCAAGCTTTCCTCTTCTGTTTCTTGCCTCTTGGAAAACTGCTTTGTGCCTGTGGCTCCTTCCAGGAATGCTATTGTCTGTCTTTAATGGCTTGGCTACTCTTGGACTCCAATTTTGTTAGGGCTGGCAGAGCTCCTAAAGTTTAATGGGTGGTGGGCAAAGAACAACAACAACACCCCACCATGTGATAAAGCTTATTCTCTGCCAGAGTATCGCTTGCTGGTGGATTTCTGCCTGTCACATAACTGCCAAAGGAACAACCAAACAGAAAAGGTGGCAACACTCCCTGTGTTATTGTCTCATTGCAGAGGGATGCTGGGGAGATTTTTGGTAACCTTGATTGCTTGATAGGAGGCTGCCTCAGACCAAGTCAGGTTATTTGTGCATCTATGCTACTATTGTCAACTCTGACTCGCAGCAGTGGTCCAATCCTTTCTAACTTTTAATTTCCCATCACCTGCTGTCGAATCCTTTTTAACTGGAAATGCCAGATACTGATGCTGAGACCTCCCAGATGCAAAGCGTGAGCTCTGCCCTGATGATATAAATTCATCCAGTGGCCTCAGCATGCACAGTTGTTCCTTGGCTATTTCTTTCCTTTAAGTGACCCACCACCTGATCTCACCTCAAGTGGATGTTTTAAGCTCTCCTGCTTCTCTAAACTTCAGAAGGTGAAAATATTATTGGGAGTTCTTCTTGGGTGTCACATCATTAGACTGAATTATGTTGCATTCTTAAGGGTATATTCATCTGTTTTTATTTACTGCATTCATATCGCACCTTATTCTCCAAGGAGTTCAAGCTGGTGTACTGTACAAGGTTCTCCCCTTCCTCATTCAATCCACACAACAGCCCTGTGAGGTAGGTTAGGCTGAGAGGCAGTGACTGGCCCAAGGTGAGCTTCATGGCTGAGTGGGGATTGGGGCCCTAGTCTTCCTGGTCCTAGTCTGGCACTTGAACTGCTTTGCCACACTTGGGCTCTGGATTTGGGGCCAGGATATCTTAACAATAGCCATCTTCTAGCACCCATTCATTTGTGACATCACCAGTCATGTTCCCCCAATACTTGAAGTGCCCTTGGTAGTGATGTGGGGCAGAACCTTCTCAGCAGTGGCTCCTGGATGGCATTTAGTGGGCCAGCTTCAACTAGGTGGCATCTTTTGCAGTGCTTGGGAGAGGTGGACCGATTTCTCCTGCTTCTGCTTTTTCTCACTTTTGTGCTTTAACTTGTTCACACTGGCTTTGAATGCAATTCTGCTGGGTTTGTTTGCTTTTTTGAAGCAAAACACTTTGCTGTCATTTTTCTTAGAAGTGGTTCTTTAATGTGGCTGCAACATTATACTGTTCAGGCAGGTAGATGGTTCACTCTAACAGATCATCCCCTTCCTGGCTGCCAAAGTATCATCAGTTGGTATTGTGAGATCTTTAGGATGAAGGGTGAGTTTGAAATATCTCTGTGAAATAAATGCTATGCTGGCTCTGAAGAAACATATATATCTAGCTAACGATGCACACAAGTGAATAGGGTGGAGCAAAAAAGGGGTTGTTACGATGAGTTACTTTTTAAAAACAAGAGACAATATATGAAAAGGTGTTAGATATCACAAGAACGTGCCTGCTGGATGAGGCCAGTGGCCCATGCACTCCAGCATCCAGTGACCAGGCAGACACCTAAGGGAAGCCAGACAAACAGCAGCACCTGGGCACAAGAACAGCCTTCCTTCCTGTGGTTTCCAGCAAGCGGCATTCAGAAACATTGCTCTCTTTGACTGGAGAGGCAGAGCCGAGCCATTGTGGTTTGTAGCCATTGCTAGCCTGATCCCTCATGTGTTTGTCCAGTCCCCTTTTAAAGCCATCTAAGTTGGGGACTTTAAATTAAAATAAAGCAGAAACTATTAAAAGCCTTTTCACCAAGCTGAACTGGGAGATGTCACCTGAAGGTGGAAAGCAATCGTCTCAGGCAAAACTTCAAGGGAAACCTATTCATAAGGTTCACAAAGCTTTTATCTGAGAGTGGAAAGGTAGAAAGTGGAGTTAGTATGTTCAGGGTGGGGAGGGCAGCTTGATGTTGTGTTGGTAGGTGACCAAATGACATAAGGAAGTCTTGTCCTTCATCTGGTGTGTGTCAAATGTCTAACAATTTTGGTAACAGACAGCATTTAGGAGAAATTGCATCTGGTGGTGTATGCTAGAGGTCCATTTCTTTCTTGTTCCTGAATGTGTCTTGTAATTGAGTCTCTGAAACATGTATATTTGACAGCTGTCTGGCTAGAAATTGGTAAAGTTTTGTTTCACTATTCTGAAGGGCTGCCAATGGCATTCGGAGGGCTCATAAAGGGCCTTCCAGCCTGGTTTGATGCATGCTGTCGAAACACATGGAGCATCTGTTTCCCTGCTCACACCCTGCCACGTCGCCTTCAATGAACCCCTGGGGCTGGTTCAGGCAAGATTTGGGGAACGGCCCCCAAGTGAGCAAGACTGCAACTGGAAAGTCTCCTGATGGCTATATACTTACAGCAAAAAGGGCTCTGCTTGCCATTTTGAGGAGATCTTAGCAGTTTGTGGGGAGTGATGCAAATGTTTGGCATTTTACAATGTGCTCAGTGATTCTTGTACCTTCCTTGGTGAGCGTACCCTAACTGCTTCTTGGGGCTGTTACTAGAGCTGCTCTGATTCGGATCAGGAGTGGGAACCACTTCACTGCACCATAGAAGTGTAGAGTTGGAAGGGACCACAAGGCTTATCCAACCCCCTGCAATGCAGGAATCGCAGCTCAAGGATCCCTGGCAGTTGGACTCTTGAGGAGGATTACTGAAGGGGAAGATGAGACTACAGAACAGAGCCCTTTGGACACACACTCGCTGCTGCTAGATGTGCCCAAATCTACTGGTGAGGATGGAGTCCTGGAAGCTGCCTCTCCCTCACCAGCAGAAGGGACTATTAGAGACAGTTGTGGCTGTTTCTCCAACACAGCATGAGAAGGTGGGTTTGGTGATGTCACCTGCAGAGATGCAGTATATCAAGATGGCACTTGTCTGCCAAGGTGGAGCACCTCCCTTCAGGCCAGGATTCTTACAAGTAGCTGGGCATTTTCCACCTCAGCTTTGAAGAGTGGCAGGGAAACTCATTGGAACAAACACTTTCACAGCTCCCATTCAGTCTTGGAACCCATCCTATGGACCAATGATGGGGACTTGATCATAAATCTTTCATGGCAGCTAACATCCTTGTTGAGGAAAACAGCAGACAGCCTCACCCCAAAGGAGGGGATGATGGACATAGTCTCTTAAGACTGCCTGAATCCCTCCTCTGATTGGATGTTGCATCCTGCTCACCACACATATGCAGTATCTTGACCTCTGTCCCTTCAATGGGATGCAACTAATATTTTCCCAGCATATGGGTAGGAGCAGCACCTTTGTTGGCTTAATAGGAAAAAGAGACATCTTTGGGTGGAAGTGGAGGATGATGTGCACTTGGGCTTCAGACTTCTTGTCTTGTTGCATTTCCAGAGAAAATTATAATTATTTTTTTAAAAGAGTGATCTAGATTCACCTTCCAGAGACTTTTTGCTTAGCCCCTCTTTATATATCCAGGGGCTAATCAAAAGTCTGAAAGTTAGGGTTGGGGCCTTGGATAATATGGGTCTCTTGACTCTTCTTTGCCATCTGTCTAACTTGCCACAAAGGTGTGGGTAGAATCTCTAATACAGTTCCAACCCACAGACCTAGGCAAGAAGAGAAGGTAGCAAATCCAAGTGCCCCAAAGAGAGGTGCCTCCTCACACTGCCCCACAGGGGCCCCTGGCCAGCACCCCCTAGCCAGCTCCAGAGGCACCATTCACCAGGGGCTTTTGCAACAAGCAGCTTTAGGAGGCAGAGACGCAAGAGGGCATCTGAGGAGGGAGGGAAGGACACTGGTAGAAAACCACTGCCCTAGAGGAACCACCAGCTAAACATGTGTTATTGAGAACTTTGGTTGCTTGCAATATGTGCCCCCCTTACCCTGGTACCTGCCATGTTCAGTCAAAGTACCTGCCCCATGAGAATCACACGAAGTCTTCACACCTTGATTTGTGCATGCAGCACTGTGAGGTCAGGTCCTATGGAGTGTGAATGAATGATGACCATGACAGGATTGCTTGCCATAGGACTTTGCAAGCACATGTGATATGAATGGATTTTTCATTCGTGCTGCAAATAAGGAAACAAAGCAGCAATTTGTCACCTTTGCAGATGTTTTCACTGGGCCTGGAAGGCTTCAGACAAAAAATAAAAATGAAACAGCAATTCTCTAAGTATCTACAAATCTTTAGGCAAAAGAAACTCACCATTTATAACTCCACTCACTAAACAAGGTAAAAGGCAAAAAGGTAAAGGACCCCTGGATGGTTAAGTCCAGTCAAAGACAACTATGGGGTTGCGGTGCTCACCTCGCTTTCACGCCGTGGGAGATGGTGTTTGTGGGGAAATGGCTTTGCTTTGTCTGCCCTGGATGCGCTGCCCTTCCATTTTAACTCTGCATCGTGTAGCCATGGCATCATCAGAGAGGAAAATGTTTATCTATACATTTCTATTCTCACTGTGATGCCCTGTTCTGGATAGATGCACTAATTGCATTAAAGGGAGCCACATGTGTAAGCCGAACTCTGATGGATGGAAATTGTAGAAGGCCTGCAGAGAAAGCAGCAGGGGATCCCAAGCAAACACACAGGGGAGCAGCAGCTGTTGGCTGACTGCCTTTCTCTGACAGTTCTATCCTTGCTTCTGCTCCTGCCATCTTTTTCTTGGAAGCCACTTGCCAAGGGATTGAGATGGAAAGAGCAGGGGCACTTAGCCATGAAAGGCATGGATGGGGGAAACAGGTGCTGAGTCAGATAGGGGCAAGAACAAGTTTTTTAAAAACAAAACAAAAAAGACAAAACTGTAACAAACTATGATTTAATCAGATAGGCAAAGTATAATTTGCGCGTGGATTTTCTAATTTCACTACCCAGATATGTTAAAGAAGCTGTACTAAGAGAGGACAGGGAATTAATGCAACACTTCTTAACTGCTCCTGGAACTATTATTTCTAAGAACCTCAGCATGGAGGTGGGAGGTGGGTGGGATGAGAACACCAGCTATGAGAGAATGTATATCTAGAATCTGGGACAGAGTATGCCTGGTTAAGCTTACATATATAGTGAGAACCAGAATGGGCAGGCCATGTTTTCATTTAGAAATTGTGACTTTTTACAATGTACTGGCATGATGGTGTGTAATGAGGCACAGGATAATATGAACCCGTTTATGTTCCATAAATTGCCAGTTAGCCTGTAGTCTTTGAAAGTGTGAATATATCTATATAGATATAGCTACCAGTATGCAGTAGAGTTGTGTACCAAATTTGGTCAAATCCCAAACTCAATCAGACCAGTTCAAGGTGCAGATCCACCTTCCCTGATAAGGGTTCCTTGACAAATCTGAGCTCCAATTCCCTCCACACAAAGCAGCCCATCATAATGTTGGGCACTTTGCCCATTCAGTGACAGGAATGGGATACTCTATCCGGTACCAATAGTCAGCTGAGGGCCAGTTCTGTGCAGGTTTCTTTTTTTCATCCCTTCACAAATTACAGATGCAGAGTTCCTGATCCATTTAAAGATTACTTACAGAAATATTGCAAAATTAATAAATGTTAAAAGATTGTTGGAATGAAGTTATATGGCTTTAGCAGAAATGTTATAAGGATTTAAGTATAAATAGATTAATGGAATCATAAAGGTAAAATAAGGTTAGAATGTGTTAGGATAATTATAGGACAGATAACAGAGGAAGATGGAAAGGAATTGCTGAATCATTTGACAGAAGTGGAATACAAAAAGGGAGGTGTGAGGAGGTCGGTGAAATAAGTGAATGAAAGATAAGATATTGAAATTGTTTGAGTGTTTTAATTTGTTTTTGTTTGGTTTTGTTAGTTTAATGTGTTTAGTGTTATGTAGTGTCTTTATATTGTATTGTATTGTCCCCCCCCCCCCCGTTTTTATTTGGTTTTGTAGTGTTTAAATTGTTCAAAAAGTAATAAACATTATTTTTTTAAAAAAAAAACTGAGTTCCTGATCCAGTTTGTAAACTGAGCATATAGGAGGATGTAACACTTTGTTGTGGTCCTGGTCAGGATCAGGGCTGCTCTGTTCCTGCAAATCCCATTGCCAAAAGAAAAGTAAGAAAATGTAGCCCCATTTGTTTCAATGGGATGTTTTCTGTTTAGCTACTTCCACGTGAGACTTGCTCAGAGGTGCTGGCAATGTGGAAGAATGATCTGGTTGTGGTGGTGGTGTGTGTGTTTTTAAAAACCAGCCAGATGGGTGGGGTAGAAATAATAAATTATTATTATTATTATTGATAATAATATTATTATTTATTATTAAAAGGTATGTTTTTTAAAAGTTATGTTGATTCAGCGCATTCCACAAAGGGTCAGCATAGGGCTTGCGGTAGAAGCTGTGAAGCTCAACTAATCCCCAACACAAATTGTTCTAGCAGCTGTAGCAAAGGAGAGGCTAAAACTCAATCGTCCATGGCATTTCCCTAAATTAAACAATAAAGAAGGAGTTGTTTCAGATTCTCCTTACACTGCAGTTCCTTATTAATCTCCACAGTAAACATAAAAGGGGTGGAGGGGGAGAGACATGATTAACCTTAAGAGGGATGCCTCCTGCTTAAAGATACAAATTGATGCTAAAGTGAGGGAGACATGGCAATGGAGTACAGGGAGGGACTTCTCAGAATCAGTAAATAGACCACAGAGTCTGACATGGAGTCAAAAAATCTGGCTAAGCATCAAGCCAAAGTGTATTCATGAATTATAAAGCTCAGGGGTTATTATCATCCGCCCTCCCCAAGCCTGCTCCCAAATTAATAGAATAACAGTGACCTCCACTTTCATTCCATCCCTTCCATTTCCCCAAATTTCCTTCCATTTTCTAAAATTTCACCAGCGAAGGCCCACAGGTTTCAATCCACATTTGCACAACAGCTTACATAGGAGCAACCCAATTGCCACAAGATAATGAGGAAGACTTCCGGATTCTCTGGAGCTCTCAATCAGTCTGGATACAAAATGGTGGGGAAGGCAGGGGAAACCCCAAAATGCTGCGTTGTCACCTTAGGGTTATACTTCATGGAGTCCGCTTAGTCTGTTCATTTTTTATTTTATTTTTGCAAATTATTGAGCCCATGCCACTTCTTTCTCTTTCACAATTCAGAAAGCCTTCTCAGCTCAGGACCTCAATACCTCAAGGACTGCCTCTCCCCACATGGACTGACTTGGGCCCTGAGATCTTCACTGGAGCCCCCCTCGGAGGTCCCGAGGGTGGCAACACAAGAAGCCTTCTCTGCAATGGCTCCTCACTTGTAGAATGCTCTCCCCAGGGAGGCTCACATGGCACCATCAGTACATTTCTTTAGGTGCCTGGCAAAAACATTTCTCTTTTTTTGCCAGGCCTTTGACTCTTAATAAGCTCTGGTCACTTTGACTGTGTGGAATGTTTTAAAGCTGCCTTTTAAAAAATTGATTGTCCGTTAGATTTTTCTTTGTTTTTCTTTTATGCTGGTTCTAATGTATTGTGTGTTTCTTTACATATTGTACATTGCCTTGAGCTGCCTTGTTTAAAAAGTGATCAATACATTTACATAATAATAATATTTTGTCCAATCCTCTTTTAAGGCCATCCAGCTGGTGGCCATCACTTCCTCCTGTTTAATTATAGTTTAATTATGCACTGCATGAAGAAGTACTGGTGACTGGGAATGGCTGCTGAGACCATATAACACTGGTCCTGAAAGACCTTCAGTGGCTCCCAGTACGTTTTCAAGCACAAATCAAAGTGTTGGTGGTGACCTTTAAAGCCCTAAACGGCCTCATCCCAGTATACCTGAAGGAGCATCTCTACCCCTATGTTCTGCCCGAACACTGAGGGCCAGTGCTGAGGGCCTTCTGGCAGTTCCCTCACTGCTAGAAGTGAGTTTACAGGGAACCAGGCAGAGGGCCTTTTCAGTAGTGACACCTGCCCTGTGGAATGCCCTCCCATCAGATGTCAAAAGAAATAAACAACTATCTGACTTTTAGAAGACATCTGAAGGCAGCCCTGCTTAGGGAAGTTTTTAATGTTTGATGTTTTATCGTGTTTTTAATATCCTGATGGAAGCCGCCCAGAGTGGCTGGGTTAACCCAGTCAGATGGGAGGCATATAAATATAAATATCATCATCATCACAATCATCATCATAATCTGTTCTGATTCTTCCAACCATCCAATATGCTTCCAAGCATATTCGCAGTGTGCCTGCCTCTTGTTGCATTGACACCTGAGACCTTGCTGTGTGAGAAAGTGGTATCAACAGTGTCATCTTGAGCAGCTTCCTTCCTCTTAATCCCCTTAAAGGTCCTCCTTTACTCTTCCAGAGATAGGGATAAAGCAATGACTAACCATGATGTCAGATAACTGATTACAAATCACTGAGTTGAAAGTACGGAATGAAAAGTTGCAGTGAATTTCTAGCTGAAAGATTTGGTATGTCATGTTTAATATAAGGGTGAACAGAATCTGTATTGTCAACCTTTCTCTACATTTTTTACATGCCTTAAGGAATTTTTTTACATGCCTTAAGGAAATGCAAGGATGTACAAAGTTCATTTAACTAAGTGAAAGGATGCATTAAGCTTGGTAACGTAGGGATAGGGATCACCATATCTGTCTGTTTTCCTCTAATATACATGACATTGGGAATCAAGAAATGTGCTCTGCAATGTTACCATTTCATTATCATGGCTTTGTGATTTGGGGGGATCCTTTATTATTACTGATTAATTCATTTATTTAGATTTCTTATCTACCCTTCAGTGTAAGGTCCCAAGGTAGGTTTCAACAATATAAAAATGGATATATTTCAGACTTGATTTAAAATAGTGATGAATTTATTGCGTACATCCTTTGTAAGCTTCCTTAAAGTCACTGTGGGGAAGTGGACTAGGACAAATCTATGCAATCTCTCTCTCCCCACCCCCAGAGCAACCTGCAAATGTTCAAGGAAAGGTGGATTTCTTTCTTTTATTTCATAGCATTTATATGCCACCTTTCCCACCAAGGAGCTCAAGCTGGCATACATGGTTCTCCCTCAGTTAATCTCCACAACAACCCTGTGAGGTAGGTCAGGCTGAGAGGCAGTGACTGGCTCAAGACCACCCAGTGAGTTTCATGGCCAAGTGGGGGGATTTGAACTCAGGTCTTCCAGGTCCTAGTCCAGCAGTCTAACCACAGTACCAGCACCAGCTCTCTTTTCTGGGCATTTGGGACTTGAAGCTGTCCTCAGTTCTGGGCAGTTCTCTTGTTTATCAATCACTCTAAAGTGTGGCAAAAATGATGGAAATAGCCGTGTCTGTATAAGTGTGTATAATAAGAGAGATGATTACTCATTGAACCATCTTTATAGTTTTATAAATGAGAATGGATGGTTTGCATGAGGTTGACCCTAATCTGAATTCTGCACCAAGGAGAGCCACATTTTGCAATCTTTCTAAATTAGGCAAATATGTGCAATCATTCTAAATTGTGGAAATGGTCTTTATTTTGCTTCGAAGAACCAGATTTCCAAATAATTAGATTTTTGTTTTTAAGTGACTGTAGGAGAACAGAAGATGTGAAGAAGAGGGGGGGGGGACCTTAGATCATGTAGGTCCAGAGTATCTTATGACTATGCATATAAAATCTAAGGTGTCAGACAAATACACAGTGAAACACACAACCACCACCCTGGGATCATTGTGTGATTTTAGCCTATGAACACTTGATTTTCTGTTCGTAGCCTATATTTGGATATTTTATTCCTGCATGACTTGCAGAAGCAGCAAGTGCACCTTGGCTCTGTGGAGAGGAGGTCTGCTTGCTGCCCCCACATGTGCTCTTCGGGAGGGAAATTATTTTCTGATCCAGCCCCATGGTAAGTCAGTAGAATATTGTTCAGGGAAGGTGTGCAGCCTTAGCGGTGGATCACAGGGCTTGTGTGCCTAAATTGGGATTCAGGCCTCATCATGGGACTGAAACTGCCTTGGTCACACTGGTCGATGATCTCTGGCGGGCTAGGGACAAAGGTGAGAGCTGTTTCCTAGTTCTGCTACATCTCTCAGCAGCTTTTGACACTGAAATATACTCAGAGTCACAAAGTGATTTCATGCTCTTTATTCAGCTCATAGTGGTGAGGAGGAATGAATGAAAGTCCCCTCAAAGTATCTGCTTTATATACATTATTTACACAATGGGCTGCACATGATTAGCTAATTCTGGAATTCTACTGTAAACCAATCAGGTTGTGGATTCACTTATATCTGGATCATGATTGGGTGGTTCCTGCCAACCAATCATACTGCTGCATTGTTGTAGGACCAATCAGACTGCTGCATTCTGAATCCTATTGTTCTAGGACCAATCAGACTGCTGCAATTTGGATTCTATTGTTCTAGGACCAATCAGACTGCTGCAGTTTGGATCCTATTCAACTCAGTACATACACCATCAACCATAACACCCTTCTGGACTGGCTAGAGGGGCTAGGAGCTGGGGGCACTGTTATACAGTGGTTCCACATCTTCCTCCTGGGCCGTGTCCAGAAAGTGTGTGTTGGGGGGATGAATGTTCAGACTCCTGGGCTCTCACTTGTGGGGTGCCTCAGGGTTCCATCCTATCCCCCATGCTTTTCAACATCTATATGCAGCCGCTGGGAGAGATCATGAGGGGGTTTGGGCTGGGTGTTCATCAATATGTGGATGATACCCAGCCCTATCTCTCTTTCAAATCAGAACCAGTGAAGGCTGTGAAAGTCCTGTGTGAGTGTCTTGAGGCGGTTAGAGGATGGATGGCGGCTAACAGATTGAAGTTGAATCCTGACAAGACAGAAGTACTGTTTTTGGGGGACAAGAGGCGGGCAGGTGTGGGGGACTCCCTGGTCCTGAATGGGATAACTGTGCTTCCAGCCTGGGAGCCGTTTTGGACTCGCAGCTGTCCATGGAAGCGGAGGTCAATTCTGTGTCCAGGGCAGCTATTTACCAGCTCCATCTGGTACGCAGGCTGAGACCCTACCTGCCCGCTGACTGTCTTGCCAGAGTGGTGCATGCTCTAGTTATCTCTTCTTTGGACTATTGCAAAGTGCTCTACGTAGGGCTACCTTTGAAGGTGTGCTGGTCCTGTGGGTTACCCGAGAGGCGAGGTCCAAGTCCGGTCTGTGGTCAAAGGTGCAACATGGAGGCAGTCTGTAGTAGCTGAAGCTGGGTGCAGGGCAGGGAGTCAGGTAAAGTCAGGAACAGGCATGCAAGCAGGGAGCCAGGGCGGGTCAGGAGCTCAGGCAGAATAGCAGGATAGGGTTCAGGCAGGAACTAGCAACCAACAATGTTGCCCTCACAACTTGGGACTGGGGCTGGCTGGCTTTTATCTGCCCGAGGCACAGGGTGGCCCCGATCCTCAGGTGACTCACCTCTCCTGGCCTGAAGGTGAGCACTCCTCCTGCGTGAACTTAGTTCCCTCTGCCTCTCTGCCCTGAGCTTCTGCAGCTCAGGAGAGGCTGAACGGTTACTGGACCCAGAGGCAACCTCAACCTCCCCTGACGGGGCTGAGAGTGGAGCACCTGCAGGCAGTGGGTCCTCCATCACTTCAGGAGCCAGAGCAGACTCAGCTGATGCCTGCACCTGAGGATCCAGCACAGGTGAGGACCCTTCAGGCTCATGCTCCAGCCCCGGCTCAGCTGGTTCTGGAAGTGGGGAATCCTGTGCAGGATGGGATCCCTCAGGTTCAGCATCCGAGTCCGAATCCCAGGCCATCACAGAAGGTGACCTGGAAACTACAACTAATCCAGAATGCGGCAGCTAGGCTGGTGATGGGAAGCAGCCGCTGAGACCACATAACACCAGTCTTGAAAGACCTACATTGACTCCCAGTACGTTTCCAAGCACAAAGTGTTGGTGCTGACCTTTAAAGTCCTAAATGGCCTCGGTCCAGTATACCTGAAGGAGCGTCTCCACCTCCATCGTTCTGCCTGGGCGCTGAGGGCCTTCATGTGGTTCCCTCGCTGTGAGAAGCCAAGTTATAGGGAACCAGGCAGAGGGCCTTTTTGGTAGTGGCACCTGCCCTGTGGAACACCCTCCCACCAGATGTCAAAGGAAAAACAACTACCAGACTTTTAGGAGACATCTGAAAGCAGCCCTGTTTAGGGAAGCTTTTAATATCTGAAGGTCTATTGTATTTTAATATTTTGTTGGAAGCCGCCCAGTCTGACTTGGGAAACCCAGCCAGATGGGTGGGGTATAAATAATTTATTATTATTATTATTATTATTATTATTATTATTATTATTATTATGAGTTTGGCTGGAATGTTGTGAGTAGGCCTGTCATTGGGGAACTGAGTGGTCAGGGTCTTTTCATGAAAGGACTGTCTCCTGGCTGGATAGAGCAGCTGCCTGTTTTGGAGGGAGTTTGGCTCTTTTCAGTGAGTTCTGCTTGAACATTTATAAATCAAGTATACACAAGTATTGCAAAGTGAGGTCATTCTCTCCAAAGGTAAACTCAGCTCCATAGGATGTCTCTGGATTCTCTCCATTTAAGGAAATCAGGGACAGAAAACAAATGTTGACGGCTGTTGCATGGTTTTGGAGTCTCAACATGCTGTGAAGTTTTATATTGAAAATGTGCATTAATAATAATAATAAGTCTCCACCTCCCCCCCCCCCAATAAACATGCTAACAGAAGTGAAAACTGGTTTCTTTACTGTTGTCAAGATGATTGCTTTGTACTGTGTGATGGGATTTGGACATTGTGTCATACAGCAGATCTCCTTACCTTCTGGAGCAGCTTGTAAATGATGCACACCAGAAAATGACAAGCTCTTGTCCTTTGGGAGAGTGAACCCAGGGAGGGAAAAAATAAGAAAATACCTTGATGCAGCAGACATTTAATTTTTATTTAATTTTGTTTTTTGCAAAGGGAATAAGAATAACTCAATTTCCATCTGGTGGCTATTTCAGCTGCCAGGTCCCTTGCTGCAGCTTTCAAAGGGTGGCAGAGGAAGGCATTGCATGTTTCAGCCCACAGAGAGGGGTAGAAGTGCTACAAGCTGTCAGTGGTGCCTTTAATTAGTCCCTGTTCAATCCCAGGGAATCTGTGGGTTGCAAGGATGGATTTGCCTGCCCGGGTTTTAATCTTCCCAGTCTTAAATTTCTGCATCAGTTTGAATAAAGCCCTCATGAAAAATTAGTATGCGCTTTTAGGTGTGTTTCTCCTCAAACACAAATTATTGCAAGCCATTTCCCCATGTGCAATGTTCCTGCCCATGCTGTTTCCATTAGTACACACACTTTAATGCAGTTTTTTTTGGGGGTGGGGTGGGGTGGAAAACTGCTTTGCAAAAATCAGAGAAGTGTGGGATGTGAAGGATGGCTGCATTTCTCTTCCTATATTGGTCCAAGATGATTGGATTAGTAAGGTTTTCATTTTTTTAAAAGGTGAAACCAACAAAATTCATTTTCTGTCCCTCTTCTGTAAAAACTTCAATAGTTGTTCATCCTGTCTGGATTTCTGACAGTTGTGTTGCCCTTTCTGTGAAATGCCTTAAGCCAAGTTGGGTGAGAGAGGTTTATTTGTCTGTTTCATTTATCTCCCACCTTTTTCTCCAAAGAGCTCAAGGTGGCCCACATAGTTCTCTCCCTCCTCAATCCCCACAACACCTCTGTGAGATGGATTAGGCTGAGAGTGAGTGAGGTCCATATCTGAGTGGGGATTTGAACTCTGATCTCTCCCAGGTGCTAGTCTGACACTCTAACCATTACACCACCACTGGCTCAACTTCTTCACCTTTGGAGGGCCACATGGCATTTCTCCTGCATAAGCTCTTTAACACATCTCTTCCTTTATTTTCATGAATGAGGAAAACACACACTACAAATACCACCATGCAGTGTAATTGCAATAAGCCATTGCTTGAATGAAAACACTGCATGGAGAAAAAGAGCTCTTTTGTACTGAACCATGGGTTCGTCTAACCCAGCATCCTGGTTCATGTCATCCTGCTAATGATAGGGGCAGGGAGTCAGATTTGGTGCAAAGTCAGGTATGGGACATACAAAGGGCATAAGAGAAGGGGAAAATGCTTGTTAAGATGCATGTATCAGCTAAAACCGAATAGAAACTGTTGTATATTAGGTGGAATGTTACTAAAATGATGATGAATTTTCATGAGAACTTCTTTTTTTAAAATTGCAAAGTGATGCAGAAGTATGGCAAACATATTTTAAGACCAGGAGAAACTGAAAATGACAGGCTTCAAATTAAAATTCAATAATTTGAATTTTATTCTAGGTTTCTTGCCTTGCCAGATATACCTTGCCAGAAACCTATGCCATTCCTTGAAGCAATTTGTTCTATTAATGATAGGGATGGTTTGAAAAAGAAATAACATAGAATCATAGAATCATAGAATCATAGAGTTGGAAGAGACCACAAGGGCCATCGAGTCCAACCCCCTGCCAAGCAGGAAACACCATCAGAGCACTCCTGACATATGGTTGTCAAGCCTCTGCTTAAAGACCTCCAAAGAAGGAGACTCCACCACACTCCTTGGCAGCAAATTCCACTGTCGAACAGCTCTTACTGTCAGGAAGTTCTTCCTAATGTTTAGGTGGAATCTTCTTTCTTGTAGTTTGGATCCATTGCTCCGTGTCTGCTTTTCTGGAGCAGCAGAAAACAACCTTTCTCCCTCCTCTATGTGACATCCTTTTATATATTTGAACATGGCTATCATATCCCCCCTTAACCTCCTCTTCTCCAGGCTAAACATGCCCAGCTCCCTTAGCCGTTCCTCATAAGGCATCGTTTCCAGGCCTTTGACCATTTTGGTTGCCCTCCTCTGGACACGTTCCAGTTTGTCAGTGTCCTTCTTGAACTGTGGTGCCCAGAACTGGACACAGTACTCCAGGTGAGGTCTGACCAGAGCAGAATACAGTGGCACTATATCTTTGGGAGGACTACCATTTTTATTGTCGATATTCTCCCCCATAATGACAATTTTAATCTATTCCAGATTTCTAGCTCTTTTTAAAATTTCATTCCAGGTTTGTATGTAGTTGTCTTTGTAAAGGTTGATATTTTTCATGGTAATCCAGATTCCTAAGTATCTAGCCTTGTTACTAATTTTTAATCCTGTCTCTTTTTCCAACTCCTCTTTTTCTTGTAAATTAAAATTTTTTACCATAAGTTTTGTCTTATCTTTATTAATTTTGAAGCCCGATAAGTGGCCAAATTCTTTCATTTTCTCCAATGTTTTTAGAATACCTTCTATTATCTGGTCCTCCGTTATTGCTTTTAAAAATGTTTCTAATACTATAATAAAAAGGAATGGCGATAATGAGCAGCCCTGCCTGGTCTCTTTTGAAATATCAAAAAATTCTGACAGTTCATTAATGATCAATCTAGCTCTTTGTGCTGTATAGATTGCTTGCATTCCTTTGCATATTTTCTCCCCTAATCCCATTTTTTCTAATGTTTCTTGCATAAATTTCCATGTTACATTGTCAAAAGCTTTTTCGCTAAAGACCAGCATCAGGGCTGCCTTTTTATCTGGTTTCATTTCCAAATATTTGATTATATCTGTTACCAACCTAGTATTGTCTTTAATTTGCTTTCCTGGTAAAAAGCCTGATTGATCTCCATTAATTATTCTTCCTAGAATTTTTTTTATTCTATTTGCCAATATTTTGGTTAATATTTTATAATCCAAATTCAGTAATGAAATTGGTCTGTATCTAGTTTCTAACAAACTAGAGCCTTGTTTTGGTATGCTTCCTGCCATGATCTGGGGATCTTTCCTTCTTCTAGAATCTAATTCATCATACTTTCAAGAATTGGCGCTAATATATCTTCCATTTTCTTATACTACATTATGGATATTCCATCTGGCCCTTTTGAATTTGCTATTGCCTCTTTTATTTCAGTCATGGTTATTGGTCCATATAAGTAATTTTCTTCTTCTGTTAATGATGTTAAACTATTTTTGTCAAGGAATTCTTTTATTTTATTTTCCTCCTCCTCTTCCGCTTTGCATAGTTATTTATAACCATTAACAAAGCATTTCTTGATTTTTTCTAGGTTATTTAAAACTTCTCCTTTATCCAATATGCTGCTTATTACTCTCTCTTTTTGTCTTTTTTTAAAGTTGCCAGGCTAATAATTTGCATGGTTTATTAGCTGATTCAAATGTTTTTTGTTTGAGCCATTTAATTTTGTTTTCTTCCTCTTTATATAAATTTGTAACCTGTGTTTGTAGTATCTTAATCTTTTCTTTAATTTTTAAATTTTTAGGGTTTTTGATTAATTCTCCTTCATCTGACCTTATTTCATTTATTATTTTATTCATATTTTGTTCCTTCCCCCCTCATAATTGCTGATTGTTATATACAGAACACTCTCATATAAGCCTTACTGGCATCCCAAATTGTGCTAATCTCCGCTTTTTGTTTAGTGTTTATTTGAACAAATTCTGCTAATGTTTCTATAGCTTTGTTATACCGTATGTTGTCAATCATTCGCCATCTTCCCACTGTTCTCCTGTTATATGCCAATTCTAATGTTACTGGCTTATGATCCGAAATTGTTTTGATTTTAATTTCAGCTTTTTTTGTAAGTAAAATTAGACTCTTTGACACCCAGATATTATCTATTCTTCCTCCGGATTTTTTGGAATTTGAAAAATCTGTAATATCTTTTGCATTGGGGTTTTTAACCCTCCATACATCATAAAGATCTAGGTTCTCCACCATTTGAAAAAATGTAAGAGGTAGTTTCTCATCTTTTGTATTATTTTCTCTTTCTGTTCTATCCATTTCCACAGATGTAACACCATTAAAGTCACCATTAAAGGTAGCGGTCTTGACTATGCTACCACTCAGTGGATTTGTAACTGGCTGACTGACCGGACCCAAAGGGTGCTCATCAATGGTTCCTCTTCATCCTGGAGAAGAGTGACTAGTGGGGTGACACAGGGTTCTGTCTTGGACCCGGTATAATTCAACATCTTTATCAACGACTTGGATGATGGACTCAAGGGCATCCTGATCAAATTTGCAGATGACACCAAACTGGGAGGGGTGGCTAACACCCCAGAAGACAGGATCACACTTCAAAACGACCTTGACAGATTAGAGAACTGGGCCAAAACAAACAAGATGAATTTTAACAGGGAGAAATGTTAAGTATTGCACTTGGGCAAAAAAAATGAGAGGCACAAATACAAGATGGGTGACACCTGGCTTGAGAGCAGTACATGTGAAAAGGATCTAGGAGTCTTGGTTGACCACAAACTTGACATGAGCCAACAGTGTGACGCGGCAGCTAAAAAAGCCAATGCAATTCTGGGCTGCATCAATAGGAGTATAGCATCTAGATCAAGGGAAGTAATAGTGCCACTGTATTCTGCTCTGGTCAGACCTCACCTGGAGTACTGTGTCCAGTTCTGGGCACCACAGTTCAAGAAGGACACTGACAAACTGGAACATGTCCAGAGGAGGGCAACCAAAATGGTCAAAGGCCTGGAAACGATGCCTTATGAGGAACGGCTAAGGGAGCTGGGCATGTTTAGCCTGGAGAAGAGGAGGTTAAGGGGTGATATGATAGCCATGTTCAAATATATAAAAGGATGTCACATAGAGGAGGGAGAAAGGTTGTTTTCTGCTGCTCCAGAGAAGCGGACACGGAGCAATGGAACCAAACTACAAGAAAGAAGATTCCACCTAAACATTAGGAAGAACTTCCTGACAGTAAGAGCTGTTCGACAGTGGAATTTGCTGCCAAGGAGTGTGGTGGAGTCTCCTTCTTTGGAGGTCTTTAAGCAGAGGCTTGACAACCATATGTCAGGAGTGGTCTAATGGTGTTTCCTGCTTGGCAGGGGGTTGGACTCGATGGCCCTTGTGGTCTCTTCCAACTCTATGATTCTATGATTCTATTCTATGATCTAGAAGTATAATATTTTCTGTGCAGTATTTCCATATTTTTTCTTCCAAATTTTTACGAAATTCTGATTTTTTTTTACTGTTTGGGGCATATATGCCTATTATGTTAAATTTTTCTTTTCCATATTTTATCTCAATTCCAATGATTCTGCCTTCCTCATCCTTAAATAGCTGCCTTGATTCTAATACAGGGTTTACAAATATTACAATTCCCCTCCCCCCCCAAATTTGAAGATATAAATTCAAATCCTAGTCTTTTATTGCTTAGAATTCTATTATGTTTCCTATTTATATGTGTTTCTTGAAGACATATAATATCTCATTTCTTTCTCTTTAGACTGTGCTCTACATTATTTCTTTTAGACATACTATTCAAACCATTCACATTCCAAGATATGCATTTAAGATCCATACACTTTATTAAAAATGTTCAAAATTACCAAAATCAGGTTGCTTTCGTCACTCTAAATCTTAATGATTCCTTCTTTCAGTTGTTCTATCTTTTCTGGTTTTTTACTATTCTGGGCCCCCTTCTTCTATTTCCAAAACATTCTCTCCTCCTAGATCCTTCCAATATTTCCTCCAAGAACCACCAGCTTCTGCTACCAATCTAAGAGTTTTCCTTCTACCTTTGTAAGTGAAAGTAATCCCCTCAGAAAACTCCCACCTGTAAGGAATTCCATTTTTCTATAAAGCAGTTGTCAATGTTTTATAATTGCCCCTTTTTTCTGCAGGCGGGCTGGGATTTCTTTCATTATCTCTACGTTTTTCTCACCATTTCTTAGTCTTACATTCCTGTTGTGTTGTAATATCTTATCTCTTAAAAGTCTCATATTTAGGAAGATCAAGCAGTCTTCTGGCCACTTCTTATTTTTCAACTTATTTGACTGTATTCTGAATATTTTGTCAATGTCCATTGCAAGCTCATCTTCTTCCACTCCCAGCCAGGTCACTATTAGTCTTTTTTTGGACCTAAAAGAAAGGGATGGATTTGCATTACCAGAGTTTAGGTTAATAATAATAATAATAATAAATTTTATTTATATCCCGCCCTCCCCAGCCGAAGCCGGGCTCAGGGCGGCTAACAACAATTAAATAATCAAACAATCAAATAATCAAACATTCTAAAAACATTCCATTATAAAAATTAATTAAAATCAAATTAATGGCAACTGTTAAGCAAAATTCTGTGCAGGTTGCCAGAGGAGGGAGTCAGGCTGGGCCCTGACCAAAGGCCTGGTGGAACAACTCTGTCTTGCAGGCTCTGCGGAAAGATGTCAGGTCGCGCAGGGCCCTAGTCTCTTGTGACAGAGCGTTCCACCAGATTGGAGCCGCAGCCGAGAAAGCCCTGGCTCTAGTTGAGGCCAGCCTAACCTCTCTGAGGCTACTTTGAAGCAGCCTGTTTTGTATGGTTAAAGGATTGGATGCTTCTAAAGAATACCAACTTACTTGATATAGAAGGATGGGACAATGTAGTGGGATGGCATGATTATTTGTGCTATGAAAAAGTGAAAATACATAAGGGATTAAAAAATCATATTGTGAGGAAAGCAATATCTGAGGTATGGGAAAGAAATAAAAAATTGTTAGAGCCAAAAGCCCCATGGTGGGTTTCACCATTGGAGGCAACAGCAGTTAAAAGAAAAGACATGGATAGCAACTGGCCAACCTATACAAATTTATTAGAAGAACGCAATAAACAATTAAGATTAAAAAATTATGACACTCTAAAACAAATTGGCATAAGCTGGCTAAAACATTATCAATTTAACAGAATTTTTGAACAAGACAAAATAAAAAATGGATTTGACAAAATAATCTCTAAACTAGACAAAAAACTCCTCTTGGATAACAAAAAAAAAACCTGTCTCAAATGTACAAATTATTATTAAAATGACATCTTAAAGACGAGGAAATCAAAGATGTAATGGTAAAATGGGCGCAAGACCTGGGATATAATATAGAGCTAGAAAAATGGGGAAACCTCTGGAAAAATGATATCAGATTCACGACCTGTTATATGATTAAAGAAAATTTCCTTAAAATGATGTACCAGTGGTATAAAACTCCAGCAAAATTGGCTAAAATGAATAAAAAGATCAGTAACAAATGCTGGAAATGTCACCAAAAAGAGGGGAGTCTTTTCCACATGTGGTGGATGTGTCCCAGAATTCTGGGATATGATATATGAAGAAATTTTAAAAATGATTAGACATACATATTTTTAAAAACCTGAATTATTTTTATTAGGAATTTTCACAACGGACATCTCATCCCAAAGGAAAATAAAAGAGTCTTTCTGTACGCAATCATGGCCGCAAGGATCTCTAGCAAATTTTACAGGAAAGCTCAGTGAGCCTCAGCCCCTTCATGTGCCTATCTGGCAAAATGTGAATTGTTGGTTTGACTGCAATACAGTCATACCTCAGGTTGAAGTAGCTTCGGGATGAATATTTTCGGGTTGTGCTCCGTGGTGACCCAGAAATAACAGAGCACGTTACTTCCGGGTTTCGCTGCTCGCACATGCGCAGATGCTCAAAATAACATCACCTGCATGCACGGAAGCGGCGAAACGCGACTCGCACAGTCGTGTCTTACATTTACTTCAGGATACGAACGGGGCTCCGGAATGGATCCCGTTCATATCCAGAGGTACCACTGTAATGTCCCACGTGAAGGTGGGCATCCCCGACTGGAAATGTTAGGAATTGAACTTCTGCATGCACAGCAGGTGCTCTGTCCCTGAGCTATGGCCTTGCACTGCAAGGAAAGTAGCAGCAGGGCCAGGAGCTTGACACTACCCACTCTGCTTGGGTGCTTGGCTATTACTGGGCCAGTTCTGGCTAGGCTTCTTGTAAATCCCAGGAGTCAGCTGAGCAAAGTTTCCTCTCTAGGAAAGCTTTATTAAATTTTCCTCATTTCCAAGATTGCATCAACAACCTTCCTCTTTGCACAATGTTCCCAGCAATGAACATATGTGCATATAAATAATCTGCAAGAGGGAGGAACTCCGAGAAACTGCAGCAAATGGCACTGATCCCCTATAATTAATTTTAGATCTCTTCCAAGTTCAATTAGAAAGCAGCAGAACACAGTGTGGGACCAGAGCCAGCCCAAGGAGCAAAATGAAGCAGGGGGCACCTGCTTGCTACTACTTCTGCCTACTGCAACCCAACTCCATCTTAAAGTCTCCATCTCCTGACTTCGGAAGTACTGGTTTGCTGGAAATTTCTTGCAATGCAACCCTAGGCATGTCTACTGAAACATAAGTTTCCTTTGAATTCTGTGGCACTCCCTCTGGGGAAAGTGTGTGGAAAACTGTTTTGGCCCAGTGGGTCAGATCTTTATATTCCCACCACCTGTTCAGCAGGCCAACTTTGTCGGGAGGGAGGGACCACCCATCTGTCAATCATGTAAGGTCACTGAAAGAAGGGTGGTCCCACTCACCTGTTCAAGTCCTGCAGGGCTGCAAGGAATAGCTAGCCAGGCTACCCAGCAATGCAGGAAGAGAGATCAGGCAATTAAATAACAATACAGTGGTACCTCGGGTTACAGACGCTTCAAGTTACAGATAGAATCATAGAATCATAGAATCATAGAGTTGGAAGAGACCACAAGGGTCATCGAGTCCAACCCCCTGCCAAGCAGGAAACACCATCAGAGCACTCCTGACATATGGTTGTCAAGCCTCAACTTAAAGACCTCCAAAGAAGGAGACTCCACCACACTCCTTGGCAGCAAATTCCATTGTCGAACAGCTCTTACTGTCAGGAAGTTCTTCCTAATGTTTAGGTGGAATCTTCTTTCTTGTGGTTTGGATCCATTGCTCCGTGTCTGCTTCTCTGGAGCAGCAGAAAACAGATGGCAGATGCTTCAGCTTACATACGCTTCAGGTTACCGACTCCCCTAACCCAGAAATAGTACCTCGGGTTAAGAACTTTGTTTCAGGATGAGAACAGAAATCGTGCTCCGGCGGCACGGCAGCAGTGGGAGGCCCCATTAGCTAAAGTGGTGCTTCAGGTTAAGAACAGTTTCAGGTTAAGAACAGACCTCCAGAACAAATTAAGTTCTTAACCCGAGGTACCACTGTAGACTAAAACAGATAAAAATTCTCATCCACTTTCTAAATGTATGGGTAGGCTTATCTAAACAAAAATGTTTCTAGCAGGTGCTGAAAAGAGTACAGTGAAGCTGCCTGCTTGACATCAAGCAGCTGCTGCTGCTCTGGTGAGTGCTGGGTGGACCGCTCCCTTTCCTGCCAACTCCATCCGGCCTAGGGGGCGGGGCCTGCACTCATCGCCACAGCTTGAGGGCCTGAGGAGCTCCCTGCAGCAAGTGACAAAATGCTTTTAAATGTTTTAAGTGCTTTTAATTTGCTGCCCTTTAAATGGTTGTTGTTGTTTTTTATGATATTCTATAATTTTATTGTTTTATTTCTGCTTGGGGTTGGGTAAGTATTTAGTCAGGGTGCGGAGTAGTTTAATTTTAGCACTATTGTTTCTTGCTTTGCTTCTATTTTTATTCTGTTAAGTTATTATATAGTTTGTATTTTGCTTTTTAAGGGGAAGGGTCAGGGCTGCCTGGGAGTGGGCCTCAGCCAATAGAATGGCTGGGGCAGGTTCCACAGGGGGGAATGTATTGGGACACCCGATCTCAGTGATCGGGGCAGGAGGAGGAGATACGCTAAAACCAGACCATGTCATTACCGAGGAGGCAGGGTTAGTCGTTGTTTGAGGACTATCCCTGCCTCCAGGTCTGGTCTTGACCGGAAGGATACTGGAATCAGCAAGGGAAACCCACATGACCTGAAAGTGTTGCTGTGCAATGCCAGGTCAATGATGAATAAAACCACTGCCATCCACAACCTGATTGTGGATGGAGGATTTGACCTGGCATGTGTGACAGAGACCTGAAGGACCAGGTGCACAGCCTGGGAGTCATTTTGGACTCAGCTGTCCATGGAGGCGCAGGTTAATTCTGTGTCCAGGGCAGCTGTCTACCAGCTCCACCTGGTACGCAGGCTAAGACCCTACCTGCCCGCGGACTGTCTCACCAGAGTGGTGCATGCTCTAGTTATCTCCCGCTCGGACTACTGCAACGCGCTCTATGTGGGGCTACCTTTGAAGGTGACCCGGAAACTGCAATTAATCCAGAATGCGGCAGCTAGACTGGTGACTGGGAGTGGCCACCGGGACCACATAACACCGGTTCTGAGAGATCTGCATTGGCTCCCAGCACGTTTCCGAGCACAAGTCAAAGTGTTGGTGCTGACCCTTAAAGCCCTAAACGGCCTCGGTCCTGTATACCTGAAGGAGCGTCTCCACCCCCATTGTTCAGCCCGGACGCTGAGGTCCAGCGCCGAGGGCCTTCTGGCGGTTCCCTCATTGTGAGAAGTAAGGTTACAGGGAACCAGACAGAGGGCCTTCTCGGTAGTGGCGCTCACCCTGTGGAACACCCTCCCTTCAGATGTGAAGGAAATAAGTAGCTATCCTATCTTTAAAAGACATCTGAAGGCAGCCCTGTTCAGGGAAGTTTTTAATATTTAACGCTGTATTGTTTTTAATACTTGATTGGGAGCCGCCCAGAGTGGCTGGGGAAACTCAGCCAGATGGGCGGGTTATAAATAATAAATAATCATCATCATCATCATCATCAAATAGGCAGGGAGTAGGTGCTGCCGCCACACTAAAAAGTTCAAGTTCTTACAAATGCAGAGTGGGTACTGCGTGGCACTTGTGACAATGCCAGTTCCACAGATTGAAGTGGCTGAATGGGCATATGTAGGGCTTTATATACTAAGAGTAGCACATTGCACTTGGCGCAGCAGCAAATCAGCCACCAATGCAGATGTATGATCATGGGTGCGATATGCTGACTCCTTACTGTGTGCCATTTGGTGTGCTGTTTCACTTCTCTGGCTTGGCTCACTTGGTCATCCCCAGCACCTAGTGTGGGCACCCAAGGAACAGATATCAGGACACAGGGAGCTGCCTTCTGCTGTGCCAGACCAGTGGTGGTGGTGAGGTGGTTCGCCCGGGGGGGGGGGGGGTCCATAGGGAGCAGCATGGTGGCTGCTGTGTATCAGGGGTTGGGTTCTGCTCAACAACTTAGATTCCCCCCCAAAAGCTCAACAACTGTTGTCCGCCTCAGGTGCCAGCGGAGGTTGCTACATTGCTGGGCTCAAGTTCTGTGCTGCCTCCCTTCCCTTGATCCATGGGAGCTAAAATTGCTCCATGTGGTCTCTCAGAATCCTGGCTCGTAGGGCTTTTGATGGTGATGTATCTCTCAGGAGAGCAGAAAAGATCAGTGAGAAAACATACACTTCTCCTTGTAAAATGGGAAGGGAATCATGTCAGGCCAGCTATACAAATGAGTCAGTTCCCAGGGGAAAGAGAGAAGGTCATATGCGAATGGATCAGGCGTATAGGTGGGTGAATTCTACAGAAAGCTCTCAAAAGTGACATTACTTTAAGCCAGAGACTTTTTCAGAAAGATATTCAGAGGGCTTTAAAGGTTTTTCCTCCTTTGGGGGAGGAGAAAGGAAAAAAGAAAGGAAAAAGGAAAAAGGTTCTATGTATCAACAGTGAAAGAAACTAAATTGGAAAAATGGCTACAGGTATCAATTTCAGACAGGCCACACATTAAGGATTGGGGAGAAATTTGGTTTTATTCACATTTAAATGTGAAGCTGTCTAAATAAGACTTTTGAAGCAAGCCATGGACTGAAATGACAGCTGCCTTCAAAATGTGCTGTGCAGTTCACAAGCCAAGTAATGTGTACATACAGTACATGCACATCGTTGGGTACAGTGTGCAAATTGAATATGAAAATTAGGAGAATTGCATGTAAAAATTGCATATAAAATTTAGGAGAAATTCATGCTAAAATGTTGATGAATTTCTTTTTTATTTTTTAAAATAATATGTTACTAAGGCTTTTCATAATACAATAAAATACAAATCGAAATGGAAACAACAACAGCAAAGAGAGAGAGAGAAGCAGATTCCTCTTTCAAAGACAGATCTTAATCCTGGTCTCACACAGAAAGGGGTGGATCCTCCCAACTCTCGCCTAGGAGCTTCCCTTTCTTCTCCCAGCCTCCCACCCTGGGAGATCTTCCTGTCCCTGCCTCTCACACAGGGTCCTTTGCCAACCATCCATTACCTTCATGTGTGTACAGTCCTTTCATTGACCCACGGTACAGGACATCAAAACAAAAACAAAACAGAAGCAAGAGCAAAGCAAAGGAAGCAAGCAAGCAGTAAAACAGGGAGAGTAAAATAATAAAAGAATGAAAAAAGAAAGGAAAGGAAAGAGAAAGACATAAAAGGGCTTCCAATTCTCTGTCTGTCAGATATATATTATTTCAAAATATTCAGTGTTTACTCCAGAATGGTATCCAGCTGTTCTTCCTTCTGCTAGACAATATTTCCCCAGTCTTCAGATTTGGACATCTCAAGTTCATTCATTTATAAAGGTAAAGGTAAAGGTACCCCTGCCCGTACGGGCCAGTCTTGACAGACTCTAGGGTTGTGCACCCATCTCACTTAAGAGGCTGGGGGCCAGCACTGTCCGGAGACACTTCCGGGTCACGTGGCCAACGCAGCACACGGAAACGCCGTTTACCTTCCCACCAGTAAGCGGTCCCTATTTATCTACTTGCACCCGGAGGTGCTTTCGAACTGCTAGGTTGGCAGGCGCTGGGACCGAGCAACGGGAGCACACCCCGCTGCGGGGATTCGAACCGCCGACCTTTTGATCGGCAAGCCCTAGGTGCTGAGGCTTTTACCCACAGCGCCACCCGTGTCCCATACATACATTCATTCATTTATCCTTCAACACAAAAATTCTAAAAGAGGTTCTCCAATTATTATTATTGATAAATGTCAGCAGTAGTCTTCCTTCAGTCCAACATGACAACTTTACCTTCAATGTTGAGAAACAATAGACCCTTGATCTTTATTCCCACAGGAGTCTCTTCGCTGTGGTCATATATTAAATCAGTAATCCATAGTTATTTACTTATTGCATATTCATTGATTCACACCCTGTTCCATATCTTCTAATCTCATTTCCTATTGACCATAGTTCTCCATCCAAATTTAGGGGGGGGGGGGGATCCATTTCCTCTTCTTCAATTCTTTTTCCAGTAGTGTTGCCAACAGCTTGGTAACTTTTCCCTTTAAATTCACTCCAAATTGTACACAGAAACCATTTTTTCTCAGCTTTATTTCTGCCAGCTCAGGATATTTCTTAATCTCCCATGTTGAGGTCCTCTCCATTTCATCACCTACTGCCTCCAGCATTACCATTCCACTCTCCTGTTCTGGCAATCCTCATCAATATTATTCTCCAAAGGTTCTGTGTCTTCTTTACCCTCAGCTTTCTCTGGTCCATTTTCATTCACCATTTCATACATATCTTAGCTCTGAGCTCTTTCAGTTGCTCATCCAGTAGTTGCTGCATGATGCTAACAGTCAGTGGGGTGTCCAATAATATTTTTGCCATACTGGATGTTTTCCTCAAGATCCTACAGTCTTTGCTTATCAGAGTACCGGTACATTCCTTGTATTCCTTTCTCACAGTAGTGTAATTATGCAGTTTCACTTTACAATCAGCACTTTTACCAATGAGACAGAGGATTAAAAATAAAATAATACGGTAAATGAAAATTTCTAACAGTTGGAACCGCTTGGCTGTTTAGAGTCTTTCTTATGTACAAACAAATAAAACATGCTTTTTATTTTGCTTTCAGCTTTTTAATTGCCATGTCTTCTTAAGCCAGCAGTTGGGTCATGTTTTGGATGTATGTTTCAAAGGGCAGACAGATAATCTCAGTTGTAATTTATAGCAGTCACACAAGTAATAAAGGGAGGTTTAGCCGACCTTTGACCTAAGTGATGGCGAACCTTTTAGAGACCGAGTTCCAAAACTGAAACTCAAAACCCACTTATTTATCGCAAAGTACCAACACGGAAATTTAACCTGAATACTGAGGTTTTAGTTTAGAAAAAACAACTCATACATTAACATCTTTTGTCTTAAAAGAAAAACACAATAACAGAGCTTTCAATGATACAGAGTGGTGTTACCCTTCATATCTGTATATATATATATATATATATATATATACACCGTATTTTTCGCTCTATAAAATGCACCAGACCACAAGACGCACCTAGTTTTTGGTGGAGGAAAACAAGAAAAAAATATTCTGAATCGCAGAAGGCAGAACAGCAAGAGGGATTGCTGCGCAGTGAAAGCAGCAATCCCTCTTGCTGTTCTGGCTTCTGGGATAGCTGTGCAGCCTGCATTTGCTCCGTAAGACGCACACACATTTCCCCTTACTTTTTAGGAGGGAAAAGGTGAGTCTTATAGAGCAAAAAATACGGTATATATATGTGTGTGTGTGTGTCTGTGTCTGTGTCTGTGTGTGTAGAAATGAGCTAAATACAAAGTTGTTCCCTTCAAAGCCTCCCTTGAGTAGTATTCCAGTCATTATGCCCTCAATGACACAGTGCCTTTACACATTATGCCATCTACAAGTTGAAGACAATTGATGATTATGTCCCACTTCTTAACTGAAATAAGCAATACTACAGTACATACTCCTGGAACTTAAGTTACTTCTCACGTCCATCAAGGGCTCATATTGCTTTCAGTATGTGAGTGACCCCTAAAAAAATAGCCTGCATTGATTTCAGTCTGCTTCAGCCTATGGCAAACCAGTTGTGTGTAGCTACTGCCTTTCATTTCTGACCAAAGCTTCTTAAATTAGGGCTACCAGTTGATACAAAGATTGTATCCAGAACATGGCAGCAGACGCACAGTGGGAATCTCACAAAGTCAATTCAGGCAGTGACAGGACTAAAACACCACATACATAAAACTATGAGAGACACAGAAACACATTGACCCTTGGTGGAGTTTTTTTTTAAAAAGTTGTCATGCCTTTAATTTATTATTGGCCTTGGGTGCAGAGTTTGTCTATTTTTTTAAAAAAGTGTCTGCTAAGCAGGCAGAGTCAGGTGTTGCAATCTGAGGGGGTGGCACCATTGGATCTTGTGGCAGTGAGTTCCGCAGTTAACCCTATGCCTGGAACACTTTGTCCTTCCGGAATCTCTTTCTAGCCTGTTCATGGGATGACCCTTAATTCTTGTGGAGATCCAGCATGGTGTGGTGTGAAGTTAAAAGAGAGGGGGTGGTTGACCTGTGCTCCTCGGGGTGGTCGTGGACCACAATTCCCACCCCCACCCCTTTGTCTGGCCGGGGCTGAGCGGGGCTGGGGACAAAGGCAGGCTGCCTGGGAGGAAACCTGTGGAGTAGGCTCAGCCCCACCACAGCGGGAACTTTGTCTGCCACCTGGAGCTCCTCATGTGGAAAACACAAGTAGCAGCAGTGGCAGGAAGAAAAGCTCCTCTTTTTCCACACTTCGCAATGTGAGCTCACGCCCCACATCAAGGCCTTTTCAGAAGCGGAAAGCCCGCTGCCCCCACCCCGCCCTGTGGCAGCCGGCCTCCTCTACCCCCGGAGAAACCGGCCTCTGGCCCCTGATGCACCCAAGGCGGCCACCTTGCCTTGGCCTGCCATGCGACGCCCTTTTGCAGCTCCTCAGGTGCCGCCTCGGCAAATGGGCTGTGCACAAGCATCATCTATCTTTGAGAAGGGCACTTGCATTGCCACGTCCCTGAAGGGATTAGTGAAGGGAGAGTGAACTCGCCATTTTTGTCATGGGCAGGGATTGTTTCATATAGTAACTCTGTGCTGGGGCAACAGCGCAGATGCCCACAGAGAGGGCTCTGAGTGCAGCCTCTGGCACTGCCCTAAGGACTGACCCTAAGGTTTAAGATTCACTGCATGTACAACTATAAAAGAAAATGTGATGAAAATGATGTATCGATGGTATTTAACACCCATGAAACTAGCAAAGATGTACAAGGGATGTAATAAATGTTGGAAATGTAAAGATAAAGAAGGTACATTTTACCATATGTGGTGGGAGTGCAAGAAAGTAAAAAGTTATTGGGAAATGATATATAATGAATTGAAAAAAATGTTCAAATATACCTTTGTTAAGAAACCAGAAGCACTCTTACTTGGTATTGTAGGGAATGAGATAAATAAGAAAGATAGGAAATTATTCTTATATGCAGTGACAGCAGCGAGAATATTGATAGCTCAGAAATGGAAGCAAGAAGAGTTACCTACATTGGAAGAATGGAGAATGAAGATGATGGACTTTGCAGAACTTGAAATCGACGAGACCAGAGATTTACTGAAGAATGGGAAAAGTTTTCAGAATATATGCATAATTTAAGTGAAAAACAAATAACGCTTGTAACCTTTAATGAAGCTTTGTAAAAAAGAAAGGTTAGAATTTGAGTGAAACAAGATTTAATTTATAAATAATTAGATGAGATCTCAGAAATGTGTAAGAAAGTAAGAAGGGAAGGAGTACCAGCCAAGTTGAGGGAAGTAAAAAAAGAGAATGGATGTAAAAAAAACTGTATGAATTGTATTAATTTGTTTTATTTGTAAATGGAATAAAAATTATATATATATGTCAGGGGTTCAGGAGCAGAGTCACAGGAGAGGGAAGAAACGGAGAGCGAGGGGGAGGAGTCGGAAGGAAATGTCAGCGGCGACAGTAGTCCGAGGTCTCTGAGTCTCTCCAGTGACTCGGAGGATTCACAGAAAGGGGCCCCCATGGTCAGGGCAAGGGGGACACCTCGGGAGGAAGGGGCCAGAGGGGACTCAGAGAGTAACAGCTGGAAATCCGGACCAGCTTCCCCCCCAGAGTGCAGTAAGGGGGAGGAGTCCAAGGCATCGGGATCAGGGAGCGCGCAGGCAGAGGGAGAGCGTGAAGCAGGAGTGGCCACACCCTCGTCAGGGAGCGAGGAAACGGTCATCAGGAAAGTTAAACGCGCGCGCGCGCCAAGTTCAAATGTACAGGAGGGCGGCAAGGTGGGCAGCCCGGGTAGGGAGCCAGGTCCTAAAGCACGCCGAAGAGAGGGGGAGGAGTCAGAGGGGTCCAGCTCTGCGTCAGAAGAGTCCAGGAGGGAAGAGACCCCGGGGGGTAGTAAGACCCAGAGGAAGAGAGAGAGAAGGAGGAGGTGGAGTAAGATTAGAGTTTTAAGCTGGTGCACAGGGGGCGGAGATCCAGATAGAGCTTCGCCGGTCTAAAGCTCAGACGTAGAGCTGGGACGCTGAGATTTGTAAATGGAGACTATTCTTCAATAAAGACTTTGATACTGTACTACCGGCTAGCGTTGGTCCTTGGTGAGCTGGGACCCGGAGCCAGCTCTGACAATATATATATATATATTTAAAAAAGGACTGACCCTAAGGACTACTATGTGGTGTTTCGGCAAGGTTGAGGTTCTTCTGCTCTTGGTTACTCACCCTTTTCTGAGCTCTTGGAAATTTTCTCAGTCTCTTGGCATGGAAAGCAGCCTTTTCAGAGCACTGGAAGCTAATTCCTGTTATCTCTGTTTCTCCAGTTAATGTGATAGCAAATATATATATATATATATATATATATATATATATATATATATATATTGTCAACAAGAGATGTCTAGTCTGCCACATTTCCTTTTTTAAAAAGTAATATTTATTGAACTTTTAAGAATTACATAGAAAAGAGAAAAAAGAGGGAAAGAGAGAAAAGAGGAGATAAGAAAAGAAGAAAGATACAAAGATACAAAATTACATAATAAAGAGCAGAAACAAAATCACAATACATCAAATACATCAAAACACAAAAAAGACCAACACAATTAAAAAAAAAGAAAAAAAGAAAAACTCCTCCGATCTTTAAGCTTATCTTTCATTAACTTATTTCCTCGACCTCCTCACACCTCCCATTTTTGTATTCCAGTTAATAATTAAATCAGCAAATCCTTTCCGTCTTTCACTGCTTTCTATCGTTTAGTTAGTGTCTGCCCAGAAGAAAGCCTGCTTGGTCTTTGTGAATCTCCTCTACTAAAACTTTCTTTAATCTTCTAGCCAAAATGTCTGCAAAGATTTTGTTATCCACATTAAGTAGTGATATAGGGCGGTAGTTCTTAAGCTGTGTCTTTTCAGTCTCTATCTTTGGTATAAGTGTGATAGATGCCTCTTTCCACGACTCTGGTGCCTTTCTCCCCTCCATTATATCATTGCAAACTTCTTTCAAAGGTTGAATCAACCATTCTTTCAACGTCTTATAGTATCTAGAAGTCAGTCCGTCAGGCTCTGGAGATTTGCCCAATTGCATATTCTGGATGGCACTTTCTACCTCTTGTTCTGTTATTCTATAATTCAACTTCAATTTATTCTCTTGAGAGATTTTTTGTAGTCCATTTGCTTTCAGAAATTCATCTATATCAACCTCTTTCTGTGGCTGTTGTGAATATAGCTGTTTAAAATACCTTTGAAAAGAACTTCTAATTTCAGCCGGGTTCTGTATAATCCTTCCTTCAACCTCCAAATTAGTAATTGTATTTAACTTTTGTCTCTTTCTCATTTGCCAAGCTAATAATTTCCCACACTTGTTTGCCGATTCAAAAGTCTTTTGTCTCATTTGTCTAATTTTCCATTCTATCTCTTGATTTATCAATTGCATATATTGGACTTGATATAACTTTATTTCTCTTAAAATTTCCTGTGACTTTGGTTTTGCTCTCAGTCTCTTTTCACCTTCTTTTATCTTCTCCAAAATTTTATCTCTCTTTTCCTGTTGTGATCTCTTCTTTAATGCATTTTGTTGTATCAAGAACCCTCTCATAACAGCTTTACTTGCGTCCCAAACTATTCTTTTCTCAACTGTGGTATTCAAATTTATCTCAAAATAATCTCAAGGTTTTTTGGGCCTTCTTAATCACTTCTTCATCCCTAAACAAAGTGTCATTCATCCTCCATCTGAAGGAATCAATTGGTATTAAGTTCATCACCATCTTTACCGCGTTATGGTCGGAGCAAGTCTTTGGGCAGATTTCCACTTTTTTTGTTTTTGGTGCCAGACCTCTAGTAATCCAAATTTGGTTGATTCTTGTCCATGTCATTTTGGCTTCAGAGAAGAAGGTTCCCTCTCTCCCCAGGGGATTCTTTGTTCTCCAGATATCTACTAAGTCCGTTTGAGCTGTCTGTCAGCTCAAAAAAGGTTTTCGGTAGTCTACCATCTTTGGTGACTACCTGCCGTTGTGCCTTATCCATATTTGTAGAAACTACACCGTTCATGTCTTCCATCAGAATCACATTGTAATCCAAATAGTCTGTCAATGTCTCATGCAGCTTTTTAAAGAATTCAGATTTTCCTTCATTCGGTGCATATACACCTACTATCAAATATTTCTCTCCATGAATTTGAATTTCAATTGTCAAATATCTTCCATGTTCATCTTTAAAGATAAATTTCGGTGATAGGCTCTCCCTCGCATAAATAACTACTCCTCTTTTTTGTACTTTGTCCGAGGAAATAAATTCCTGTCCCAATCTCTTGTTAATTAGAACTTTCCTGTGTAGCCTTATCACATGAGTTTCCTGCAAACAAATCAAATCTAATTGTTCCTTTTTTAGTATATGGAAAAAATCAAATCAAAATCTTAAAATTTGTCTATCCTTAAATCCTTATCATATTTCTACTAAAGTCATATAATTTCATTCCACCATTTCACAATACTCCTTAATTATGCTATATTTCTCTGAATAAAATTTTAAAAATTTTATCTTATTAACAGCCCGATCCCAGGCTCGAAACAGTGGTAAATTATTTCGTCGCTCACTCTCCTGCAGGTTTAAGCAATCCACAAAGAATTCCCCCCTCTTCTCCTGCTTCCAAGGGGGGTTCGATGTCTTAAATGATGAAAATTTAATGTTTTACAAAATACTTTCCCCAGGCTTTAGCTTACGACGTCTTTGCTTTGATCTGTTTACAAAACGGAAGGCGGACTTCCTGTTTAGACCTTCCTGTTTCAATGCCAAATTACGATGTTTAAAAAATCCAATTTTCTGTTTTACTTACAAGTGGTTATTTAGAGTCCGAATGTCCACAGGAAAAAATCGACGCTTTCTGGCAACAGCAATGTGGCTTCACTCCTTGAAAGAAGTGGTTGATTCGATGTACCGCGCCGCTCACCCCACATCGCTCCGGAACCCCGAAACTGGGTTTCCCCGCGAGTAGGGGAGGCGCAAAAGGTACCGGCCGAATCCCAAGTCCACGAGCTTCTTCTGCCCATGGTTTCTAATGGGTCTCCGCCTCACCGTGGCGGTCAGACCCTAATTTCCAAGGAGCGGATTCCTCCTGATTGGAGGAAATCCGCCATTGCCAGAAGCGCCAACCCAGAAGTCATAAATTGCTGATGAATTTCCATGAAAACTCCTTTTTCCCTAATGCTAACTGATGTGGAAATGTGGAGAAATGAACTCAGTAATGGACTGGATGAGAACCAACAAACTGAAACTCAATCCAGACAAGACTGAGACTCTGTTAGTGGGCAGTTCCCTAGACCAGGTGACTGGGAGGTTTCCTGCTCTAGATGGGGTTACACTCTCTCTGAAGGAGCGCATTGGCAGCTTGGGGGTCCTTCTGGACCCTTTGCAGTCACTTGAGGCTCAGGTGGCCTCAGTATGCAGAGTGCCTTCCACCAGCTTGGCTGGTGGCCCAGCTATGCCCTTCTTATCTGGACAGGGATAGCCTAACTACTGTTGCCTATGCTCTGGTGACCTCTGGGTTAGATTACTGCAATGCGTTCAGCTGCCTCTGAAGATGGTTTGGAAACTTCAGCTAGTGCAAGACGGTTTGAACATATCACACCAACCCTGGTTTGATTGCACTGGCTGCCAGCTAATTTCTGGGTCCAATTCCAAGTGCTGGTTTTGACCTATAAAGCCTTAATGGCCCAGGACCACAATACCTCCAGGACCACCTCTCTCCATATGAAGCAACCTGGACTCTGCAATGATCATCTGAGGACCTTCTTCATGTGCCTCCTCCACAAAATGTCTGAAGGGTGGCAACTCAAGAACAGGTCCAGAGGTGTCCTTATGAGGAACGGCTAAGGGAGCTGGGCATGTTTAGCCTGGAGAAGAGGAGGTTAAGGGGTGATATGATAGCCATGTTCAAATATATAAAAGGATGTCACATAGAGGAGGGAGAAAGGTTGTTTTCTGCTGCTCCAGAGAAGTGGACACGGAGCAATGGATCCAAACTACAAGAAAGAAGATTCCACCTAAACATTAGGAAGAACTTCCTGACAGTAAGAGCTGATTGACAGTGGAATTTGCTGCCAAGGAGTGTGGTGGAGTCTCCTTCTTTGGAGGTCTTTAAGCAGAGGCTTGACAACCATATGTCAGGAGTGGTCTGATGGTGGTTCCTGCTTGGCAGGGGGTTGGACTCGATGGCCCTTGTGGTCTCTTCCAACTCTATGATTCTATGAAATCAACTCCTGAATGCTGCAAACCTGGAAGTAAGTGTTCCGGTTTGCAAACGTTTTTTGGAAGCCAAATGTCCTATGCAGCTTCCACTTGAGTGCAGGAAGCTCCTGCAGCCAATCGGAAGCTGCGCCTTGGTTTTCAAATGGTTTCAGGAGTTGGATGGAATCCTGGAATGGATTAAGTTCAAGAACCAAGGTACCACTGTACTGGTTTCAGGCATTATGAGCTGGCAATACATCATGGTGGCTGGATAGTTGTGATGCATTCCCAGCGATGGACACATAATGCTGTACTTGATGGACCTTTTGGTCTGTTCTAGCAGGGCTTAATTCCTGCGTGGACCATTACAAAATCTATTTGCCGGTCTAGTTCTCAATGTTTTGCCATCCTCCATCCAGGATGTAGCCGACAGGCATTTTCCACATTCTCAAATTAGGATTGTAACTGCACATTTTTAAAGGGTTTGTGTGCACCCCTGGAAGTGTAATATGGTGAGAGACATCATTCAGGGTTTGTCATAGTACTTTGATCTTCTGCAGCACCCCCCTCCACCCCTCTCTCATCTGTCATGCTCCGTGATTCACACTTGTAGATGATCGCCGGGCAGATTTTCCTCTTGTAAATGATGAATAATGCAGTGTCGAATTTTGTTTGACAATGGGTGAAATTTGTTGAATAAATTATCCCCTTAACAATGGCTGCCCTCAAAAAATGAGTGAACAGAAAGAGGAGATGATGGGAAAGCAGGAAGATGGCAGCTGAATATCCCTGGGTTTAGTCTTGGCAGCTTTGAAGCCGATCCACTCACTCAGGACTGTGAATAAACCTGGAGACAGGATTTGTGCCTAGCTTTCCTGTGTGTTTGCTGACATTCCAATTTTTGTAGGAAGACACGGTGGAAGAAATGAAGAAGAGACCATAGCTGTCAACTTACAGATTTGAAAATAAGGGACCAGCAGCCTTGAAAATAAGGGATCAGCAGCCTCAAAAATAAGGGATCTGCAGCCTCACCTGTTCCAGGCACTCCTGTCTTCCTGTCCTCCTGCAGTTTGGTCAAACTCATGCTGGTAGCTTCGAGAACACTGTCCAACCATCTCATCCTCTATCGTCCCCTTCTCCTTGTGCCCTCCATCTTTCCCAATATCAGGGTCTTTTCCAGGGAGTCTTCTCATGAGGTGTCCAAAGTCTTGAAGCCTCAGCTTCAGGATCTGTCCTTCCAGGAAGCACTCAGGGCTGATTTCCTTCAGTATGGAGAGGTTTGATCTTCTTGCGGTCCATGGGACTCTCAAGAGTCTCCTCCAGCACCAGAATTCAAAAGTGTCAATTCTTCATAGGGGATCATCAAGTTTACTCTTTGGGCTCGCTGGCATCCATTAATGACTTGTTATACAAAAGTGTTGCAGAAGTTGCATTCTTTAACACGCTTTTGGAAGGAGTGTATTTGTGGGCTAGGCCAGAGTGGTTGATCTTACATGCAAGTAAGGCACAAACAGTGCTGTTGTCTAATACCATCCTATTCTCTGTAACTATCTTCCTCACCATACTAAACACCATTTCAGAACTGGCATTGCTGTGGGGAATAGAGAGTAAAGCCTTCATTAATCTTGGCAGCTCACTGAACCTACATCCTTCCCTAGCAGGCCCCAGAATCTTTCCTTTTTTCCTTTTTGGGTGAGTTGCTTGCTGTCTGTCAGCTGGTAGTCAATGAGTTCCTCTCTCAGCTTATCTTCACTCAAGCTCAACTGAGGGAGCAGGGCCACTAGCCTTTCCACTGTGGAACAAAACAAATGTTTGACTGAACATTGCTGATCTAAACTATGCACTAACTCAATCATTCTATCAATGGGGAAACTGTCCCAAACAAAAGGGTTTTCTTGTGTGTGTGATTCTTTGTGGCTGATTAGCTGCTCTCCCTGTGCAAAGGTCAGAGGGGGCAGGGTTTCTGTTGAGGCAGGTGATTAGCTGTGGGAGGAGCTTATCAGAGCTTGCAGGCCAGCGGCGCGCGCCTAGCTAGTCTCAAACGTTCAAGAAGGACACTGACAATCTGGAACGTGTCCAGAGGAGGGCAACCAAAATGGTCAAAGGCCTGGAAACGATGCCTTATGAGGAACGGCTAAGGGAGCTGGGCATGTTTAGCCTGGAGAAGAGGAGGTTAAGGGGTGATATGATAGCCATGTTCAAATATATAAAAGGATGTCACATAGAGGAGGGAGAAAGGTTGTTTTCTGCTGCTCCAGAGAAGCGGACACGGAGCAATGGATCCAAACTACAAGAAAGAAGATTCCACCTAAACATTAGGAAGAACTTCCTGACAGTAAGAGCTGTTTGACAGTGGAATTTGCTGCCAAGGGGTGTGGTGGAGTCTCCTTCTTTGGAGGTCTTTAAGCAGAGGCTTGACAACCATATGTCAGGAGTGGTCTGATGGTGTTTCCTGCTTGGCAGGGGGTTGGACTCGATGGCCCTTGTGGTCTCTTCCAACTCTATGATTCTATGATTCTATGATTCTATGATCTACCTGCCCCTGGAGTAATGTCAAGGCGAGCAGCAGGGTCCAGCACTTTCATGTCCCTCAGGAGTGGATTGTTGAGGGGAAAGGAGGAGAACATCTTCTGAAGCGCTGCTTCGTAGAATCTTCTCACAGATCTAAAACAGCATAAGAGTGAAAAAAACTGATTAGTGGCAACATTTTAGGCACACAGCCTATACTCTCATACTGAGATGATATCATGATTACATAACTGCTGGGTAATATACTCACTGAAAGATTTTCTTCTCGGTGGACACAGGAAGCTCTGCGCTTCTCATGAATGCCTTTGCGTCTGCTCCGATAAAGAGGTCTTCATCAGCCAACTGATGTCCTTCACCATACTCCACTTCCCTGAGAGGTACACCCACGATGGCCCTGGCTGGTATGAGGCAGCCCAGGATCCTCCTGGTCAGCCTGCACATCTCCTCTTCAAGCCTGTGAATTTGCACTTCCTCTGACTCCGCAAAATGTCAGAAAACAGAGAATTAGGAATGCTACAATTAGCACAATCCTATTTATTTATTACTATTATTCACACATACATACAATGTCATTGGTACCCACCTGGAAGGCAATATTAAATTCAGAGAAAGGCTTAAAGGCAGCAGCCAGGAACATGAAGCAGATCTTCACGACCGGATCAGCCAGATGGCTGGCTAGATCATGTAGTTTGGCACTCTTCTCCCCCTCCTCAAGGCTGTTAAAGTAGGCCTGCAGTACATAATTATAATGAAAACAAAGCATAGTAAAGCATGTATATATCTGCTGCACTTATCATCCTTACCTTTAATGTGGCCCATTGGTTCAACACTCTCTGGATGCAGGTTAACAGACTCAGCCATCGAGTGCTGCAGTACCTGCGTAGCTTCAGGTGGTCTGAATCAGTAAAATCTACAAACTCATTGTAGATTTCACATCTTTTTGAACTGTAATATAGAAAATAATTTTGTTAGTGGTGAGATACGTATGTGTATGTTTGCAAGGCCTATCTAATAATAAGGTACATGAATTTAAGTTTTATCTTTTTTTTATAATATTTTTATTAAGGTTTTTACAAAAAATAAAAAACAACAGAAAAATACAGAAATGCAAAAATACAAAGCGACAAAAAGAACAACACAAAAAAAGAAAAAGAAGAGCAAATAAAAACAATTCCATTTTCATAGTATTCCTTGCATTTACTTATTTCCCAGACTTCCCCTCACCTCCCTTCACTGTATTCCAGTTCATATATTTGATCAGCAAATCCCTTCCCTCTATCTTACCTAATCTTTATCTTAATATTAATGTCTTAATATATCTTGATCTCCTTAATATCTTTACAAATTAAGCCTTTTAGTTTTACACCTTTTAACCTTTGAATTTTCTATACTTCTTCTCCACTTTATTGCTAATAACCTTTTACGTTCAATCCAATGTCATTCTAACATTCATTAATCTTTTAATATTTCTGTAGATAGTCTTTAAATTTCTTCCAATCTTCTTCCACCGTCTCTTCTCCCTGGTCTCTGATTCTGCCGGTCATTTCTGCCAATTCCATGTAGTCCATCACCTTCATCTGCCATTCTTCCAGAGTGGGTAGTTCTTGTGTCTTCCAATACTGCGCGATAAGTATTCTTGCTGCTGTTGTGGCATACATAAAGAAAGTTCTATCCTTCTTTCGCACCTGTTGGCCGACCATGCCCAGGAGAAAGGCCTCTGGTTTCTTCGGGAAGGTGTATTTAAACACCTTTTTCATTTCATTATAAATCATTTCCCAGAAGGTCTTAATCCTTGGGCACGTCCACCAAAGTTTCTTTACATTTCCAACATTTATTATCGGGCAAATGATAGATTTTTGCTAGCTTGACTGGTGTCATGTACCACCTGTATATCATTTTCATAATATTCTCTCTTAAGGCATTAGATGCCGTGAATTTCATACCAGTGGTCCATAACTGTTCCCAGTCAGCCATCATTATGTTATGTCCAACATCTTGTGCCCATTTAATCATAGCAGATTTTACTGTTTCATCCTGAGTATTCCATTTCAGCAGCAAGTTATACATTCTTGACAAAATCTTAGTTTTGGGTTCTAGCAGTTCTGTTTCCAATTTTGATTTTTCCACCTGGAAGCCAATTTTTCTGTCCAATTTATATGCCTCCATTATCTGGTGATAATGAAGCCAGTCTCGCACTTTACTTTTTAATTTTTCAAAACTGCTGGCTGCGATATCTGTCACCCCATTGATCGCCAGGGTTGATTCGGCGGATCTGGCTGGCTAGGCGGGTGTCCCCTTCCTCCCTCACCGCTCCATGTGCGTCCCTCCCGAAGCTGCGCGCTTGGTGGAAAAGGACGACCATCCCAGATAGAAGGAGTGTACCATTCTTCAGTCAAGGGTATACGATAGCTGCGCTCCCCTGCTAGAACCTCCAAACAAGCTCAAGGTCCATATGAATTTAAGTTTTATCAAAGTGGGTGTATATTCTGACCACGATGTCTTCAACAGGTACCTGTGCTGCTCTGATGGCACAGCCAGTGGCCAGCTGTGCTAGGTGGCAGATGCAGCTAAGATCCTGAATGTGGGGCTGTCTGGTCTTCAGTCTGCTGATAACAGAGTTGTGTCTGCCTTTCATGACACTCGCATTATCTTTTTTTAAAATAAATAAATAAATTTTTATCCAATCTAAATTTATCACACATTTTCTCATTTTTGTAGACTTCCTTCAGCCTCTCTAACAATCATCCATTGTTCAATTTTTAGTTACGCATTTCCTAATTTCTATATTGCATTTTATATACCTTCACCCTCTTATTTTTCCTTTATACGATACTCCTCTAACATTCACAAAGCTTCTTGAAATCCCACTAGCGTTATTTGCTCATGACATATACATTTCAAATATTCTGAAAATTTTCCCCAGTCTTTGGTGAACTTGTGGTCTCGTAGATATCTAATCTTTCCCGTTAATCTGTCCAACTCTGCATAATCCATCATTTTCGCATTATCAGAGTTAAAGGCTATCAGGTTCTCCCATGGAATGCCTCTTTTTCTATAGGAAAAAAGAAAAAAATGCAACAAAATGTCAGACAAAATGTAAGGTTATAGTTAAGAGCAAACTACTGCACACGCCAACAACACAGTGCGGCTTCCATTTCCAATGTTGCATATGGGCATCTCCAAAAATCTGGTAACAACCTGCAGACTCGCCTCATCGTAGAGTCCAGCCATGATGACAAATTCTTTGTCTGCTTTTCTGTTGTTCAATTCATCACACATCAATGAAAAGGGCTGAGATCGGCATGTTTTGGCCAACTCCTCATCTAGCTCTGCTGCTATGGCACCTGTTGAGTAACGATAGCTAACAATAAGCTGACAATATTACAGTGGTACCTCAGTTCCTAATTTAATTTCTTAATTTGAATCAATTTACCCTTTATGATTTGCGTAGTTTTGGTTTTCACCGCAGAATATTTTTGTGCAATGGCAGGGTCCGGGAACGTGTCAGCTACACACTTGTTGAAGTCGTCGCAGAAGGTGAAAGAAATGTTGTTTTTGGCACACAGCATGGCCATTTTAACCTCTGCATTTATGATCTGGTCAGCCTCTGTGGTATTCCTAGTCACAAATGCAGACATCGCCGGGGCATGTTTCTGTGCCTCTACCCTGTGCTTGTGCTTGGCCAATTTTTCATGCTGAGTGACATCAGTCATTCCCCCTTGGGAGATACTAAAATCGCAACTGCAAATTGTGCAGAATGTGTGAGCATGCCCCAATCTGCTCTTCTTCATGAAGCTAAATTCCTTTTCCCATTTCTCACGATACTTGCACAACCTCTTTGCTTTTTTCGAAGGGATGTCTTCTTCTCCACCTCCATCCATCTTTCTTTGTTTGAAAAAGAAGAAAAGCAACACATCAGAGTGGCCACACATGCAATTTGCAAAGAGATTGCTCTCCTGTACCAAGCCTACCTCCTCCACATTCATACGTGGGATTTGACTGGAAAGGTTTGCAGTTCCACAAACATAGGTGTGCACTGCCTTGAAATAAAAAGACGTGAACAAAAGAAGGCTCACTAGGGGGGGCATTGCTGAAAATATGTCAACTTTGTAACCAGAGGTTCAACTGAATAGAATCTGAATCACATGCACCACAAGGCCTATGCAGCCTCAACTTAAGCTGGCTCCCCGGCCTGGCTTTGCACTGCAAAGTTTGCAGCAGCACGTGCAACAAAATGGTGTCCAGCATTCAAAAAACCCCTCAGCTTGCATTAACTAGCCACACACACAGCCTCCCCCCTCGCCACGAGATCGCCAGTCACCCACCATTTTAGTCAACCAGCTCCTTTCTTCCCCCCCATAAGTCAATCGAATGAGCCTCCAAAACAAATTAACCCCCCCCCACGAGATTGCCTTTCCTTTTCCCCCACCATGTGCCCCCGCTCCAGACAGACCTTTTCGCCGGCAAGGGTGAGTGGGCCGTCGATGACGTATACATCCGATTCCGATCCGAGCACTCAGCACAGGTATGTTCAACTTCTGAGCCCCTCCGAACCAAAAGCAGAAAGTCCAGCCAGCAGCCAAATGAAACCTCAAGCCTCAAAGAAAACCACCGTCACCTCTCCGCTGGGAAGCGCTGAGCAAAGGCGAGTCCCCAGGCAACGCAGCCGATTTGACCAGCACAAGGCAGGCAAGCTCCACCCCCCAGTCGTTCTTAGACTTCTTATTGGGTGAGCAACACAGCCAAGCGGCACAGTTGGAGCCTCCATCCTCCCTGGCCAGTAGGGAGGGAGGGAGAGGAGCTGCTTCCTTTGAAACCCAGGAAATTTAAGGGACATCATCAATAAGGGACAGCAGTGGGACATGGCACTGGGATAAGGGACTGTCCCTCCAAATAAGGGACGCTTGACAGCTGTGGAAGAGACACATCAGGGATGCACCAAGGAGGCTGGGGTAGGATGCGGATGGGGAAAAGCTTCAGAGGTTGGGAGCAATGAAAGATCATGGCTATGATGTCCCACACTTTCTGTAGCCACAGATGGGGGGTTTTCTTGTTTGGAGGGATGGATGCTACTTCTTAATGGCTTTGCTACCAATAACTGAGCTGCTACCTCAAAACGAGAACCTTTTGACCAGCTTAGACCATTGATCCATTCAACTCAGTATTGATTGGCAGCAGCTCTCAAGGGCTTCAGAGAGGGTGCACTCCCAGCCCTACTCTTACAATGCGGCAACCTAAAAGCAGCACAACAGGCTAATAATTTGATTACAACACTTTATATAGCTACTAAAGTGTATCTTCATTCGAAGTCAAGTGGCATACAATATATACAAGATAATAGGACAGTCCTTCTTGGATAACCGGCTTTCTTTCTTTCTTTCAAATATTTTTATTAGGTTTTACAACAGATTTTAACTTAATCACTACTGATAATATAATCACAAACTAAGTTTCAAAATATCCCCCCACCCCACAACTTCCCTTTCTGGTTTATAACATATTCACTTCTCCTGCATATATTATTCCCTAATATAGTATGTTCTATTTGTTGGCTGTAAGTGTTTAATGAAACCCTGCAAGTGAGTCCATTTCCTTATGTTGCTTCTGTATGTTCATCATAAAAGGTTCCCAGTCTTTTTTAAAGTCTCTATTGTCCTTATCTTTCAGTCTTTCTGTCAATTTCACCATTTCAGCATATTCCATCAGTTTTTCTTGCCATTGTTCTTTCATTGGCATTTCATCACTTTTTCACCTTTGAGCTAGTAAAATTCTAGCCACGGTTGTAGCATACATAAATATGTTTTTATTGTTTTTTGGCAAATCATGACCCAAAATGCCTAATAAAAAGGCTTCTGGTTATCTTAAACATTCTTTTCATTTCATTATAAATCATATCCCAGTAGTTTTTAATTATTTTACAATTCCACCACATGTGATAAAACATTTCTTCTTTTTCTTAAATTTCCAACACTTATTGGAGCTTGTTCTATACATTTTGGCCATTTTCGCTGTTGTGATATACCATCCATACATCACTTTCATACAATTCTCTTTTAACAATATACAATAAGTAAATTTTAAATTAACTTTCCATAACTTTTCCCAATCTTCCATTTGTATATTATGTCCTATATCCTGTGTCCATTTAATCATTACCGATTTGACCTCTTCATCTTTCATCTCCCAAATTATACATTTTCTTTAAAAGTTTATTATTATCCTCTATAATTTCTCTTTGAAATCTATATATGGTATAACCGAATTCTTCTTATTATCTTCTTTAAAAACCTCATTTAATTGTCGATGTTGCAGCCAATCATGAACAAAGTCTCTTATCTCATCATAATCCTTAAGTTTTAATTTCCCCTCTTTCTCTATCAACAGATCTCTATATGTTGGCCATTTAGTTTCCATATTTATCCTTTTGATTGATATCGCCTCTGTTGGGGCGACTCACCAAGGCGTTGTTATTAAATCTTTATATTTCCCCATACTTTTATTAATGATTTCCTAATTATATGATTATGGAAACCTTTATGTACCTTCCCTTTACTATACCATAAATATGCATGCCATCCAAATCTATTATCATGTCCTTCCAGATCTAATAGATAGTATTTTCCAATTTAATTCAATCCCGGATCCAAGTAACATAGCTCGCTGCATAATACAATTTAAAATCTGTAAGGGAGAATCCTCCTCTATCTTTAATATCTGTTAATATTTTCTGTTTTATTCTTGGATTCTTCCCTTTCCAAATAAATTTTGAGATATCTTTTTGCCATTACTTGAAGCAGACCATGTTACTTACTGTATTACTGGTATTGTCTGGAATAAAAACAAAATTTTTGGCAATGGGTTCATTTTAATTGCCGCAATTCTTCCTAATAATGATAGGTTCATTTTATCCCATATTTCTAGGTTCCTTTTTAACCCATTCCAACATTTTTCATAATTATCTTTATAAATATTGTTGCTTCTAGTTGAGAGCCAAATCCCTAGATATTTCACTTTTTTATGGGATTCTATTTCTATGGCATGGTATAATTCCTTTTTATCTGTTTCTATTAAAATTTTTACTAATAACTTTGTCTTACTTTTATTTAATTTAAATCCTGCTACTTGCCCAAACTCCTGAATTCTTTCTATCACCCTCAGAAGAGAGTTTTTGGGATCCTCAGCTGTAATTACCAGATCATCTGCATAGGCTTTCAATTTATATGACTTTTCCCCTACTTTAATTCCTTTAATATTTTAATCTGCCCTTATATTTCTTACCAGAACTTCCAGGACTAATATAAATAATAAAGGTAACAATGAGACAATGAGACAAAGGTTGCGTTTTTGTATTTTACATTCATCTGTTACCACCTGATTAACAATTAATTTTGCTTTTTGATTTGAATATATAGCTTGAATTCCTTTTTAAAACTTATCTCCAAAATTCATTTCACCAAGCACTTTTTTCATAAATTCCCAAGAGACATTGTCAAAGGCTTTTTCAGCATCTATTATTATCTATTATCTATTATTATCAATGCTGCTTGTTTTTCCCTTCATGGCCACATATGTGGGCATATTTATGATTGCATCCAGATCCTCATCTTGTGTAGGGTGTTCAGGGCTGATGCTGGCAGGCCGTCTGGTCAGGATCTGGCTGAGGGGCCAGTAGCTCTCAGGAGCCCAACATCCCAGATCCCATACTGCTGTGATGCTGCCTCCTACCTGCCCTCCCCCCAGATTGAATTGTCTGGGCTTCACCAGAAGGCATGCAAGGTAGGCTTTCTTGAAGAGGAGTGTTTTGGTTTGCACGCACAGTCGCTGCCTGACATAAAATGGCTTGACATGCATTTTATGGTGGGCAGCAACTGCACATGCCAGCTGAATCAGCCCCATTCTAGGAAGCTTGTTCTGCATGCCTTCCCACAAAATGCAGCCTGCAGGAGGAAACCAGTTCAGACTGAAAGCCATCCCTAGAGGGACATGGTCATGGAGGCAGATGCAGCCACAGCTTTTTCTAATGACTTTTCCCTGTCCTCTCTGATGCAGGGAGGACATTTTTTTTGCAACATTTTTTTGTTGTTATTTTGTTATTATGGTGTATGGTTTTGTATTTTGTTATTACGGTGCAAATCAAGATTTTTTTGGGGGGGTAGTTGTGTGTCTTAGCTATGGCTATATGGGCATTGGTGATGTGGTGGAAGGGAAGGAAAATAACTGAAATTTGTGGCACATGCAGAATGAACATTTTAGAAATTAAGAAAACAGAAAGAACACATGGACTTTTTTGTTAATTTGTTAACTATTTGTTAATAAATCCAAGTCATCCGGAACTACAAGATCCCAAAAGGAATTTGGATGAGGAGAGCTTCAGAAGCCTCCCCAGAACTTGAGACTAATTTATAGTTTGAAGCCTTTCAGGAAATTATTTTGTGGGGTTGCTTTGGCTCTTCTGGTTTTAATGTAAAACTAAACTGAAAACAACCACCCTCCACTCAAAAGAAGGGAAATGGTGAAACCAATCTGACGTCTTCATCTGTGTAATTTTGCTTTTGCCGATCAATAAAATTAATCCCATTTATCCTGGCACTGTTAAGGGGGAAGCTGATGGTTTCTAACCATTGGGAGGAAATGCTGGCTATTAATGTCATTTCTCCTTGTGTCTGTGATAGATTTTTAGTGTCTCTCCGGCTGATTCTCTGCTGTTGCCTTTTGTTTTGTCCTCAATCGCTTGTCTAATAAAGGCTATTATCTTTGGCACAAATCTACTTCATGCCTCAATTCAACTTCGTAACAGTCGGTAATAACAGCAGAACAATGATGCTTTTTAAAGAGGGATCTTTCATGGCCGGGGTTTCTTCTCCTCCTTTCCCCCATTGCATTAGAAGGATGGCTGGAGAGACGGTGCACAGGAAAGTGGGAGAGGCCTGCAGGGTTGATAAATTGGACACGGAGGCAGCATTAGGAGCAAAGTCAATGCAGCTTCTCTGGAAATGCCAATAGGGAGCCTGATATGCTGATGTGCCCCTGGTAATTAAAAGAGGGGAGCAGGCAGGCCAGGATTTATTTGCTGTAAATCCAACAAAATGGATGGAGCAAACAGGCATGGAATTGCCTCCTTACAGTGAGAATGGAAGCTTTAGCACCATTTCCAAAATGTCTTGGTTCTCCCCCCTCTCCCAATGGTGCTGCTTAGAACCAGAGGTGGGAGGAGGCATTGGAGGCTGGTCCGTTCACACCACCAAACCCAGTCAGCCCACACTTGCTGGTCTTCTTGCCCCTTGTACAGCAGGAAGGAGGGATTGGGGGAAAGCTAGAATTCATTTGCTCCACCTGACATTGTCTCTGACTCCAACTACGTCTGGAACCCCTGACTTCCACCCTGCCAGTCTCTGTGGGAATCTGCCACCAGGAGGAGTATGATGACCCTGTGCATGGAAAGAAGAGCGCAAGGCAAAAGATTCCTGCATTGGAGGGGTTGGACTAGATGATGGACTCAAGGGCATCCTGATCAAATTTGCAGATGACACCAAACTGGGAGGGGTGGCTAACACCCCAGAGGACAGGATCACACTTCAAAACGACCTTGACAGATTAGAGAACTGGGCCAAAACAAACAAGATGAATTTTAACAGGGAGAAATGTAAAGTATTGCACTTGGGCAAAAAAAATGAGAGGCACAAATACAAGATGGGTGACACCTGGCTTGAGAGCAGTACATGTGAAAAGGATCTAGGAGTCTTGGTTGACCACAAACTTGACATGAGTCAACAGTGTGACGCGGCAGCTAAAAAAGCCAATGCAATTCTGGGCTGCATCAATAGGAGTATAGCGTCTAGATCAAGGGAAGTTATAGTGCCACTGTATTCTGCTCTGGTCAGACCTCACCTGGAGTACTGTGTCCAGTTCTGGGCACCACAGTTCAAGAAGGACATTGACAAACTGGAACGTGTCCAGAGGAGGGCAACCAAAATGGTCAAAGGCCTGGAAACGATGCCTTATGAGGAACGGCTAAGGGAGCTGGGCATGTTTAGCCTGGAGAAGAGGAGGTTAAGGGGTGATATGATAGCCATGTTCAAATATATAAAAGGATGTCACATAGAGGAGGGAGAAAGGTTGTTTTCTGCTGCTCCAGAGAAGCGGACACGGAGCAATGGATCCAAACTACAAGAAAGAAGGTTCCACCTAAACATTAGGAAGAACTTCCTGACAGTAAGAGCTGTTCGACAGTGGAATTTGCTGCCAAGGAGTGTGGTGGAGTCTCCTTCTTTGGAGGTCTTTAAGCAGAGGCTTGACAACCATATGTCAGGAGTGCTCTGATGGTGTTTCCTGCTTGGCAGGGGGTTGGACTCGATGACCCTTGTGGTCTCTTCCAACTCTATGATTCTATGATTCTATGATTCTATGATTCTATGACCCTCAGGGCCATTTCCAATTCTACAAGTCTATGATTCTATGAGGATTAGTTGGGGGTGAGGTGTGAAGATGCAAAGGGCAGACTCTTCTTCTGCAGCAGCCAACTGGGAAGGGAGGTGAAGTGAAGCTTATGTGAAGTGGATTCCCCTTCCTTCCTTCCTTCCTTCCAGCAGCTGTTATATTTTGGGCGCTCCAAACCTTTGAGTGGTCTTTATTTTGACCATTCAAGGGCCAGTGGGGATTATGTGAAGACAGTTCAGAAAAGCACAAGGTGTGGGGAATGACCTCCACTGCTGGCAGCAGTACACCTCTGAAATATACTCAGAGTCGCAAAGTGATTTCATGCTCTTTATTCAGCTCATAGTGGTGAGGAGGAATGAATGAAAGTCCCCTCAAAGTATCTGCCTTATATACATTATTTACACAATGGGCTGCACATGATTGGCTAATTCCAGAATTCTACTGTAAGCCAATCAGGTTGTGGATTCACTTCTATCTGGAGCATGATTGGGTGGTTCCTGCCAACCAATCATACTGCTGCATTGTTCTAGGACCAATCAGACTGCTGCATTGTTCTAGGACCAATCAGACTGCTGCATTCTGAATCCTATTGTTCTAGGACCAATCAGACTGCTGCCTTTTGGATCCTATTGTTCTAGGACCAATCAGACTGCTGCAGTTTGGATCCTATTCAACTCAGTACATAACACCCTCTGAATGTCCTTGGCTGGAAAGTGCAGGAGGAGAGAGTGCTGACCTTGCCCTCAGGTCCTGCTTGCAAGCTTCGTTTAGGCCTCTGGCTGGCCATTGTGAGAACAGGAGGCTGGACTAGATGGGCCACTGTCTGGATTCGGCAGAGCTCTTCTTATGTTCCTAACTGTATTTAAATAATTTTTGGTGAGTTGAGGCGGTGCTGTGTTTAGCTTGGGGATGCAGCAAGGTGGCAAAGGGCTCTTCCCACACTTTCCAACTGAGTGCTGTGGGTGTTTTTGAAGATGGTGAAGGAGGCACTTTTACATGCAAATTTCATTTGTGTGTAAAATTTACACACTCATGACCACACCATAAGCCCCAGATCTGAGCAGCAAAAATTCTTAAAACAGATGTGGGGAACCTTTGGCCTTCCAGATGTTGCTGAACTATAGTTCGCCTCATCCTTGTCATTGGCCATGCTTGCTGTGGCTGATGGAAGTTGTAGTGCAGCAACATCTGGAAAGCCCAAAGATCCCCACACTTGTCTTAAAACATGGCTATGGGGCTCCTGTGACCCAAGTGAGGCCTTCCCTTTTACGGACTGTAACTCAAGCACCACACCTAACTCAGTGGAAGAGCACATGCTTTGCGCCCCAAAGGTCTAGGATTCACTCACCAACACCTTCAGTTAAGAAGATAACAGGGGATGGGAAAGGCTCTCTGTCGGATAGCTCAGTCAGTAGGGTTCGAGGCCCACGTTGGACAACAAGATTCCTGCATTGCACGGGGTTGGACTAGATGACCCTCATGGTCCCTTCTCAAAGTACAACTCTATGAGTCTATGATTCTAAGATCCTAGAGAGCTAACAGTTCCAGTGAGTGAGTCTGAATGAGGATGTGTAATATTTTTCTTTTATCATTTTCAATATTTATGAGTTTGCTGCTATATGACAGAAGCTCAGCTGGTAGTTTACAGGTAAAAAATTAAAATAGTAAAAAAGAAAGTGCGTAGATAAAATCTAAAAACCAGAATAAAGAGATCTTAAAAAGAAAATATAAAACTGGAATAAAAACCAGCAGCAGCGTAAAAGCCAGCAACATGACTACTACATCTTAAAATAATAAAAGAAAACAAGATGTGAAACCCTTGATTCCCACCCCCACTTAAAACCAGCAGCATCTTCACCTCTTGGGCCACTTAGGTACCTGGCAAACCTTCCCTGGCAAAGATGTTCTGCAACTGACAGGTGCCATGAAATATGGAACCAAATTAGACAATGTTAGGCTAGATTTGGGTGGGGGACCTCCAGTCCACAGGCTAGTTAGGCCCCCAGGGTCTCCCCATTTTGTCTGTGAGGTGATATCAACCAAGCTCACTGCCCTACACCTGGGATCAGGCAAACCTGGCATCAGGTATGGGGCAGGGAAATACCGACCTCAGCTGAAAAGGGGTTTGCAGCCCCATCTCACCTGTCCTTCTTGTATGCAAGAACATAAGAAGAGCCTGATGGATCAGGCCCATGGTCCATCTGGTCCAGCCTCCTGTTCCCACAGTAGCTGACCAGGATTCAAACACCAGAGCCCTCTCCCCTTCTGCTGCCTCTTACTGTGGAGGCAGAGGAGAGCCCTCATGACCAATAGACAGTGATAGCCTTCTCTTTCTCCATCAGACCTTGCAGGCCAGCGGCTGAAGAAGGAGCCAAAAGGGTTTTCTTGTGTGTGTGATTCTTTGTGGCTAATTAGCTGCTCTCCCTGTACAAAAGTCAGAGGGGGCAGGGTTTCTGTTGAGGCAGGTGATTAGCTGTGGGAGGAGCTTATCAGACCTTGCAGGCCAGCAGTTTGATCCATCTTTTAGATTTAGGGGAGCTAGTCTCAAACGTTTGTTGGGGGAGACTTAGGTTTTTTTGGGGGGAGTTATTAGTCCTGTCTTCACACTTTTTATGATGCAGGACCGCTGTAGCCACCCCCAACGACACGTTCTCAAGATGGAGGGGGAGGGAACAGCTGCAGTCGCCTGCAGTTCCTGTGCAATGCTTGCCATCTTGCCAAAGGTTGCAGGCAGCTTTACATGCAGCAATTGCATGTTGATTGCCCTCCTAAAAGACAAAGTCCAGCAACTGGAGGAACGTGTAGCTACACTCCAAAGAATTAGAGAGCTGGAGCTCTTCTTGGAAGCAGCAGAGCACACCGTCTCCACCAAGGAGGAGACAGGAGACTCCCCTGGGAAGGAGGCTAGTTCACCAACACAGGAGCCCGATATGTGGAGAAACGTGACTCAAAGAAGTAGGAGGCCCAGGGTTCGCTCTGATTGTTTAGAAATACACAATCGCTTTCAGGTCCTCTCCCATAGCATGGAAGACGAAGAGCAGACTCCATTTGAGGATCTCTCCCTCATTACAGTCGATCAGGTATATGAAGATGAACAGCAAAGTCAGTCCTCAGAGAATGTGCAGGCGACCTTGGAACGGACCACTCACGGAAGAACCCCGACCAAACCTAAGAGGAGGCGTGTAGTGGTGATAGGGGATTCCCTACTGAGGGGAACAGAAGCAGTGATCTGTGGGCCTGACAAGATGTCTCGGGAAGTGTGCTGTCTCCCCGGGGCTAAGATCCAAGATGTAACTGAACGACTGCCAGGAATCATAAAACCCACTGACAAATACCCCTTCCTCTTGGTTCATGTGGGAACCAATGACACTGCAAGCAATAGCCTCCAGAAGATCAAAAGAGACTACGAGGCTCTGGGCAGGAAATTGAAGCAATTAAATGCACAAATCGTCATCTCATCTGTCCTCCCAGTTGAACGACGTGGCCCAGGGAGAGAGGGGAAAATAGTGGAAGTAAACAGCTGGCTTCGCAAATGGTGTAAACAGGAACGGTTTGGATTCTTAGATCACGGACTGCAGTTTCTTGAAGATGGACTTCTGGCAAGCGATGGGCTGCACCTCACAACGGTTGGGAGGAATGTTTTTGCCAAAAAACTCAGAAACCTCATCAGGAGGGGTTTAAACTGACTAATGTGGGGGAGGGAGACAGTGCTCCTGAAGGTAGGAGTCTATCAATTGATGAAGATGATCATCCAAATGTCATAGACCAAATGGAGCAAACAGCAAGCAGACCTAGTGGTGGGAGGAAAGAATCCTTAAATAAGAGACACGGGGGAATGACTAATGGACTTCAATGTCTGTACACTAATGCACAAAGCATGGGAAATAAACAAGATGAGCTTGAGCTCTTGGTACAGCAGACTAAATATGACATAATAGGCATCACTGAAACCTGGTGGGATAAGTCCCACGATTGGAATGTAAAAATGGAGGGATACAATCTATTTCAGAGAAACAGACCAGACAAGAAAGGAGGAGGAGTGGCGTTATATGTCAGGGATGTGTATACCTGTGAAGAGATCCAAGATTTAGAACCTCAAAGCCAAAGTGAGAGCATTTGGGTCAAAATTAAGGGAGAGAAGAATAACAGTGACCTCATTGTGGGAGTTTACTATAGATCCCCAAGCCAAACGGAGGACATAGATGATGCCTTCCTGGAACAGATGGCCAAGCATGCAAAAGGAAGGGAGATAGTAGTAATGGGGGACTTCAATTACCCGGATATTTGTTGGATGTCAAACTCAGCCAAGAGCATAAGGTCAAACAGATTCCTCACTGGCCTTGCAGACAACTTCATTGTCCAGAAAGTGGGAGAAGCAACAAGAGGAACAGCCATTTTAGATCTGGTCCTAACCAATGTTGATGACCTGGTTAATGGGGTAGAAGTGGAAGGATCATTAGGCGCAAGTGATCATGCTCTTCTGAAGTTTACTATACAGCGGAAAGGAGCAGCCAAGCATACTAGGACTCAATTTCTTGACTTTAAGAAAGCCGACTTCATAAAACTTAGGGAAGTGCTGGGTGAGATCCCATGGACAGTAATACTAAAAGGAAAGGGAGTTCATGATGGCTGGGAGTTTGTTAAGAGGGAGATAGTAAAAGCACAACTTCAGGCAATACCAATGAGACGGAAACATGGAAGGTGCCTAAAGAAGCCAGGGTGGCTATCTAAAGAACTTTTAACTGAGTTAAGATTAAAAATGGATGTGTACAAAAAATGGAAAAGGGGGGAAACCACCAAAGAGGAATTCAAACAAATAGCCAGCACGTGTAGACACAAAGTCAGAAAAGCTAAAGCACAGAATGAACTCAGGCTTGCTAGAGAGGTTAAAAGCAACAAAAAAGGCTTTTATGGGTATGTTCGTAGCAAAAGGAAGAACAAAGAAACAGTGGGGTCACTCAGAGGAGAAGATGGCGAAATGCAAACAGGGGACACAGAAAGGGCTGAACTCCTCAATGCCTTCTTTGCCTCAGTCTTCTCCGATAAAGAAAACAATGCCCGACCTGAAGAATTTGGAGCAAATGATTCAGCAGAGAAAACACAGCCCAGAATAACTAAGGAGATAGTACAAGAACACTTGGCTAGTTTAGATGTATTCAAGTCTCCAGGGCCAGATGAACTGCATCCAAGAGTATTAAAAGAACTGGCAGATGTGATCTCAGAACCACTGGCAATCATCTTTGAGAATTCCTGGAGAACAGGCGAAGTCCCGGCAGACTGGAGGAGGGCAAATGTTGTCCCTATTTTCAAAAAGGGGAAAAGAGAGGACCCAAATAATTACCGCCCAGTCAGTCTGACATCAATACCAGGGAAGATTCTGGAGCAGATCATTAAGCAAACAATCTGTGAGCACCTAGAAAGGAATGCTGTGATCACCAATAGTCAGCATGGATTTCTGAAAAATAAGTCATGTCAGACGAACCTGATCTCATTTTTTGACAGAATTACAAGCCTGGTAGATGAAGGGAACGCAGTGGATGTAGTCTACTTTGATTTCAGCAAGGCATTTGACAAGGTGCCCCATGATATTCTTGTAAAGAAGCTGGTAAAATGCGGTCTTGACTATGCTACCACTCAGTGGATTTGTAACTGGCTGACTGACCGGACCCAAAGGGTGCTCATCAATGGTTCCTCTTCATCCTGGAGAAGAGTGACTAGTGGGGTGCCACAGGGTTCTGTCTTGGGCCCGGTCTTATTCAACATCTTTATCAACGACTTGGATGATGGACTCAAGGGCATCCTGATAAAATTTGCAGATGACACCAAACTGGGAGGGGTGGCTAACACCCCAGAGGACAGGATCACACTTCAAAACGACCTTGACAGATTAGAGAACTGGGCCAAAACAAACAAGATGAATTTTAACAGGGAGAAATGTAAAGTATTGGACTTGGGCAAAAAAAATGAGAGGCACAAATACAAGATGGGTGACACCTGGCTTGAGAGCAGTACGTGTGAAAAGGATCTAGGAGTGTTGGTTGACCACAAACTTGACATGAGCCAACAGTGTGACGCGGCAGCTAAAAAAGCCAATGCAATTCTGGGCTGCATCAATAGGAGTATAGCATCTAGATCAAGGGAAGTTATAGTGCCACTGTATTCTGCTCTGGTCAGACCTCACCTGGAGTACTGTGTCCAGTTCTGGGCACCACAGTTCAAGAAGGACACTGACAAACTGGAACGTGTCCAGAGGAGGGCAACCAAAATGGTCAAAGGCCTGGAAACGATGCCTTATGAGGAACGGCTAAGGGAGCTGGGCATGTTTAGCCTGGAGAAGAGGAGGTTAAGGGGTGATATGATAGCCATGTTCAAATATATAAAAGGATGTCACATAGAGGAGGGAGAAAGGTTGTTTTCTGCTGCTCCAGAGAAGCGGACACGGAGCAATGGATCCAAACTACAACAAAAAAGATTCCACCTAAACATTAGGAAGAACTTCCTGACAGTAAGAGCTGTTTGACAGTGGAATTTGCTGCCAAGGAGTGTGGTGGAGTCTCCTTCTTTGGACGTCTTTAAGCAGAGGCTTGACAGCCATATGTCAGGAGTGCTCTGATGGGGTTTCCTGCTTGGCAGGGGGTTGGACTCGATGACCCTTGTGGTCTCTTCCAACTCTATGATTCTATGATTCTATGATTCTAATTTATTTAATCCGCTTTCAAAGCCATTCAAGTTGGTGGGCTTCATTGCCTTCTGTGCCTCCCTAGTTTACTTGTCCAGGTGTGTGTAGATAAATATCTAGAGACGCAGACCAATGTTCTGACCTGGTGTGAGGCAACCTCTTTGTGTTCATCAAAGAAACTTCAGAGAGCAAGTGGAAGGGAATGAGGGATAAGTGGACCTGAAGAGGATTGACTTGTTGCTTGATGGTGCTTTGCCCCACTTTGCGTGCTGCACAGATGCTGGTGGTTTCCCCTTGCCCATAAAATTGTGTTTTGTATTTATTCATTCTGTTGGAGCAAGGCCACCCAGCTGGCCCTCCTGCAAGATGTAAATATTTAGTGCCCACAGCTTCTGGTATTTTTAAATTGCTGCTTTTAAGGGCATTTTTCTGCTGTTACTTGGTTTCTGCATTAACATTGTCATCAACAATAACAGGATAACATGCATGGCACTCAGGCATTCTCTCTCTCTCTCTCTCTCTCTCTCTCTCTCTCTCTCTCTCTCTCCTCTTCCCCCAAATTGTAATTGCTTCAGAGAGGCCAGATAGTTGGTAAAAAGCAATTTTCCTCACATTATGGGGGAGGGGGAATCTAAAACATTATTTGCTGTAACCTTTTTAGTATTTAGGGGAGGGGGCGGCAGCTGTGGTTTGGTTGCACATTTCTGATTCTACCTCTCTCTCTGGTCCCTCCAATTTCTCCTCAGTTCATGCAACATGAGATATTATAAGAAAGGCGAGGTAGATGGCTGGCCCGTGTCCTCTGGACCAGAGCCTCTAATACGCTCAGCTGAGCTCAAGATTCGGGGGGGCTGTCTCTGATAACTCCAAAGAGAGAATTTTTCTGTATTGTAAACTTAATAGGAATGCTTATTTATGAGGGCATATTGAGCCTGCAATGATGATTGATGCTGAATTTAAATGGAGGGTTTAATATTTTTGGGAGGAGAGGAGGGGGAAGAAAAATATCTGTATTTTACTTTAGCATTTCTCAAAGTGAGGAGACATGGATGAGAGAGGGGTGGGGTGGGAGAGGGCAATAGTTCCAAAATTCTGCTCCTCCAAATTTCACAGGGTTTTAAAAAACTGCCCCCAAAAGCAATTCTAATATGAATGCATCAATAATTTTGCTGTGCAATTTCACAGATGCCTGGATATTCTCAGAGCAATTTATTGCCTGATTTTGGGCTTATATTTGTTGTCCTAAGGTTTTTATAATGACCGAAACAAGGGCAGGCAAAGATGTTGCTATTCCCTTATTTATAGACCAGGGGCTATTCTGAAGGGCTGTTTTCCTGACCATGAAACATGGACTCCAACAACACCTGGAGATTCCTGCGTCCCGAGGCCTGCTCTTCAGTGATAACTCCTGAACTTCAAGACAGCACAGAATAATAGAGCAGAGAAGGGAAACCTGCCGACCTCCATAGGGTGCTGGACTCTGAACTCTCAGCTGCCCCAGCCAGCATGGCCAGCAGTCAGGGAGGTGGAGTGCTGGAGTCCAGCAACATCTGGAAGGCCGCAGGTCCCCCTCCCTTGGGCTCAATCATAGGCGGCAAAATTGGAACTGGTGCTTTGTCCATATGGAGGAGGCCATCAGTGACACTGAACAAAATGGATCTTGATACATTGCATGTGCAATCACATCAAAATGCCCCTACCCATTTGCCATGTTTTAAGAATACACACGTGCCAATTGACAGCATCACCTGGAAGAGGGATAATACTGTTAAAGGTTTAGGGATTCAATCTGGATGGTTCTTGTGGGTCCCTGCTGGACCTGTGTTCCTTTGTCCAGTGAGATTTAGAATCTAGTTGAAGCTGCTGCTGAACCAAGTAATGGCCTTAGCTGGCCAGTTAAGGTACTTCCATTTCCATGTCCAAACAGATTGCCATAGAGACAAATGGGTGGGCTTTCCCCCCACATCGACCTGGCTGGATGACATGTCATCCTTGGATGGAGAACAATAAGCAAATAGGGACTGCATATGTTAAAGCTGTGTGAGAGAGTTTGGGCTGATGCCGGAAGCTGGAGACACAGAGACGAGTCTGCTCTGTCTTGGACCCAAGGCTGTGACTTGAGCTTCACTGGAAACCTCATGAGGAAGCAAGATCTGTTAATGCTGTGAGCCCCTTCATCTGATGCTCAGGTTGTATATATGTACAGGTTGTATATATATACAAAAGCATATATCTTAAAGACACCATGGCCTCCATTGATCTTCATCCCAAGAAAGTTGAAGCTCAGAGATTAGAGTTGTGAACAAGAATATTGATGAACTGAAGGAATGGAAAGGTGAAGTTCACAGCACGTCCTCCAACTGCCAAATTTAATTTAAAACATTTTCCTAGTTAAGCTGAGTGAAATATACTCGGAGTCAAGAGTGGATTTCATTCTCTTTATTCAGCTCATAGTGGTGAGGAGGAATGGAAGGTTCCCCAGAATGTCTGCTTTATATACATTATTTACACAATGGGCCCCACATGATTGGCTAATTCCAGGATTCTCCTGTAGGCCAATCATGTTGCAGATTCACTTCCACCTGGAGCTGGATTGGGTGGCTCCTGTAGACCAATCAGACTGCTGCATTCTGGATCCTTTTGTTCTAGGACCAATCAGACTGCTGCATTCTGAATCTTATTGTTCTAGGACTAATCAGACGGCTGCATTTTGGATCCTATTCAACTCAGAACATAACACCCCTCTCCTCTAAGTTCCAGTCCTGCCCGGGAGGTTGCATTCATAATCCTCAAGGTACGCCGGCCACCTACGTGTGTGTTGCAGCCTGGGGTGTTCCCTGGTCTGGGGTTCAGGTTCTGGCTCGTGTTCCGAGGATGCTGGCTGCGATGAGGCCATTTGGTCTGGCGCAACTGACTCGCTCAGTCGTGGCTCTGATTCCGGTGTCTTTTCGGCCTTGCTAGTCCTCTCTGTATTTACTGATTCTGCCTCCCCTGCTGGCCCCTCCTGCTCTAGGGCCTCACTGCCCCACTGTTGCCTTGGGACTCTTCTGACCTGTCCTCCTCCTGGTTTTCTCCCGGGAATCGTCGCTGTAGCTGGTCGCAGTGGCGGTGCCAGCATTTCCCCCCCCCCATCCATTAGCACCTCGTACGACACAGGGCCAGTGACCCTAGTGACTGGCAGGTACCCATGCCGGGCCTACCCCAAAATTCTTTGCATACACTGGGTCCTGGGTCATGAAGGTCCGGGGGTTCCTGCCTTCCCCCACCACTACCTCATCCTGAACTCTGTCAGGGTGAAGGTGGTCCAGTCTGATTGCGAGGCGCCAGCCCATTAGTAGTTCAGCGGGGCTCTTTTGAGTCGTTGAGCTGGTGGTGCTGTGCTAGAAGGAATGTGGCAAGGTGGTACTCCCAATCCCCTTGCGTCATGCGGCAGAGGGTGTCCTTGGTGGTCCGCACCATGCGCTGTGCTTGGCCATTGGTGGCAGGGTGGAATGGCGCCGAGCGGATGTGGCGGATGGTATTCTGCGCTGTGAAAGTCAGAAATTCTCCTGATGTAAATGCAGTTCCGTTGTCTGAGACGAGAGTGTCAGGGAGTCCGTGGGTTGCAAACAGCCTGCATAGTACCTGGATGGCTTCGGTCGTAGAAGTGGATGGTACCAGTGCGACTTCCAGCCATTTGGTGTAGGAGTCCACCACTATGGAGAATGTTTTCTCCTGAAAGGGGCCAGCAAAGTCCACATGCAGGCATGACGATGGTGCTCGGGCGGACTCCCAGGACTGGACTGGGGTCCTTGGGTGATTGGGTGGGATTCTTGGCAGGCCTGGCAGTGTTTGACCCAGGCCTCTATCTCTCTGTCAGTCCCCGGCCACCACACATAACTCCTGGAGAGGGCCTTCATTCTCACTACCCTGGGTGTGTCTCGTGTAGGGCTGTGAGGACCCTTTTGCGGAGGGGATGGGGAATGACGACGCTGTTTCCCCATAACAGGCACCCCTTGTGGGCCGACAGTTCATGTTTATGGGTTGTGTAGCCCACGAATCCTGGTCCAGGGCTGCTGCTGGGCCATTCCCTCCACACCCAGTCCAGGACCCGGGAGATGAACTTATCTTTCTTGGAATGGTGCGCAACGTCTTGTGCCTGAATGGGGCGGTCGGGAAGTAGCTCCAGGCTCATAACCTCTTGCGCGGGCGCTGGGTTGGGGCCTGTTTCTGGTAGTGGTAGCCTGCTGAGGTTGTCCGCGTGGCCCATCGCCTTCCCAGGGCGATGGATCAGTGCATACTGATAGCCGGCAAGGAAAATTGACCACCTGAGGACGCAAGGAGACAGCACTTAGGGGGTCTGCTTTTCAGGCACAAACAAACCAAGCAACGGCTTGTGGTCAGTCACCATGGTGAAGGGCTGCCCATACAAGAAATCATGGAATTTTTTTACTCCCTCACGATTGCCAGACCCTTCTTGTCGATTTGAGAAGTAGTTCCGCTTGGCTGCGGAGAGTGTCTGGGGAAAGTATGCTACCGGCACCTCTCTTCCATCCGGGAGTTGGTGTCCCAGGACAGCTCCAATTCCGTAGGGTGAGGCATCGCATGCTAGCACCACCGGCAGCCTCTCGTCGAAGTGTGTCAAATCCGAGCAAGTCCTGACTGCCCGGAATGCAGCCTCCTGGCGCTGGCCCCACACCCAAGGGGCCCGCTTGTCCAGGAGTCTGTGTAGGGGCTCCGCTACTGCTGCCTTATGGGGGAGGAAGGCATGGTAAAAGTTAAATAGTCCCAAGAAGGCCTGAAGTTCAGTCTTGCCCTTGGGTGCTGGGGCATCACAAATGGCCTGTACCTTGTCCCCAGTTGGGTGGAGGCCTTCTGCGTCCACCATAAATCCCAGAAAGTCCATCTGAGGCAGCTTCAGTTGCGAGGGGTTCCTCCAGAGCAACCTGGGAGGTCACAAACCCAGTTATGGTTTCCCCAGGGGCTTGCCACTTTGTGTAGAAGTCATTTCAACGAGCCACCACTGAGGGCTGTGGTGAGAAGTGCCCCTTCAGTCGTTCCATTTGGAGCTGGATTGGGTGGCTTCTGTGGACCAATCAGACTGCTGCATTCTGGATCCTTTTGTTCTAGGACCAATCAGACTGCTGCATTCTGAATCCTATTGTTCTGGGACCAATCAGATTGCTGCATTCTGAATCCTATTGTTCTAGGACCAATCAGACTGCTGCATTTTGGATCTTATTCAACTCAGTACATAACACTGGGATTGCAGAGTGTCTCTCTCTGCAATTGGGATTGCAGAGTGTCTCTCTCTCTCTCTGTGTTGTGGGAAACAATAATGCGTACATTATCGGTTACTCAGGCAAAATATCAGGAGAAGCCAAGCATTTTTAAAACATTTGTTTAATTTCTCAAAGGGATTCTTTACATCCGTATGGTTTCACTGGATTTTTCCTAAACCAACACTGAAAAGTGAATTTTGGCTGGAAGCTGAAGGAACTGAATATGTTTAGCCAAGAAAGAGAAGCCGCATAAGGAACATGATAGAACTCTTTAAATACTTGAAGGGCTGCCTCTTAAAAGAGGACAAAAACTGTCTTTCTGCTGCCCTAGATGGCAGGACTAGTTCTGGTGAGCTGCCTTGCTGGGGGTCTTCAAGCTTCTGTCTGTGGGGGGTGCTGTATCTCTGTACTTCCTGCATCAAGCAGAGGGTTACACAAGAGCCTGCTGGATCTGCCCAGTGGTCCCTCTAGACCAGCCTCCTCTTCTCATGGGGGCCAGCGAGATGCCCCAATGGGAAACCCACAAGCAGGACCCAAGCACAAGAGCAGAACTCTCCCCTCCTGTGGCTCCCAACAACAGGTACCCTCCCCCATTTTTTTATTGTTTTCACTTATTTGTACAAGGAGCAAGTTGATAATCAACAATGCCCCCTCACAGATGCACAAAATAATTACATTTATCTTTTAAGTCATTTCAGTTTTTAAACATAAGTATCATTCCACAAGTTACTATGTGTTCTCAGAGGCCTATAACCATGTTCTATTGATGTTGCATGTGTATTAACACTATGTCAGGTTGACTAAAAAGTAGTGGTTTGCTTGTCTGTTTGGCTGTCTTGGACAGTTGTCTAAGTCCCAGAGTGGTGAGATCCAGATCTCAAACAGGTCTGCATTCCAAGCATGGAAGCAGAGCATAGGCATCTGGATGGCCACTGTGAGAATAGGATGCTGGACAAGGTGGGCCATTGGCCTGATCCTGCATGCTTTTCTGATGTTACTTTGTTCAAAATGTGGATCTGGAGCCTTCTTGGCTGTCTGGCTAATTTCTTATGGCCAAGCACAACTAAACGGCTTTTAGTTGCCAGTTGTGGCCCCTTGATCAATGTATTAAAACGTGTTTTCCACTCTCAGGATGTGTTTGTCTTTTGTAAGTGTTAAAAATCGGTAATGAATAGGAATGTGAGTGAAATATTCTGTAGGCATCCTCTGTGGGGCTTTCCTTTCTCTGTTCTTCTCAGCCATGTTGAAGGCTGTTGCAGCTGCTCCAGAATACAAATGAGAGCCAGCTCTGCATCTTTCATAATCTGCAGTGAAGCCTTCCTCTTTTTTTTTTTTTTAAATAATATTTATTAAGATTTTTCAACAACGTAACATCAAAACAAAACATACCCACAAAAAACAAAGAAAAGAAAAAAGAACAGCAAAAGAAAAAAAGGAAAAAGGAAAAACAAAAATCAAAAAACCCTCTTCCCCATCCCCCTACACAAAAATCCCAAAAAACAAAACACAAAAGTACCCCACACAACACAAAGTCTCACATTCCCTTTTTTCCTTTAACTTGTTTCCATGACTTCCTCCCACCTCCCTCTTTATATTCCTGATTTTAATCTAATCGGCAAATTCCCTCCGACTTTTGATACTTTTTCCCTTATTTACCTTTACCTCTTTTTTTTTTTTAAAAAAAAAACAATAATAATATAAAGAAAAAGAATTTATCTTAAAACTTCTGATCTTAGATTCTATAATTATATACCCTTATATCTTAATTTTTCATTTTCTTTATCTTACTCCTGGAACCAGTTAACTTCCTTCCGTCATCCCCTCAAAATACTTATTAAAACCATATTTTATCAATTTTACTTAATAATCTCCAATTTTTCCCCATCTCATCCCCCCGGTTTTAGGTGCTGCCAATCCTTTTTACAAATTTTTAAAGTCTTTCCAATCGATAAATTCAGTCCATCAGCCAGGCTGCCTGGTGTCCGAGGCCTTTAAATCATCTTTCTGGCCTGTCTGGAGAGTCTTTTTTAAGCTTAAAATTGTGTCCCAAACCACATTCCCCTCAACCTCTCCATTAACCTTTATGAACAAGCTTGCCCGAACTCTGTAATTCCTCTTGTAGACCAAAGAATTGTCCAAAGTTTGCTCCACACACTCTTTAAGGTTGCTGAAATTCACCTCTTCAAACTTTCTCAGAGTGCCAATTTCCAAGATATATCTTATCAAACCTGTGTCTCTTAGTCCATACATGGCACTCCTTATCCAGATCTGTCCTTTAAACTCTTTGCTCTCATAATCCACTTTTTGTCCATCAACTTGAGGCTCTATTACTGTATTTTCCACCAGGGGTTCCTCTTGTAAAGACGGAACCTGTTCTGTTTGATCCATATTCTTCTCAGTTGTCCTTCCTTGTTGATTTAATTCCAATCCTTGGGCCGAGTTTAGTAATTTTTTCCCTTCTTGAGCCAGGCTGTGAACATTTTCCTTCAAATCAGAAATGCCAAATTCCAAAATAGACAGTTTTTTTTGAAATTGCTCAAACAGAGCTGCTATTCTTCCCTCCATGTTCCCAAGTCTGTTCTTTCAATGTTATCTTGCTGTCAAGGTCGAATGCTTATTTAGTCTGTAAAGTTGCAGCCTGTGTGAAAGTTTCTATCCAAAGGTATAACAATTGTAACATTCCAACATGAGTTTCTGTAACTTTCCACAGCCACAAGAACAGTTGTCATTTAACTCCTTTTTTCCTTTCCCAAACAGTAAACAACAGATTGAGTTCTCTCTTAATCCTTTTCTTCTTAATAATTCTTAATAATTTATTTCTTGTTATAAAGATTCTTTTTCTTGTTTTGGCCGCCCGGTCCCGGGCTCGAGATGGTAAAGATAAGTTCAAAGTACCCTGCTCTGCAGGACTATAAACTGTTAAAAGCAATCTCCCCCTCTTCCCTGCTTCCGAGGGGGGGTTTAAAGGGCTTAGGTGACAGATTTATTACCTTGTGAAGTACTTTTTAAAGGCTCCAGTTCTCACACTTTTGCCTTGATCTTTCTACAAAGTGGAAGGCAGGCTTCCTGTTTTAACCTTCCATCTGATGCCGAGTTTCAGTAATTTATAATCCAATTTCCATTACTTACGAGAGTTTCTTTAATCCAAATGTCCACAGGAAAAGTTAGCGCTTCCTGACAGCAGCTGTGCGGCTTCACTCCCTGAAAACAGCGATCGATCCAAAGTGCTGCGCCGCTCACCCCACATCGCTCCGGAGCCCGTGGCCGGGTCTCCCCGCGAGTAAGGGAGGCGCTACTGGCACCAGCCGGATCCCAAGTCCACGGTCTTCCTCCGACCGTGGTTTTTAGCGGGTCTCCGCCTCGCCGTAGGCGGTCAGACCCTTCTTTTCAGAGAGCAGTCTCCTCCGAGACGAAGGAGGTCTGCTGCAGCCAAGAGCGCCAACCCGGAAGCCCAGTGAAGCCTTCCTCTTGTGGTAGGAGTCTGACCCAAGGAAAAGCTGTTTTAGATGAGCCACCCACAGGAAGGAGGAGGACTAAAACATTTTTAAAAGGTCTGTGTAAATGAGATAATGTTGATGATGTCCCCCTTTGAGCAAGGGCTGAAGCTTCCTTGCAGAACAGGTTCAGATCTTCATGGCTTCTCAATTAGTCCCCTTTTTAGTTGTTATCATTTATTTAACTTTCCAAAAGAAAACTTCCATGTCTTAGCCAAAGGCCATTGAAAATAGTACAATACAGAATGGAAGGGAAGGTGATGGCAATCCCACTTACAGTACTAAACAATTATGCTGACATTACTACTACTACTACTAAGAATGAATCCCACATTTTAGGTAAGATAATTAAGCACCAATAAATATCTTTAAACAATTCATGTGAGCCCATAAGGAAAATAAGTAGAAACGACAAAAGCAATACAAAGGCAAAATATCAAGTTGTATCAAGCTACAGCATAAAAATACAACATAATTACAGTGCATATGTGGAAAATCCCAGAAATATTAACCCTTCCTGCACTCACCAAAATTGTTTTCCTACACAAAACTTGCCCTACACCAGATGTGGGGCAGGTAAAAATTTGGCTGAGCTAAAAGGGAGGTTTGCTGGCAATGCCCATCAGCTGATTTTCAGATCTACAGCAGCCCCTTTCAAAGCTCTGCATGATAACACTTTGAAAGGGGCTTCTGAAGACCCACAAAAAAGGCCACATGATGTCATTGTGTTGTCAGATGATTGACAGGCAGGTTTGGCCAAAGCGAGGTGGGAGAGATAATGATCTGGTCCATTGGCAAAATCCAGTTCCCCAGTCTTGCCATACACATCAACAAACACTACATAAAATAAATCTGAACACACAACCCAATCCCCAGGGCCCTATCCAGAAAACTGGGTCATGTCAGCTGCCTGATTCTAAAATCTTATGAAGTAAACCATATTGAGGACCCAATGCAGGAGGAGAAGTTTTTCAGGTCAGAGGCTGGACTACAAGCTTTGACATTTTAAGTACAGTGGTACCTTGGGTTACAGACGCTTCAGGTTACAGACTCTGCTAACTCAGAAATAGTACCTCGGGTTAAGAACTTTGCTTCAGGATGAGAACAGAAATCGTGCGGCGGCGCGGCGGCAGCAGCGGGAGGCTCATTAGCTAAAGTGGTGCTTCAGCTTAAGAACAATTTCAGGTTAAGAACGGACCTCCGGAATGAATTAAGTACTTAAACCGAGGTACCACTGTAGCTAGATCATAGAATCATATAGAATCATAGAGTTGGAATAGACCACAAGGGCCTTGACATTTTTCAAGTTTCCACTTATTCACTGAAATTGTGTGCGCGTGTGTGTATGTGCATGAAAACAGGATAAAAATGTTATCCTGTTCAGAGTGAGGGCAAAAAGTGCGATCTTGCTTGGAGTACATTACATTAATCATCTGATAGGCTGGGTGGTGGCAACAAAAAGCCTATTCAGAGTAAGAGCAATGCTGTCTGTCCTCATTCTGAATTGGCTTTGGCTTTGTGATATCAGTCAGCCACATGTGATTGTGATATCAGAACACTTGTGATCATTGACTGGTTGATCTGTTTTGGGAAGCAGCCCAATATAAAAGGTAAAAAAGCTACAGCACTCCTGGACAGTTAAGTCCAGTCAAAGGTGACTATGGGGTTGCGTCGCTCATCTTGCTTTCAGGCCAAGGGAGCTGGTGTTTGTCCACAGACAGTTTTCTGGGTCTTGTGGCCAGCATGACTTAACTGCTTCTGGTGCATGAATGACCGTGCCGAGTGCCAGAGTGCACCTGCCGCAGCGGTACCTTCCTGCCGCAGCGGTACCTATTTATCTACTTGCACTGCTGTGCTTTTGAACTGCTAGGTTAGCAGGAGCTGGGACAGAGCAATGGGAGCTCACCCCATCGCCGGTATTCAACAGAAGCAATAGATAGAATAATGAAGAAAGTTGTGAGCAGATCGTGAATGTCATTCAAAAAGTACAGTAAACAGCTGAACGTGTCCTATACATCACCCCCCAAAAAAAAAGAAATGGGAGAAAGTCTTATGCACCACCTGGGATGGCTTCTTTACCTGTGTTATATCTCTACTGTTAATGGAGGGGGACCCCTTGAAGCGCAAAGTCTGAATGAGGAGGGCAAGCAGAGAGGTTGTATTGCGAAAGGGCAAGGGTTATTTTTTGAGCTCTGATAGTAATGGCCAAGAATGACGAATCATAGAGGCTTATTACAACTTGGTTTCAGGAGCAAAAAGACAGATAAGACAGAGTAAGTGATCTTAGGTCTCTTTGGTTGCTGGGAAGCCCTTGGGTGCCAACAGACAAACTCCTGGAATGGCTGATGTGGCGCCCCTTCCCCTGGGATCTGGTCTATGCTGAGGTTCTGTGGTGTTCCTCTGAGTACTTTCCCCCAGTTCTTCTCTCTTTCCCCCCAAAGTTTCCTAGCCTCTTTTGTACCTTGATGGCAATTCTTAATAAATATACGGTACATTTTTTCCAGAGACTATGTGACTAGACATCAGACCCTCTCCAACTGGTGGCTGACCTTGAAGCACTGCCAGGAGCTGCCTGGTGCTTTGAAATCTTTCCCAGGCAGTCATGAACACCCCCACGACTGGGGCTAGTCAGGGATATCAGATAAGAAATATCACTGGCCTTGAGACTCAGCTTAAATATAATGCAGGTGGCCACTGGGCTTGAAACTCTTCCTAAGTATAAGCAGCAGGTAAGGAATTGCTAGGCTGTGTCTGAAGCTGTCAGGGAAACTTATTGCTTCAACTTTTTAAGAAGGGGGGAAATGGGAGAAAATAGGCATGAAAGAGAATAATTGCAGGACACCACACTAATCTCAATATCACAATGGTCTTCTGCAATTTCTGTTACAGAGGTGGTATTGGTGGCTGCTGCTTAGCTTTTGAATTAGCTTCTTGCAGATGCTAGTTGAAGCCAGATGAGCATGTCTAGACTAAGCAAAACCTCTTCATTTAAGCAGCAAGCTTTTATAACTCTAGACCCTGAGTTCTTGGATGCTTAATATCCAAGCAGTAGTAGCTCTGAGGAGGAGATGGATTCCCATTTTCTAGCTCACCCTGAGTAGCATCCACTGGCATCAGTTCTGGTACCTATTCTGCCACACCTGGAGGATGTACCTTTGGCTGGGAACTCTGAGTGATGTATTCATCCCTCCAAGTATCAGTAAACCCTGGCAGAGCATCCATAACCCAAGTCTCCACAACCCGGAGCCCTGTCACCAAGAAAAAGCCAATGGCTTCCCTAAAGAACATTGGCCCTTGACCTAGTAAACTATAGCAAACAGAAGGAGGTGGGGCTTCAGTCTGCATTCAACAGCCTAGACTCAATACTGAGGCAAAAGGCTTCATCCTGCTCTCAGCAAGAGGACTGTTGTCCTGAAACCCTCACTCCAGAGCTCTGACCCAGCCCTGTCCAGGGTCTTGACCTTGCTCCATTGAGAACTCAGCTTGGGCAGCTCTGAGCCTGCTTCCAACCATCTCGTTTGAGTTGTTGGCTCCTTGTCACAACAGAGGAACTATGTTCTGTGGCTTGGGGCCCACACTAATTTTCTCTAGTAACAGGTAGGTAGCTGTGTTGGTCTGCCGTAGTCAAAACAAAATTAAAAATTCCTTCCAGTAGCACCCTAGAGAACAACTAAGCTTGTTATTGGTATGAGCTTTCGTGTGCATCTGAAGAAGTGTGCATGCATACGAAAGCTCATACCAGTAACAAACTTAGCTGGTCTCTAAGGTGCTACCGGAAGGAATTTTTAAATTTTGTTTCTCTAGTAAGTCTGTTTCATTGCTGCTTTGTTACTTGTAGGTATTGTTAGTGACTTTCAGGGAGGAGGGCCATCAAACATTTGGATTCAAAAATTAGGCAATTTTGAGGGACTTGCACACTATAACAGCAAACTGCACATGGGGAGGAGGGTCAGAAAAGTTCTTGTTAAGGTTTTGTAACTTCACACTGCACCAAAGACTTGCTTTGGTTGGCTCAGCATAGAGGCCGAGGCAGGAGACTTTCTCCATGCAACTTAATGGGATCCCATTAAACTAGAAATTGATGGGAGGTGGAGAAGTGTACATAGCTTCAACACTGAGTTATTTCCCCATGATAATGTCGGAAGTGATTTGCCAAATTTGAACTGGGGGCAAAGAGAAAACAATAGCTGCATTTTTCATTATTGGTGACAGTTTACCAATATTTGTATCCTTCACATTCTGAACTTAAGGGCATTGTTCTGTTTTGCATTTTTCCTGCAGTCCATTTACACCTCTCTTTCTCTCTCTCTCTCTCTCTCTCTCTCTCTCTCTCGTTCAAATTTCCATATATCACTCTAAATATATGCATAACAAGCACTTCATTTGCAGCAAACCATACATGTGATTGATATGTTGATTTTGATTATCTGGAAATGAAGTACATATTAGCTGAAGGACTGAGTCAAACATACTTGCTGTTTTTCAGTTAATGCTTTCACCAGCCTTGTGAAATGCCTTCCTCTTTTGGAGATTTCCTCTCTCTCCCCCTCCACATGAGCATGAAAATATTCACTTCTTCATAAAGCATCCCCCTGCTAAGCATGCAGTGACACTGGGCAGCATTTGAATAAGTCTCAGAGGAGACCCATTAAAATGATTTGGACCCCACCTAAAGTATACATTCAAAGCAGTATCCTGCCACATCAAACAGCCATGGCTTCCCCAAAGGATCCTAGGTCCTGTAATTTGCTAAGGGTGCTGAGAGTTGTTAGGAGACCCCTATTTCCCAACAAAGCTACACTTCCCACAGGTCTCTGGGAAGAGGGGTTGATTGTTAACCCACTCTGATTATTGTAGCTCTGTGTGGAGAATAGGAGGTCTCCTAACAGCTTTTTAGCCCCCTTAACAAACCACAGTTCCCAGAACTCTCTAGGGGAAGCAATGCCTGTTTAAAGTGGCATGATTCTGCTTTAAATGTGTCTACCCTGAATAAACACACTGAAATTAATGGACCGATCTAAGGCCCCATCTGTCTACCCTGAATAAAAGGGACGCGGGTGGCACTGAGGGTTAAACCTAGAGCCTAGGACTTGCCGATCAGAAGGTAGGCAGTTCGAATCCCCGCGACCGGGTGAGCTCCCGTTGCTCGGTCCCAGCTCCTTCCGACCTAGCAGTTCGAAAGCACATCAAACTGCAAGTAGATAAATAGGTACCACTCCGGTGGGAAGGTAAATGGCATTTCCGTGCGCTGCTCTGGTTCGCCAGAAGCGGCTTAGTCGTGCTGGCCACATGACCCGGAAGCTGTACGCCGGCTCCCTCAGGCAATAAAGCGAGATGAGCGTCGCAACCCCAGAGTTGGTCACGACTGGACCTAATGGTCAGGGGTCCCTTTACCTTTACCTTTTACCCTGAATAAAACTTAGTTGAATATCACTCACTAGACTGTAGTCAAAGCTACCATCTTGACATCCTCTCATAGAGACAACCTTTCCTTATAACTATGAATAGTGGCTTTTCTTGGTTCTAATTGCCTCACATTCTCTTCCAGCATTTCCGAAAGACACCTGTATTGAGGTTTTAGCCACCTGATGATATATTTAAATGTAACTAATTGGCTCATGAGTAGATAAATTTAAAACAGCTTGGGCAGCTACCTATGTCATCATGTTGGGAAGGACCCTGGAGGTTATCCAGCATCCTTGGCAGCCTCTGCCGTTCCTCCAGCAAAGGAGAGCCCACAACCTTCTGAGGCAGCCTAGCACACTGCTGAACAGCTCTTGATGTTAAGGTGTTTCTCCTGATGTTTAGCCTCAGTAGATTGCAATTTCCCACTCATTAGGTCTAGCACTCTCCCCAATCTTCCACACCCTCCTCTTCACAAATACTAGCAAAACGCAATTCAAATATAAAGGCTGCTTCCTTCCTTACAGATCCCCTCAGGCACTGAGATCAGCAAAGGGGAACCTCTTGGTAATTCATCCACCCTCAGAAACTTGGGGGGGGGGGGGTCCCAGAGAGGGCCTTCTCTGTGGTAGCTGCTAAGCTGTGGAACACTCTCCTTATAGAAATGCATCTGGCAGCTTCATTATGCAGTTTGCAGAGAATGCTGTTTACCTTGGCTTTTGATGCTTGAGGTGGATATTTTTAGGAACCACCTTATTTTTATGATTGTAAGTTGTTTTAAACCTGTGGTTGCCAACGTGGGGCACACACCCCACAGGGGAGCAATTTGATTTTTAAGGGGGGCAATTCAAGAATGATTTATTAACAGTGAATGGCCTCTTAGGCTTCCTCCACATTCATAGAATCATAGAATCATAGAATCATAGAATCATAGAATTGGAAGAGACCACAAGGGCCATCGAGTCCAACCCCCTGCCAAGCAGGAAACACCATCAGAGCACTCCTGACATATGGTTGTCAAGCCTCTGCTTAAAGACCTCCAAAGAAGGAGACTCCACCACACTCCTTGGCAGCAAATTCCACTGTCCAACAGCTCTTACTGTCAGGAAGTTCTTCCTAATGTTTAGGTGGAATCTTCTTTCTTGTAGTTTGGATCCATTGCTCCGTGTCCGCTTCTCTGGAGCAGCAGAAAACAACCTTTCTCCCTCCTCTATGTGACATCCTTTTATATATTTGAACATGGCTATCATATCACCCCTTAACCTCCTCTTCTCCAGGCTAAACATGCCCAGCTCCCTTAGCCGTTCCTCATAAGGCATCGTTTCCAGGCCTTTGACCATTTTGGTTGCCCTCCTCTGGACACGTTCCAGTTTGTCAGTGTCCTTCTTGAACTGTGGTGCCCAGAACTGGACACAGTACTCCAGGTGAGGTCTGACCAGAGCAGAATACAGTGGCACTATAACTTCCCTTGATCTAGATGCTATACTCCTATTGATGCAGCCCAGAATTGCATTGGCTTTTTTAGCTGCCGCATCACACTGTTGGCTCATGTCAGTTTGTGGTCAACCAAGACTCCTAGATCCTTTTCACATGTACTGCTCTCAAGCCAGGTGTCACCCAACTTGTATTTGTGCCTCTCATTTTTTTTGCCCTAGTGCAATACTTTACATTTCTCCCTGTTAAAGTTCATCTTGTTTGTTTTGGCCCAGTTCTCTAATCTGTCAAGGTCGTTTTGATTTTAGGATTTTAGAGACGCTTAGATGGGCCATGGCCAAAAAAGGGTTGGGAACCACTGTTTTAAATCATTTTCTGTCTTTTAATCATTGTAAGCCATCCTGGGACCTTAGGGTGAAGGGTGGGCAATAACTAATCTTTCTATGTCTCCTCAAGGCCCATGACAGGGTTCTTATGAGCCCAGGCATCCCCACTACCCCACAGACTGCCTTAAATAATGAGATATGACAACTTGTATTTGGGTCCAATCAGGCCACAACTTTATTGCCTACAGATGTCAGAGGTTTGGCATTGGCATTGGTTAGAACCAACCACGTCTGGCCCACCTGCCAGAAGGGCTTAAATTAAGGGATCAACTGGAAGGGAGGGAGTTCTTGTTGTGATGTATGAGAGCCCCACAGGAAGCATTCAGGAGTCAAGCTGGATTTTCAGTAAGGCTTTCAGTAAGGCTTTCTTCAGTTGCAGTCTTACAGCATTGTAAAGCAAGCACAACACTCCAACAGTTCTTGACCTACATCAAGAAGTAACTCCCACTGGATTGCCCCTGGGAAGTGCTGTGGCCATAGCCCTCACCTGGGCATCCAGACAGAAGCAGCACCCATGGATCCCTTTAATGATCTCGTTTAACCTGATCTCGTTTTTTGACAGAATTACAACCCTGGTAGATGAAGGGAACGCAGTGGATGTAGCCACCTTGATTTCAGCAAGGCATTTGACAAGGTGCCCCATGATATTCTTGTAAAGAAGCTGGTAAAATGTGGTCTTGACTGGGGGACTTCAATTACCTGGATATTTGTTGGATGTCAAACTCAGCCCAAGTGCAATACTTTACATTTCTCCCTGTTAAAATTCATCTTGTTTGTTTTGGCCCAGTTCTCTAATCTGTCAAGGTCATTTTGAAGTGTGATCCTGTCCTCTGGGGTGTTAGCCACCCCTCCCAGTTTGGTGTCATCTGCAAATTTGATCAGGATACCCTTGAGTCCATCATCCAAGTCGTTGATAAAGATATCAACCTGGCTTGAGAGCAGTACATGTGAAAAGGATCTAGGAGTCTTGGTTGACCACAAACTTGACATGAGCCAACAGTGTGATGCGGCAGTTAAAAAAGCCAATGCAATTCTGGGCTGCATCAATAGGAGTATAGCATCTAGATCAAGGGAAGTTATAGTGCCACTGTATTCTGTTCTGGTCAGACCTCACCTGGAGTACTGTGTCCAGTTCTGGGCACCACAGTTCAAGAAGGACACTGACAAACTGGAACGTGTCCAGAGGAGGGCAACCAAAATGGTCAAAGGCCTGGAAACGATGCCTTATGAGGAACGGCTAAGGGAGCTGGGCATGTTTAGCCTGGAGAAGAGGAGGTTAAGGGGTGATATGATAGCCATGTTCAAATATATAAAAGGATGTCACATAGAGGAGGGAGAAAGGTTGTTTTCTGCTGCTCCAGAGAAGCGGACACGGAGCAATGGATCCAAACTACAAGAAAGAAGATTCCACCTAAACATTAGGAAGAACTTCCTGACAGTAAGAGCTGTTGGACAGTGGAATTTGCTGCCAAGGAGTGTGGTGGAGTCTCCTTCTTTGGAGGTCTTTAAGCAGAGGCTTGACAACCATATGTCAGGAGTGGTCTGATGGTGTTTCCCTCTTGGCAGGGGGTTGGACTCGATGGCCCTTGTGGTCTCTTCCAACTCTATGATTCTATGAGTCTATGATTCTAATGGGATACCCCTTTTTCTGGAGGGGCAGGCAGAGGCTACAACTTCCTCTCCATCCAAGACTATGCCTACCCAATGCCAAAGTTGTGATGATTGCTATGAGGATGGTAAAAACCAGATGGCTGGAACCCATTTGCCAAGTGGGAAGATTCCAGCCTGGTCCCGAATACAGTTACCAACAATGTCCATAGCAAGGGGTCCAAGCAAATGGACACATGTCTGCCAAATAGGGAGGGAGAGTCAGAGATCCAACAACTTCCTATGCAGTCCACAGGCCTTCTTTATATTACTAGGGCACAGACCCAAGTGAAGCCCACAGGCCCAGTTGGGTCTTCCCCCTGGGAGTGGCCTGCCCCAAAGCCTGCTTACGATTAGCCAGTTGTATGAGTAGGCAGAATCTACTTCCCGGGCAGCAAACTCAGCTCAGGGACCTCCTTTGTCACCTGGGAAGTGGCCCAATGGGGCCTCCATCATCGGATCGCAGCAGGCAGGTGGAGCACCAAGCTGCAATGGCACCCACCTGAGAGGGTGAGCACACTTCTGGAAACTTGGAAAACTGGTTTTCAACCTGTGTATTCACTAGCAGTAGCAAGCAGAGGATGGAGAATACTGTGGATTCTCTTTCCCCGCCCCCCCCATCTGCCTTATAGAAATTGAATTTGTATTAAGACATTACTGTGTATTTCACAAAGGACCACATCTCACACATGGCTGGGATGAAAGCTTGTCAGGGTGTTGCTTAATGTTCCAGCCTTGCCTTTGGGGTGTGTTTCTGAATGTAGATGAGCCCTGTAATGAAATCTGCATGTTGATTGATTGTTTCATGCCTATTGATTTAAATGGTTTTTTTTTGGGGGGGGGACCCTATTTTGGTGGAAATTTGAGTGCATGCCAGATATTTAGTTAATAGAGTAGTCCCTTCACAGAGAGCATGTGGTCCCTTCACAGAGAGCCATACATAGCATGTGATAAAGGAAATGGATGGACAGGCAGACAGACAACTTATAAATATATAGTAGATATTTTTGTTTTTTGTTTAATTTTTTTATAGTAGATATTTTGGTATTCCCCTCCCCATACCAGAACCAATCAGTGAAGAACAGGCTAAAAGTACAAATAATAAATAAGCGATCCCAGCCAGCCAGCTTCTTCCTCCTTCCTGAAGCTGGACTAAAAGCGAAGGTGCCTGAGAAATGTCACCATAGGTTTATGTAAGAAGATCAACATAACTTTAGAAATGTGTTTGTGTGTGTGTGTGTGTTTCATTATGTGAAAATTACTATGCAGTCTGTGCCCAGATGGTGCACATTGATAGAAGGGTTACTTAGAATAAATAGAAATGGAAAAAATAAATGCCAGAAGTGTGGGACAAGTGTTGGAATTTATTTCCAAAGCTGGAGGTTGTGCAATGAAGCAAAAGTATGTTTGTTACAGATTAAGAATATGAGGGGGGGGGGATAAGAGTACAAGTAGATTTAGATCCTGCTCTGTTATTGATTGACGAACATAATAAACAAAAACAATAATAAACAAACTGCTGTGTGAACTTTCATTGTATTACAAAAGGGTTTGTCTGGTGGCATTTCTATGCCGTTTCCATTCAAATGAATTCCAAAGTGGCTTCTGAACAACAGCAATGTAACAAAACATAATAGTTATAGTGCAGGTTGTGGCATAATGCAATTAATAATAATCTGTTAAACAATTTTTAAGATGGTATATAATAAAAATGAAAATCATATCATACTATCAAAACAGGAGCTAAAAAGTAAGCAAAACATTATTTCACTTTTTATGATACTCTCTGCTCAGCGCATTAAAATGTACAGCTAGCAGTTAGTACCCTGAGCAAGATACAGCCCTAAACCCAGTGGTGGTGGTTGATGATAATGATGATGAAAAAATTCTGGAACTAAATAGAATTTAGAAGAAAAAACCTTTTCCTGAACAAGAGACTTTTTACAAATGCACACTTAAAGCATGCAGCCTTTCCCCCCTCAAACCATGTCAGTAGATTGCATTGAAAGAATTCAAGCTATGTTTCCACAACGTCTCCACTTTAAGCCAAAGAACGGAGGCAGGTTGTGCCATTGAAGCCTGCTTTCTGGGAGGAATGCTTTCTCTGATCTCCTTAACTTCCATTGAGGAGCTTTGCAACTCTTCACAAAGGAGAGAACTGCTTTGCATAGTGATCAGGACAATTAGAAGCAAGGTCTTCATGTGAGACCTGGCAATTATCTAGCAGCAGTAATTGCAGGTGCAATGAAACATTGGCAGCCATCATGGCAGCAATAGAGGTTGGGGGGGGGGGATTTCCTTCTTTCTTTTTCTTACCCTCCAACTTAACTTTATTTTTCAGTTTCTAAAATATATATATAACAAACATTTTTCACATAGTCACAGTCCCCCTGAAATATTCCATGCATATAAAATGTAAATGATACAATCAAGCATATATGTTTGCACATGGTTTAGAATTGATTACTTCAATTCAGTGTCTTCTGGTCTCCACTTTAATAGATGGTCCCAAAGTAAACAATAGGTGGTGAGGGGACAACGTTGTCCTTCCTATTGTACTGGACCATGTGCCACGTAGATAAGCTGGAACCTGTGTGAGGAGGATGAATAAGATGATAAAGGGCCTAGAAACCAAACCTTCTGAGAAACAATTGAGTGAGTTGGGTGTGTTTTCACTTGGAAAAGAGGAGACTGAGGGGTGATAGGAGAGTAGAGTTCCAGTTGGTGTAACCTTGCCAACAAAGGTCCGTATAGTAAAAGCTATGGTTTTCCCAGTAGTGATGTATGGAAGTGAGAGCTGGACCATAAAGAAGGCTGATCGCCGAAGAATTGACACTTTTGAATTATGGTGCTGGAGGAGACTCTTGAGAGTCCCATGGACTACAAGAAGATCAAACGCATCCATTCTTAAGGAAATCAGCCCTGAGTGCTCACTGGAAGGACAGATCGTGAAGCTGAGGCTCCAATACTTTGGCCATCTCATGAGAAGAGAAGACTCACTGGAAAAGACCCTGATGTTGGGAAAGATGGAGGGCACAAGGAGAAGGGGACGACAGAGGATGAGATGGTTAGACAGTGTTCTCGAAGCTACAAACATGAACCTGACCAAACTGCGGGTGGCAGTGGAAGACAGGAGTGCCTGGCGTGCTCTGGTCCATGGGGTCACGAAGAGTCGGACACGACTGAACGACTAAACAACAACAACAAGACTCACTTTTTCCCTCCTAAAAAGTAAGGGGAAATGTGTGTGCATCGTATGGAGCGAGTGCAGGCTGCACAGCTATCCCAGAAGCCAGAACAGCAAGAGGGATTACTGCTTATACTGTGTAGCGATCCATCTTGCTGTTCTGGCTTCTGAGATTCAGAATATTTTTTTTCTTGTTTTCCTCCTCCAAAAACTAGGTGCGTCTTGTGGTCTGGTGCATCTTATAGAGCAAAAAATATGGTACTTCCAAATTCCTTACTTTTCCTTTCTTCCACATGGTAAGAAGAGGGCAGGTAGTCAGGAGAGAGCAGTTCTTAGTTGTGTGCTAATCTTTGTGCTGTATTTTTCAGAGTATGGCTAAATGGGGCTGCATGACTTCAGTATGAAGTGGTGGTAGGTACCATGTGTGGAAGTCTATGAGGAGGGTGGGTGGGAGAGTCGGTGGGGGTAGGTTTTGCTTTGGATGTAGTAAGGAATTTTCAAGGTTTGAAAAATATTTATAGGAAAATAATATGAAGTTACTTTCCAAAATGCTAAGTTGTTGCTAGTGTGGCATACTAAAGATGAAGAAGTTAAATCAGTAATCATACACTGGGCACAAGATATTGGGCACAATATCCAATTTTCATCTTAGGAAAGGTTATGGAGGCAGGACTTACAATTTGCAGCATGCTGTGCACTGAAGGAGCACTACAGTCATACATCAGGTTAAAGACGCTTCAGGTTGAGCGTTTTCACGTTGCGTTCAATGGCGACCCGGAAGTAACGGAACAGGTTACTTCCAGGGTTCGCCACTTGCGCATGCGCAGATGCTCAAAATGACATCACGCACATGCGCAGAAGCAGCGAATCGCAACACATGCAAACGTGGGTTGCGTTCTGCTCAGGATGCAAATGGGGCTCCAGAATGGATCCCGTTCACATCCAGAGGTACCACTGTATATGAAAATGATGTATTGATGGTATTTAACACCTATAAAATTAGCAAAGATGTATAGAACTGCTTCAAATGTATGTTGGAAATGTAAGGAGAAGGAAGGCATGTTCTGCCACATGTGGTGGACATGCAAGATAATAAAAGCATTCTGGGAAATTATATATAATGGGTTGGGGGGGAAGTTTTAAATAATGTTTTTGGAAAAAGCTAGAGGCTTTTTTATCAGGAATTGTAGGTGCAGAGATACCAAAGGAGCAGAAATGAATATTTATGTATGTGTGGATACTACTGGCCCAGAGATGGAAAGTATCTGACCAGACACAAATGGCTGATGAAAATGATGGACTACGCCAAAATGGTGAAACTGACCAGGAAAATCAGAAACCAGGAAGAGAATAACTTTAAGAAGGAATGGGAAAAATTGGCAATGTACAGTGGTACCTAGGGTTACAGACACTTCAGGTTACACACTGTCAGGGGTTCAGGAGCAGAGGCACAGGAAAGGGAGGAAATAGAGAGCGAGGGGGAGGAGTCCGAAGGAAATGTTAGCGATGACAGCGGTCCGAGGTCTCTGAGTCTTTCCAGCGAATCGGAAGATTCACAGAAAGGGGCTCCCATGGTCAGGGCAAGGGGGGTGCCTAGGGGGACACCCCAGGAAGAAGGGGCCAGAGGGGACTCGGAGAGCAGCAGTTGGAAATCAGGACCAGCGTCCACACCAGAGTGCAGTAGGGGGGAGGAGTCCCAGGCATCGGGATCAGGCGGTGCACTGCCAGCGGGAGGACGTGAGTCAGGATTGGCCACGCCTCCATCGGGGAGCGAGGAAACGGTTGAGAGGAAGGTTGAAGGCTGGGCGCGCGCGCCAAGTTCAAATGTACAGGAGGGCGGCGCAGTTGGCAGCCCGGATAGGGAGCCAGGTCCCAAAGCCCGCCGAAAAGAGCGGGAGGAGTCAGGGGGGTCAACGTCAGCGTCAGAAGAATCCAGGAAGGAAGGGACCCCGGGGGGTAGCAGGGCCCAGAGGAGAAAGGAGAGACGGAAGAGGTGGAGTAAGGCTAGAATCTTAAACTGGTGTACAGGGGGCGGAGATTCAGATGGAGCTTCGCCGATCTAACCCTAGACGTAGAGCTGGGGCGCTGCGGCTTGAAAATGGAAACTGTACTTCAATAAAGACTTTTGTACATTACTACCGGCTAGCGTTGGTCCTCTGTGAGCTGGGACCTGGAGCCAGCTCTGACAGTAAGCTCCATCTCGAAAAATTTTGCACCAAAAACCTCGTAACGTGAGTGGACGCAGCGAGGGAAGAGGATTGGTGCTTCGCGAGCTCACAAAAGTCAGGCAAGATGACTACAGAACAGCAACTAGCAGCCCTGCAAAATGCAGTGACACAACTCAACGCGGAGGTACTTGCATCCAGGAAGAGGGAAGAGGAAGCGGCTGCCGCCTGCAGGGATCTCCAAGCCAGGTTGGAAGTGCTTGCTAAGCAGGGGCAACCGGGACCCAAATCAGAGGGGATTGGGCTGGGGAAAAGAGGAGGCAGCCTTGTATCTCATTTCGATGGGAATTTACAGCAGTACCCTAACTTCCGAGCAGACCTGCTGTTTGCGCTGGAACTGCTGGATCAAGACTTTAGAGATGAGCAAGAGAAGATGGGGTTTATCTGGTCCCATTTGCATGGGGAAGCTAAAGCGTGGCTGCGCAATCTGTGGAGAGATAAGGATCCGGCGCTCCAAAATGCGGATGCTTTCATTAAAGCGATGGATTCGTGTTTTTTATCAAATATAGACACTGATATCGCCAGAAAGGACATACATGGGCTCAAACAAGGTAGAGCCAGTGTAAGGCAGTACCATTCTCGCTTTTTTGGATTAGTCCATGCGCTGGGATGGGAGAAGGATTCTGCTCCAGTCAGAGACCTTTTTTGGGAAGGCTTGAATGCAAATGTGAAAGATGAGATTGCAAGGGGGGAGAGGCCAAAGAGCACTCAGCAGGTGGTCCAGCGGGCGCTGGAAATTGGGGTGCGTCTGGAAGAGCGTCCATGGAACAGAGAAGAAGGACGTTGGGGACGTACGCCAGCGAGAGCACCTCCCCTCTTTCCCAAGGATGCAGCGCGTGCGCAATCCACACCTCCGCAGGGAGGGGGAGAGGAACCGATGGAGATTGGAGGCGCCAGGGCTCAGTCAGCTACCAGAGCCCTAACACCGGGAGCAGTCAAAGCGAAGCCTCCTAGAGGGAACAGGAAGTGCTACATCTGCGACAGTGCTCAGCACATGGCGAAAGAGTGTCCCCAGAGGCTCCACAAGCACACTGCAGCCTCAGCAAAAGTAACAGACGCAACTCAGCAGAGAGAACCACAGCAGGGAAACGACAGAGTCTGGCTGGAGGAAGAGGCACTGGGGTCCAGCCAGACAAGTCAGTGAAGCAATCCCCAGAAATTTTGCAGCCCACAGACCCCCTCCCGCCCAAACCAGTGGTGCAGCTCACAGCATCGCTCCAACTACCCAATGGACTCACTATGGAAGTGCCGATTACCATTGACTCTGGTAGTAACGCAGACTTCATAGGACTGGATTTCATTCAACAGCACAACATAGCACTACTGCCAGCCACGCTGCCTCTGAAGGTTGTCACAGTGGATGGCAGGGAATTGCTGGGGGGGCAGGTGGTGCAGCAAACGCCTCCGATGGTGATGAAAATTGGGAATCACCGAGAAGTCATCAGCTTCAATGTCACCCAACTGTCGGACACGCCTGTAGTATTGGGCATGAGTTGGCTGCACAGGCACAGCCCAGCATTAGCGTGGTACCAGCGCCAACTGACCTTCGGCTCCTCCTACTGTGCGGAACATTGCATTCTGCCTAGCCCGGAAGGGGAAGAGGATGACCCGCAGCTGCAATTAGGCACGCTGCAAGCAGTGCCACTCAAGTACGCAGCGTTTTTGGAGGTTTTCTGCGAGAAGGAAGCGGACAAGCTGCCTCCCCACAGGTCCTATGACTGCAAGATTGACCTCCTGCCAGGGGCGACGCTGCCAACCGGGAAACTGTATTCCATGTCTGAAGACGAGCTGCAGGAACTCAGGGAGTTCATAGACCTCAACTTGAAGCGCGGTTTCATCCAGGAGTCGAAGGCAGTAGGGGGCAGTCCTGTATTCTTTGTGAAGAAGAAGGACACGCCCCAAAAAAGGCTTGTGGTAGACTATAGAATTTTGAACTCGAAGACCAAGCCCACAGCCTTTCCCATGCCCAAAATAGACGACCTGCTCGCAACGGTGAGGAAAGGACGCGTTTTCACAAAGTTGGATCTGCGAGGGGCGTACAACCTGATTCGCATACGGGAGGGCGACGAGTGGAAGACTGCCATGTTCACGCCCCTGGGCACCTATGAATACAGAGTTATGCCCTTTGGATTACAAAATGGCTCCCACTGTTTTCAAGCCTTCATGCATCACGTATTGGCGGGTCTCCTCTACAAGAAATGCGTCTGCTTCCTGGACGACATCCTGATATTTTCAGAATCAGAGGAGACCCACGAGGGAGACGTCAAGGAAGTTCTGCAGAGACTGCAGGAGCATAGGCTGTACGCCAAGCTGGAGAAGTGCCAGTTCGACATGAAGGAGGTAGATTTCCTGGGCTACAAGTTGTCGGACACGGGGCTCGCCATGGACAGCGCCAAGGTTCGCTCAGTGTTGGACTGGAAGAGCCCGCGCAATCGGAAGGAGGTCCAGCGGTTTGTCGGTTTTGCCAACTTTTACCGCAAGTTCATCAAGGGGTTCGCGATGCACACGGCGGCCATTACCGACACGCTCAGCTCCAAGAAGAAGAAGTTCGTCTGGACGGAGCAAGCGGAGCAGTCCTTTCAGAAACTCAAGCGTCTCTTCTCGTCCGAAGAGCAGCTACTGCATGTGAATCCCAGCAGACCGATGAGGGTTGAAACGGACACCTCAGACAGAGCCGTGGGAGCAGTACTGTTGCAGCAAGACCCGCATGGGGACTGGAGACCGTGTGCCTTCTACTCCAGGAAGCTCAGCAAGTCAGAGCAGAACTACACCATCTGGGACAGGGAGTTGCTGGCCATTCATGCAGCATTCAAGGTGTGGCGGCACTTCCTCATCGGAGCCAAACACACAGTGCAGGTCCGCACGGACCATAAGAACCTGGAGTACTGGCGCACGGCAAGGTTCCTGAACCAGAGGCACATACGATGGGCGGAGTTCTTTGCGGATTTCGACTTCAGGATAGAGTACATCCCAGGCGACGACAACATCATGGCGGATGCACTGTCCAGAAAGCCGCAATACCTCGAAGAGGCGGCACCAGCAGCGGCCAAGCACATTTTCGCACCGAAAGCGTGGGCGTGCGCTTCAGCAACCGTGGACCTGGATGCCTAGGGGGACACCCCAGGAAGAAGGGGCCAGAGGGGACTCGGAGAGCAGCAGTTGGAAATCAGGACCAGCGTCCACACCAGAGTGCAGTAGGGGGGAGGAGTCCCAGGCATCGGGATCAGGCGGCGCACTGCCAGCGGGAGGACGTGAGTCAGGATTGGCCACGCCTCCATCGGGGAGCGAGGAAACGGTTGAGAGGAAGGTTGAAGGCTGGGCGCGCGCGCCAAGTTCAAATGTACAGGAGGGCGGCGCAGTTGGCAGCCCGGATAGGGAGCCAGGTCCCAAAGCCCGCCGAAAAGAGCGGGAGGAGTCAGGGGGGTCAACGTCAGCGTCAGAAGAATCCAGGAAGGAAGGGACCCCGGGGGGTAGCAGGACCCAGAGGAGAAAGGAGAGACGGAAGAGGTGGAGTAAGGCTAGAATCTTAAACTGGTGTACAGGGGGCGGAGATTCAGATGGAGCTTCGCCGATCTAACCCTAGACGTAGAGCTGGGGCGCTGCGGCTTGAAAATGGAAACTGTACTTCAATAAAGACTTTTGTACATTACTACCGGCTAGCGTTGGTCCTCTGTGAGCTGGGACCTGGAGCCAGCTCTGACACACACGCTTCAGGTTACAGACTCCGCTATCCTAGAAATAGTACCTCGGGTTAAAAATTTTGCTTCAGGATGAGAACAGAAATCATGAAAAAGATTAAAAATGGTAACTATGGAAGGGCAGAGGGGAGTCAAAGGATTCAGGGAATCCTAAATGATGATGTGGATGTTTAATGTTTGAATTTAAATTTGCAATGTATAACTCAATAAAAAAGATTTATAATTTTTATTTTGAAAAGGTTTTGGTGTATGGTTAGGGGTGGGGGGTTGGAGGCATTGGGGGTGAATATTGGGGCGGGTTTGGGGAGGGTGAGGTGATGGTGTGGAGGAATGGGGTGGGTGAGTCTTCAGGATGGGGGTGCAGGGTGGGGAGGGGGTGGGGATGGTTTCACCAATTCATCTATTCAGGTTGTGTCTGGTTGCTATGTCCTGCTGTGTTGTCTTGATCAGAGGTGTCTGTCAGGGAGGAAAACTTGAGTGTGTCGGTCTGAAGCATTCCAGTGTTTGCTTGGTCCCTTTTTCTAACTTCTTCCCATCCATTTTCTGATCTTGTATTATGGTTCTCATGTGTCAGGTCCAGTGGTTGCCATAAAGGCCAGGACTAGCCACCTGAGAAACAGTTTCTATGCAAATTCAATTCTGGTTCTAAACGCAGCATAAGGGGTTTCTACAGTATAGTGTATTTTAAAATAGGGTTTTAGAGTTTTTAGGGGTTTTTGAATGTTTTATGTAGTTTTTATGTAGTTTTTGTATAGTTTTATGTATTGTGGTAGTTTTATGTAGTTTTATGTAGTTTTGCAATTTCATTGTCCTGCATGGGACAATTACAATAAAGATATATCTATCTATCTATCTTGGGTGGCGGTTGAGGTCTTTCAGAAGTTGTAGGGCTTTGGGTTTGTTGGGGACTGTGAGTTGTTTTGTTTCAATGGTCACAATGAGGTGTAAGGGGAAGCCCCATAAGTATTTTATTCCAGCTTCTTGAAGAATTAAGGTACAGGGATGTGGATTTTTTCTTTGGTTCAGGGTTTTTGAGACAGATCTTGTAGGGCCATTGTGGGGGGTGTTCCTATATTGAGGGGGTTTAGCTTCTTGAGGTTATTCCAGATACAGCAACCTCTCCTTCCCCATCCCCAACTTCTCCCAGTGCATCCCACTCCTGGCTACACCCCTTATCGGGATCCTCTTCCTCCTCTTCCTCCTCCACATAGTCCTGCCAGTTCATGACACTCCCCTTCTAAGGCAGACATCCCATCTGTCTCAGGATTCTTTTGGTTAGAAATGACACTTAAGATGCATTGGAGGTTAGAATGGAATAGGAAGAATGATGAAGCTTGCCGAGTTGCAAAAGGCCCATTCTTCCACTCTATTTTTTACAGATAAAAAAAGCCTCAGAAATTGCATTTGAATTGTATGCAGTTTTTCTGTAAATTACACTTTTTTGTATGCTTTTCAGTTCATTTCTCCCTAAAACGTGCATTTTTGTTCACACGTTTTTAAATCCAAGCCTCATTACAAAATGTAGAAAAGTGTGTAATCCAATTGCGAACTGTGTTCTAGTCTGCATGTCACTCTGGGACTGGAAATTGGGTTGGTTCCTTTTAAAATGCAGGCTGAGTGCACATGCACATGGACACAAAACCAGTAAATCAAGAATCTAGCATTACCTAAGTGCATTTCATATTCCATGACTATGAACCACAACACAGGGAATTGAATCTCAACCCAGTGTGACCCTTACAAGTCCATCTCACCTCTATTTACACCCCCCCCCCATTCTTTGCCCACTGCGTGAGATCTCATCAATTATGGAACAAGCCACAGGGGGTGGTCTAGTGCTCCTAACTTTAGATTTATTCCAAGTTATCCTAGACTCCCTACAGTTACATACTCGGTGACCAGCTGAGCCTGTCCTTTTGAGTCAGACAAAGGGAATACTGTAGACATTCTTCACAGAGAAAGAAGCCTTTCTGGTAGGGAAGGTTTGCCACATATTTTGTATTGGTCCAGAGTGGGCATTGCCATCTGCAAAGTCCACACACAAAAACACAAATACAGTGGTACCTCAAGTTACAAATGCCTCAGGTTACAAACACTTCAGGTTACAAACTCCACTAACCTGGAAGAGTTACCTCGAGTTGAGAACTTTGCCCCAGGTTGAGAATGGAAATCGTGTGCCAGCAGCGCAGCAGCAGCAAGAGGCCCCATTAGCAAAAGCACGCCTCTAGTTAAGAATAGTTTCAGGTTAAGAATGGACCTCTGGAATGAATTAAGTTCATAACTAGAGGTACCACTTTACACAGTTTAAGATGCAACTGAAGGAGGATTGCGTCAAGCGGGGCAGCACTATTTTCTCTCGTTTGTTTTTAAAGCAATATTTGCAATTCAAGGGTTACATTCTCTGTAATTTCAGTATTGCACAAAACACTTAGCCTGTACATTGTAGCCAGTCCCGGCCCATAATCATCTCAGGGATAGGTACCACAAAACTTCGTAATTTACTAGCAGTGGGCAAACTGACCCTGTTGCAATTCTGGGTGCTGGGCAATGTATTGATACATTGTCCAAAACTGGTTTGAAGCCCACATTGTGGTAAAGCATGGCCTCCATGGGGTTGTCCCTGAATAAGTTTGGCCAACTACGTCTTAGACCTGGTATTCACCTCTATGGATGTGGGTGATCTGACACTAAGCAAAAGCGAAACAAAAGAAGTGCCATGGTTGGATCACTTTCTGGTGAAACTGGACTTCTCTGTGACCCTTCTTCTCTGCAGGGAGGTGGGACAGATTCAGATGGTCTGCCCCCGCCACTTAATGGATCCAAATGGTTTCCAGAGAGTGGTAGGGGCAGTGGTGTCGCAACGGGGGGGGGGGGGGCTGAGCGCCCCAGCTGCCATGTCTGGGGGGATGACAAGAAGGCACCCCATGGGGGCTCGCAGTGGTGCAAGCAGCCATCATGCTGCCACAGCTGCATGTGGAGGATCCTCCATTCACAGCTGCAGCCACGAGCAGAGGAGCCCAGCACCGTCCATATGGCACTGGAGCGTCGGCGCCAGCAAACCACTATGTACAGCGCATGTGCGGCATTACTACATATGGTGCATGCGCTGTACATAGTGACGCCACACATGTGCTCTACTTAGTGACGCCCCGGCCCGGGTGTCACGACACCTTCGTTCACCCCTGCGTAGCAGATGTTTTATCCCATGTTGATGGCCTTTCAGCTGATTCCCTGGTGGCCTGCTGAAATGCAGCATTAACCAGGGCTATTGACTATCTGGTTCCAAAGCACTCTCTTCGATTGCATGGAGCCTGGGCAGCCCCGTTTTTCTCTGCAATGAAACAATTGCTGAGGTGGCTAGAGTGCTAGTGGCGCAAACTCATTCTGAATCTGACGATAACGACGGTGAAGAGGAGCTTCTTCAACACCTCTTTTGCATCTGCAGAAAACAGCAGCAGAAGACTCTTTCAGGTGGTTCACAATTTAATGGAACCACCTTTGCCACCGGTGCCTTGTAAATACTCCAAGATCTACTGCAACAATTTTGCAAAGTTTTTTTGCAGATAAAGTCACTCAAATTCGGAAAGAGGTAGACTTCACCCTAGGAGCAGGAGAGTGCTGGAGTCCTGTCTAGTCAAGTTGAGTGGGATCAACTCCAATCTGTTACCTCTGAGGATGTGGACAGGCTGCTTGGACAAGTGAAACCAACCACCTGTCTCCTTGATCCTTGCCCATCCTGGCTAATACAAGCTAGCGGGGAAGCGCTTGGCGATCGGTTCTGTGGGGTGGTGAATTCTTCCCTCTGTGAGGGAGCCTTCCCAGACCTGCTGAAAGAGGCAGTTATTAAACTGCTTCTTAAAAAAAAATCTTTGGACCCAGCCAAAATGGCCAACTATCACCCATCTCAAATCTTCCATTCTTGGGCAAGGTGATGGAGCGGGTGGTTGCTGAAGAACTCGAGGCAAGCCTAGAGGATGCGGACCCTTTGGATCCCTTCAATTCGGGATTCAGGCCTCATCATGGGACTGAAACTGCCTTGGTCGATGATCTCTGGCGGGCTAGGGATAAAGGTGATACCATCAACGATAACATCCTTCTGGACCGTCTAGAGGAGCTGGGAGCTAGGGGCACTGTTATACAATGGTTCTGCTCCTTCCTCCTGGGCTGTGTCCAGAAAGTGGTGTTTAGGGATGAGTGTTCAGACCCCTGGACTCTCACTTGTGGGGTGCCTCAGGGCTCCATCCTCTCCCCTATGCTTTTTAACATCTATATGAAGCCGCTGGGAGAGATCATCAGGGGGTTTGTTTTTTGTTTTTTTTAAATAATATTTTATTTTCCACATTCAATAAACAAACAAAAAACAAATCGACAAACACATCAAAAAGAAAATAGCAAAAGAAAAACAATACATACATTGTACAATAGACAAAAAGAAAAATGAAAAAGGTAAAAATAAAAGAATTAAAAACAAATATTGTGTCATTGTATTCTTCAGCATTAACTTAAGTCTGCGACTTCCCCATGCCTTCCCACTCTGTAATCTAGGTCTTATATTCTGGTAGTAAACTCTTTCCCTCTGGCGTATCTTTGGTTCAGATTAATGTTATTGTCTTATTTATCCTTACATTTCCCTATGTCTTACTAAATATACTTTCTTTAACATTGTCATTTTTATAATAACATTCTTTTACATTCAATCTGATAACCTCAAACGTTCGTAATTTTATAATGCTTCTGTAGATAGTCTTTAAATTTCCTCCAGTCTTCCTTCACCATCTCTTCTCCCTGGTCTCTGATTCTGCCAGTCATTTCTGCAAGTTCCATATAGTCAATGAACTTCATTTGCCATTCTTCCAGCGTGGGTAGATCTTGCGTCTTCCAGTATTGCGCGATGAGTATTCTTGCTGCTGTTGTAGCATACATAAAAAAAGTTCTGCCCTTCGCTTGAACCTGTTGGTTTACCATACCCAGGAGAAAGGCTTCTGGGGTCTTTCTAAATGTGTATTTAAATATTTTTTTCAATTCATTATAAATCATTTCCCAGAAAACCTTAATCCTTGGGCACGTCCACCAAAGGTGAAAAAAGGTACCTTCTGCTTCTTTACATTTCCAACATTTGTTATCAGACATATGATACATTTTTGCAAGCTTGACTGGTGTCATGTACCACCTATAAATCATTTTCATTATATTCTCTCTTAAGGCATTACATGCCGTAAACTTTATTCCAGTGGTCCACAACCTTTCCCAGTCAGCAAACATTATGTTATGACCAACATCTTGAGCCCATTTAATCATAGCCGATTTCACTTCCTCATCCTGTGTGTTCCATTTCAGCAGCAAATTGTACATTCTAGACAATATTTTTGTTTTGGGTTCTAACAGTTCTGTTTCCAATTTTGATTAGATCATCAGGAGGTTTGGACTGGGTGTTCATCAGTATGCAGATGACACCCAGCTCTACCTCTCCTTTAAATCAGAACCAGTGAAGGCGGTGACGGTCCTGTGTGAGTGTCTGGAGGCGGTTGGAGGATGGATGGCAGCTAACAGATTGAGGTTGAATCCTGACAAGACAGAAGTTCTGTTTTGGGGGGACAGCATACCGGAAGGAGCATCTCCAACCCCATTGTTCTGTCCAGACACTGAGCTCCAGCGCTGAGGGCCTTCTGGCAGTTCCCTCGCTGTGAGAAGTGAGGTTACAGGGAACCAGGCAGAGGGAAGTTTTTAATGTTTGACGTTTTATTATGTTTTTTATATTCTGTTGGGAGCCGCCCAGAGTGGCTGGGGAATTATTATTATTATTATTATTATTATTATTATTAGAGAGACAGACACAGATCCCCATCACATGATCCCATCTTGGGAGGGGCCAGGTGTGTGAGTGAACAGAAGAGGTCGCCCTCCCAAAGTACCTGCTCAGGTAGTGAATGTACTGCATCCTGTTGGTGTAGAACTGGCACTTGCCCTTCCTCTGGTAGGAAGTGCTCGGCGTGGGGGTGGGGTCTAGGGAGAACCAAAAAGTGGGGTCAATGAGAATGAGAGTCAGTTGTGGGAGAGAAAAACACAGACTCTGAAGGGGCAGCATATCCACCAACATTCCTCCAATGAAAATATCCCTGTTTTCATCTGAGGAATGTTGGAGGGTATGAAATAGCCTGGCCTCTACCTCTTCCCATGTGACAAGCCTTGTCACTCTCCTGGGGAAGCCAACTCTCCTCTTCTTCCAGGCAAATTCACACAACGGAGAATGGCATAGACCTGGTAGATAATTCATAGATCGGAAGGGTGTATATTTGGATAATACAAAAAAATAAAGGACTATTTCTTAAAGTTCCCAGAAGGGTAGCAGTGTTAGGCTAAGTACACACTGTAACTTTAAAGTTGGGGAGTTTAACTCTGAGGGGCAAACTACAGTGCCCAGAATTCTTTGAGAAAAAGAACCTGCCTCAAATGTGCTCTGAAACAATGGTGCAGGTGGCAGCAAAGAGCCTTGTTGCACCTGAAAGAAAACAGCTTTATGACATAAGCTATAAGGTTAAGACTGCTTTGTCACATGCATAAAGTAAAGTCACAGTAGCTGTGAGAAAGTTGTAAGGAGATTGTTGAATGGTCCAAAAATTGCTTAAGTTGAATGGTCCAAAAATTGCTTAAGTTGAATGGTCCAAAAATTGCGGCTTGAGCGTGTATTAAATAGACCTTTAACCTTTTAATTTACTCATTGATAATTTACTTATTGCTGCTGGGATGCTTAAAAGTGTGGCATCCAGAACGGGTCTTATATATGCACAGACCTCAGTATCTGCTGGTACCCAGTATCTCCAAATCCTTGAAATGATACAAGGAAAAAGAAAATTGCACCACACACACACACACAAACACGTGTCTCCAGCTTGGGGTGGCGGGGGGAGGTGTTTCTTAGGTTGTGTGGCTTTCTAGCTGTGCCTGCCTTCACTTCTTCAAAGCATTTGGTGTGACTGAAAAGCTGACACTGGGAGCAGAGGATTACAGACTGCAAACAGGGAGCAGCAGAGGGAGGGAGAGGAGCAAGGGGCAACGTCTTGCGAAATGATTATAAATGGCCTCATTCCTATGCAGCCGTAGTGAAGAGACCAGTGGTTTGATTTCAGATGAAGAAGGGCTTGGGAGCTGGCTGCTGGGTTAATCAGATCCACTAATACAGCCCCAGCCCTGCACTTGTTTCAGAGCTGGAACCAAAGTAGCAAGGGCTTCTTGCCTTCAGTGGCTGGCTTTGCTATGCCCAGGGCGCTGAGCCGCAATCAAAACAATGTGCTTGCAGTGCATATTGGATTTCAATAATAAGTGTCCCTGGAGCCTGCTAGGATGGTGAGAGAGGAGGGGGCAGCGCAGAGTCCAGAAAGTAAACTGGGCAAGAGGGGATCAAAGTGTGTATGTGTGTTTAAAAAGTTTTCTCTCTTTACCCCACATCTCAGCAAGGCACAAATGAACTGTCCCTTTGGTGGTCTGTTTGTCACCCGTATGTGCGGAAACCTCTTGAGCTATCGTCAGAAAGCTCAGCTTAAGCATTCCGGGGGGCAGGGCGTGTGCTTGGCCATCTTCATCACTGTTTGGAAGCCTTTTTGAGTCAAGATGGTGAAGAGAGGGCTGTCCAAACCAGAATCATATTTAGCTGTGTGGAATTACTTCATTAATTTTTGCTATGAGAAAGTACCTATACATCAGTACTTGTGGGGTTAGCATTATAATACACAGTTCTTTAAGTGACTGGAAAGGAGTCTTCAGTCATCTTTGGTCACATCCACACCATACATTGAAAACATATGGCTTTCCCCAAAGAATCCTGGGAACTGTCAGATATCCTTCACAGAGCTACAATTCCCAGCACCTTAACAAACTACAGTGTGCAGGATTCTCTGGGGGAAGCAATGTGCATTAAATACTAGAATTTGTGGACATCCAGTGAAGCCAAATGTTGGAAGATTCAGGACAGACAAAATAAAGTCCTTCATGCAGTGCAGAGTTAAATTATGGAACTCACCCCCACAGGAGGCAGGGATGGCCACCAACTTGGATGGTTTAAAAGAGGATTGAACAAATTCATGGAGAGGACTATTGATGATGGCTTTGCTGTGTCTCCACAGCTGGAAGGCAGCACTGCTTCTGCATACCACTCACTGGGAGTCACAGGAGGGGAGAAGGCTGCTCCTGTGCCTGGGTCCTGCTTGCTGGTTTCCCACAAGCATCTGGTTGGCCACTGTGAGTACAGGATGCTAGAATAGATGGGCCATTGGCCTGATCCAGCAGACTCATCTTGTGTTCTTAAATGTTTGTTGCAGAGGTGACCTTTGCAGCTAAAACAAAAAGTGGAGGTGCCATTTTACTTTACTGTTGAACTGATTGCTGTTATAGAATGGCATTGTTAAATTTATTCATTATATACCTGTAACAGAATATGTTTTCTAGCCCTGAATGCAAGTCCTTGCCATAGCCAGAATCTGGTTCTTTGCTTTGCTCTTCATTTGCATAGTTTCCCCAAAACCACTTTTAGCAAATACATTTTCAGCACGTGGAGCACATGTTGAGGGATTTGCAAAGAATCCCTTTACAAATATTTGCCTGCCTACTGCATTGAAGCTGGTGGATGTTAGCTGGAATCTCAATGCAGAACATCTTTCGGAAGTGTTCCAGGACTAAGGGGCAGTATGAAGCTGAAGAGGCAGCACACACCTGCTGCTGAACACCTGAAAACCAAGGAACAAGTGAGACATCCCCAAAGCTCCTTAGCATCCTTACCTTTTGTATTCCTGTTTCAGTGGTTTCCCTTCTTCTGGGAATGTGTATGTGGTTGGTTGTGACATCCCTGACTACACTCAATCTGGGTTAATAGCCTTATTAATAGGTGAAAGTGGGAGCTGCTCAGGACTGCCGGCAAGGCAGAACTGTGCCCCTTTGAGTAATGGAGACATCCTGCTCTTTGTTTCGAAGTGAGAGAATGCTTTTTCTTTTCCCTCCACTGTAACCTGTGTATCATTTAATTTATTTAAAATTTCATCCACCCAAGAACTACAGGCAACATAGAGGCAAACCTATGCAAGGGGACCTCACCATGAAGCTATTCCTTTGGGAAATAGCCTGCCTGCATTATGAGTTTTACCAAGCTTGTTCATTGCTTGTGTTGTAGCTTTAACGTTTGAAATAAGGAAAACCCATCACACTTTACTGGGGATGGATGGATCCATCTATTTCTGGTCCATTTCAGTTTCAGTCATAAATCCATTCTGTCCCATTTATGTAATTTTTATATTAAAAACCTGCAGAAATATTCTCATTTTAAATTTATGCATCTTCCCTTAAAAAATGTATATTACACTTTCCCTACTTAAGCCCATTTTGTATTTGTTCCTTAAAAGCAGAAAACTTCAGAGAAGTGACCCCTCACCAGTCACCTAAAGGGATATCTCTTTCCATGTGTGCCATCTAGACAGCAACTGAGGCCCTTCAATCCCCTCTGTCTGTAGTGCAGAGGGTGGCAACATGAAAGAGAACCTTTTCTGTTGTGGCCCCCTGGCTATGGAAAATTCTCTCTTGTGAAGCTTACCTGGTGTACTTAGAGCAAAATCATCACATCATCTTTCTGCTCACTCACACCATTTTAAAAACCTTTGAAGCATGGTGTCTCTTAAAGCTTATGTGAATTATTGCCCAGGCAGGTGCATTCTGTGAAAACAGAATGATTGTCAAAAATAACTGAAACGGGACACCAGGTGTTGGTTGAGAATTGGGCCAAATTTTTATTGACTAACAGTGGGAAAGTGGGATTGGCATGGCAATAGGGCAAGGATCAGTTCCTCATTCCACTCAACACATGCTGATGGAATGGCTCTCCTGGCAGCCCAGCTGGCATGTCCCAGTAGTCAGGGGAGATGGGAGTTGCAGCCCAGAAACCTCTGCCTTGACATCTGCTCATGGTTCCATCGATGAGCATAGCCTTCTGGACAGGGCCTTCTCAGTTTCGGCACCTTCTCAGTTTTGGCACCTCAGATGCAGAATTCCTTACACTTCGCGATGTTGCCCCCTCCCTTTGCTGACAGCTGTGCATTGCCAGTTAAAAACACATGTTTTCCTTTGGGAGCTTGGTGACACATGAAACAAATTAGTTGTTATTTTTGTCAGTTGCTGGGTTGCGATTATGATGAGGCTTAATATTTTATAATTGTTGGTTGTAGGTTTCCTTTGACTATCTTGTGAACCATCCTGAGATACTTTGGGAGAAAGGGTGGTTTAAAATTAATTGTACTAGCAAGTGCTACTACAAGATCTGGAAGGTGCCATAGAGAACTTAAAAGCTCTTTTCATGGCAGAAAACCCATGTATGCATGGAATTAGTGCATTTTCAACCACCCTGCCTTTAACTGCTTTTTACAAGGCTGAAATTGCACAGGTGAAATGTGTGTAAGATGTGATAATACTGTATGTTGCTCTTAGAACTGATATTTTTTCACCTCCATTAATCTTCTTCTTCTTCTTTTCTCCTTTTTGTAATTCATACTGATGTCCTGCAGAATGATCCTCTGAGCCTCCTGGCCACAGAGCTTTATCATCTGAATGCCACATTCTGATATGCACAGCTAGGTGACTTCTCCCATTTTGGATGCTCCCTTTTTTTGATCCCTAAACACTGAGTCATTCTCCAGGCTGGAGCATTTTAGTCACAGTTGTTTAGCTCGGCTGATAATCTTTAAATCAATTTCATGTTACCTGCATTCATAGTACTTGTAAATGGAGGGAATTCCATTAGCTTGTAGTGGGTGCCTGACTGATTTCTTCCTATTCCATGGGATGGAGGTCTCCACAATTTGGAGCTGCTGTCACAGCCAGAAGCTTGAGGAAATTCTTGACCATAGGGTGTGGTGTTCACTCTTTATGCTGCACTGCCTTAAAGTTCCCAGCAACCTTGAGATTAGTAGATTGAGGGTATGATGCAATTTATTTATTTATTTGATAACATTTTTACATGCAGTTGTTTAAAAAAATTTTTAGACGTTCTCAGTGCTTTCTAGGCATTTTTAACCTGTTTATATTTTCTAAAATTTAGTTGCATTGTTTTGTTACTTTGTTGCTGGCCATCTTGGGATCCTTGGGAAGGAGGAAAGGTGGGGATGGGTGGGGCAGTTTGATAATGAAGCAAGGAGGAGACTCTTTGATTCCTTTAGCCAGCAAGATGGAGATATGGGTGGTCCTACATGCTGAGCTTTGCCCCCAGTACCTGCTAATCGTCCTGTTCCTGCAAGCCAAAGGGGCTCAAAGGAGCTTATGTTTGGGGATGTGTTAGGTGCCATATGACAAAGCAACCTGCTGCTTGCTTTGCTGTTGCTAAAGTGGGCCTAGGCTGTTGCAGCTGTTGGGGTAATGGATGAGAACACAGCACTGGACCTCTTGGTTATCTTAAGTGACAGTGTCAAGATCAATAGAATATTCTGGAGCGCTGCCATGTCATAAAGCAAGCCAGAAACAGAAGCAATAGCAATGGTGCATTAATATGTTCTGGAAAAGAGGGGCTGTAATAGAGATTATGTTGGATGCTGGCTCTTGGACCCAGCAAGTTTGCTTAATGGCTTCAATACAGGCACAAGCAGTGATAACCCCTTGCCTTGATATTTCTGTCATGCTCAATTGCCTGCTAACTACCAACAGTTTTTGCCCAGTAAAGTTGAGGAACTGTGCATGCAATCCCAGAGAACAGGTCCTTGATATCACAGACATTTCTGTGTGCCCATATTTCTTAGGCTTTAAGTGCAGGGTCTTTGAACCCAACTCAGTAAAACAGCAACAAAAATGTAAAACCAATAAAGAGCAAAATCACCATAATGCTTAGGAGAGGAGAGTAGATTTTACTGGTCAGCAAAAGGATGCTAATGATGGTTCCAGGAAAATCTCACTGGAGAGAGGATTCCTGAACCAGGGAACCAGCACTGAAAAGGCCCTGTCTGTTTTTACAATGCTCTAAAACTCCCTCAGAGGTAGCAGCTGGGGGGGGGCATGCTTAAGGTACTTCCTTCTTTCCTGTGTTAAAGTATTCATGCACTCAAACACATATGATGAAGATGCACCGAAGTCTTGTAGCAGTGCACACTATGCACATGGATGAAAGTCAATTCCATTGTGCATTCTTGATTTTCCTTGGGAAAATCCATGCAGAAGAGAACACTTCCCTTTCCTCACACACAGAATCATAGAATTGTAGTGTTGGAAGGGATCCCAAGGGTCATCCAGTCCAAACCACCGCAATGCAAGAATCACAGCTAAAGAATCCCTCTGTCATGGTCATCCAACCGCTGTTTAGAAACCTCCAATGAAGGAGGGGCCACCACCTTCCAATGCAATCCATTCCACTGTTGAACAGCTCTTACATACAGAAAATTATTCCTGATGTGTGGTTAGAATCTCTTTCTTGTCAATTGAATCCAGTGGTTTGGGTCCTTCCCGCTGGAGCAGCAGAAAATAAACTTGTTTCATCTTCTGTGTTGTAGCTCTTCAGATATTTGAAGATGGCCATCACATCACCTTTTATGCCTTCTCATCTCTAAACATACCCAGTTCCTTGAACCATTCCTCATGAGGCTTGGTTTCCAGGCCCTTGGTCAACTTGGTTGCCCTTCTCTGCACATGTTTCAGCATGTCAATATCCTGATCTAGCTCATCAACATGAAGCCATGCTGCAGGTTGGCCATACATGGAGTCCCTAATCCAAGAGTAAACCCTCTATTAACATTCACATTTACTAGATGAGTGTGTGTAGACAGGTGCAGATTCACAGTCAAGGCTCCAAGGCAAGTCATCTCAGAACAAGAGGTTAACTACCTTGCGGGAAGCGCCATAGTTCTCTTTAAGAGCACTTTCCTCCTGCGTCCTGTTCTCCTCCAAGAATCTTTATTTGAGTGCCTTTGAGTTCTTCCCTTACAAACTAGATTCAGCTGTTCATTTCTGAAGCCTCCTTTTCAGTGATTTTTCACTTCAGCTAAAGAGGCAATTTCTTGATTTGGTTCACTGTGGGTCCTGGAGGGAGAGACAGAGGCAGTCGTTTCTCCAAGAATGTGGAAACATGTGTTTTTAGCCTGCGAAGGGAGGTTTGGCTTCCCAGAAGCATTGGGGGCTGGCCTCCGTTGTCATAGTTGTTTATTTACAAATGGAAAGGTCACCCCATTCGGCTGTTTTGAGGCTGTTACGATGTGGCTACAGTCACTCAGCAGCATTTATTCTGTCCAGACCCTTTAGATCAGGCATAGGCAAACTCAGCCCTCCAGATGTTTTGAGACTATAATTCCCATCGTTCCTGACCACTGGTCCTGTTAGCTAGGAATGATGGGAGTTGTAGTCCCAAAATATGTGGAGGGCTGAGTTTGCCTATGCCTGCTTTAGATCGGGGGGAGGAAGCTGTGGGGCCCTCCAGACACTGCTGGACTCCAGCTCCCCTCACCCCAGCAAGCATGGCCAGGGTTCAGGGTTGGTGGGAGTTGCAGTCTAGCAGTGCCAGGAAGGCCCCACAGGTCTCCTGTCTCTGCTTCAGATTCTGCATGTGCTCAGAGTCATCTTTCTTGGAAGTGTGACCTGCAACAAAGTGTTTCCCTGTGCAGCTGTCCTGTTCAGCAGCATATAAAAACAAAATAAAAACACAAAATACATAGTATATAGTATATAGTATATAAAAGCAAGAACCAAACCCAACCCATGACACCCCATTCTCATAAACACATTTAAAAGGACTTAGAATGTTAGTCAGCCACAGTGTGTTTTTTCCAGGGGGGACTCAAAAGATCCTCAGTGCTGGCACCTCTTTGTTGTTGTTGTTGTCAAGAAGTGTGGCACTTACTGCAACAACTTCATGTTGAAAACCAGCACTTATTTTTCTAGAAAAAAGGACTGGCCAGCCAAGGACTGGTTGAAGATGAATTTTTCATCTGATGCCTAAAGATGTACAATGAAAGTGCAGGATGAACCTCCCTGGGAAGAGAATTCCACAAGTGGGGAGCACTGCAGAAAAGGCCTGTTCTCATGTTGCCACCCTCCAGACCTCTTCTTCCCAGCCATGTTCACACTCATAGTAAATAAAGTAACTAATGTGTAACTAAGACGTTTAATCTGTTTTTAATTCTGAATTTTTAAATTGCTATTCCTTGGGGTCCATTCAAACTCTACAATTCTATGATACAGGCTGGCCTGTATAATGAAGACATCAATCATTCATTTTGTGTGGATCAGCCCCTAGCTCCTCTGCTGCCCCTACAAGGTTTGTGGAGATTCAATTCTTGTCAAAGTCCAGCAGTTCCAGCAGCAGTTCCAGATCATGTCTTGCACAGTTCAATGTTTAGCAGCATTGTTTTCCAAAAGAGTTGTGTAGCTCTTTTGCAGATAAATGGCTTTTAAATAAAATCCCTCTTGCTACCTTGTTAAACCCTCTGCCCAGGTCACATCCTGGACAGTGTGATTTATAGACCTGCCCTTAGCATTTATTAACTTCTAAATCACTTTGCCTGGTCAATTGAAATCCTTCTCTTTAGCAGCTGAAGGTGGTAAGCCCAACATGAGGCTGCAAAGCAGGCCAGGGAGCAGGCTTTGTTTTAGGCAGTGAATGTCTGGCTGTGCTTGCTGACCTGGAAGGGAGACCTGGAGAGGTGCAGAGGAGACAAGTAAAGTGGGGCAGGCGGGGAAGAGATCCTCATGGAAAATAAGGCAGAGGAGAAAATCTCTGTTCTCCGAGCAGAGATTAATGAGGCAGAATCCAGGAAGGACATTTTATGGTGCAGGAATAACCTTGGTTTGCACAACCATATGAAGGTGATATTTTTGTAGAGAAAAAACACGTTTCATTTTTAAGGTTTTAAAGTGAAGATGATGTTTCTTTTAACATCACTGAGGGTATTTTGGGGACCAGCACAAAAAGGGAAATAGAAATAGGTGGTTCAGTTCTTGCATCCTCCCCCACCCTCAGAATATCAGTGTACAACTTTCCAGGCATAATTATTCCCAGAGGGTCACAGCTCAGTGGCATAGCACATGCTGTGCTTGCAGGAGACCCAAGGTGTCAGCCCTGGCACTCCAGACAAGGCTGGGGGGAGAGTCCTGTCTGAATCCCCAGAGAGCTGCTGCCAGCCAGGATAGAGGAGAGCTGGGAAGCCTGTGGCCTTCCAGATGGTGATGGACTCTAAACCCCATCACCCCTGACCACTGGGGCTGGGGGGATTTTGAGCCCAGCAAATTCGGGGAGGGGGAAATGTTCTGCACGGGTCTCTGGTGTAGCCAGTACCCATGGATGTGGACCAATGATCCAACTCTGTATAAGGCAGAACCTTCCTTGCAAATGGATACCCTGATAAAGCACAGAAGGTTTTTTTGCAGACTAGTGAACGCTCGTAAATAATAATAATAATAATAATAATAATAATAATAATAATAATAATAATTTATTTGTACCCCACCCATCTGGCTGGGTTTCCCCAGCCACTCTGGACAGCTTCCATAGAAACAAAAAATACAGTAAAATATCACAGATTAAAAACTTCCCTGAACAAGGATGACCCTGCACACCTCAACAAAGGTGTGTTCATGGGATCACACATGCACAGAGATGTTTGGGGCTGGACTTACTCGTGTCCTCTATCCCTGTTTTGAAACATGGTGTGTTCAGGCATTTGCTACTATCCCTTTGTAAGCCCACTCATACACCACTTGGGGGGTGAGGCACAAGAGTCCTTGTAAATCCTTAGGATTTCCAAACTAAACAGAAGTCCAACTCACCACTCACTTGAAGTCTGCTTTGCAAGTTCTTCTCCCTTTGTGTGAAATCTAATTTCCTGAAACTCTGCTTCCCATGAGGTGACATTTTTGAGTCTACTTTTTTAGCTTCTGCAACTGGCCAATCGGCACAGTGGTTTGCCCAGGTAGTGTGGTGGGTCCCATCCCATGTCGGCCTCCCTCCTCCCTTAGCCTAACTTTCTAAGGAGAAGATGATGAGTGTGTATGAACCTTCATCTCTGACACTTGACAAAACCCTTGAGGTTTTGCAAACATTCAGAAGCAGTCTTCCCCAACCTGGTGTCGTCCAAAGGACCTGGAAGACAGTTTTCACCAGTGCCAGGCAGCACAACTCTGCTGACTGTGGCCAATGGGAGTTGTAGTCCATAATATCTGGACAGCACCAGGCTGCACAAAAGGAATGGTTGCAGAATGTTGAGAGTTTTCTAGGCAAAAGTGCTCTTGCAGCTCCATCAGGAGCACTGCTTGAAACTACCATGTTAAACTACCAAGTCTTTTCCTCTTACATATCTCTCTCCCTCACCACAGCATGTTATTGCTAACAGATGTGGGTAGACAGGTGTGCATGTGGGTGACTAGGAAAAACAGTCTGTGTCTGGGGTCTGCCAGGACTGTCACAGTCTGGGCCTGTTTCTATCTGAAGGCCAGGTCTCCCTTAGAGTGGAATAAAGAGAGTCATATGAAGCAGAGAGAAAAAGTAAAAGGAGTATGGTTTTAGATCAGCAATGCAGTTTTCGTGTGTTTTTCTTGTAGTTTCCTATTGTGATAGCTCTGTTGTGCCTATAAAAATTGCTGACCTCCCATCAATCAACTCAGAAGATCGCAACTTCTTCAATGCAATAGCCTCATCTTTTTTTTTAATAACTCTTTTATTCAAAATTAAAACAAAACATATTATCCAGAAACATATCATCCTTATTTCCCCCATTTTTCCTCCCTCCCCCCACAGAACCCACCCTCCCCCACCCCATGGCTTCCCTCAGCTCCAGTCTTCGATTTCTCTAAAAGTGCTGTTTTCTGCATGTTACACAGTTGTATAGATCCTCAAACTATTTAGCTGATTATTATCAATAAAAAGTTTGTGAATGTTTATTCAAAACCAGCCAAGGAGTCCAGTTCACTTTGTTGTGTCTTCAAATACTTTGTAAAGGGTTCCCATTCATCTTTAAAGTCACAGTTATCCTTGTACTGTAGCTTGTATGTCAGTTTTGCCAGTTCTGCATAGTCCATCAATTTTTCTTGCCATGATTCTTTAGTTGGGGTTTCTTCGGTCTTCCATCCTTGTGCTATTAAAACTCTCGCGGTCATTGTTGCATACATGAAGATGTTTTTCAGCTTCTTTGTCAGATCTTTCCCTACAATCCCTAACAAAAATGCTTCAGGTTTTTTAACAAATGTTAAATGGAACATTTTCTTCAACTCATTGTATATTATTTCCCAAAAGTTTTTAATTACCTTACAATCCCACCACATATGATAAAATGTCCCCTCCTTTTCCTTACACCTCCAACATATATTTGAACTAGTTTTGTACATTTTCCCTAACTGCACTGGTGTCGTGTACCATCTGTACATCATCTTCATGTAATTCTCCTTCAATGGGAAACAATCTGTAAATTTTAAATCAGTTTCCTATAATTTTTCCCAATCTTCCATCATAATGTTGTGACCTACATCTTGTGCCCATTTAATCATAACTGATTTTACCTCTTCATCTTTCATCTCCCATTCTAATAGTATGCTGTATGCATACTGCAATGGCGTCAGCTTAATAAACAGAGCAGAATTTTACCCTAATCACAATGCGAAGGTTTGATTTTTTCCCCCTTCCACAACATACTTACCTCTAGATACATAAATGAGAAAGAGGAATTGGGGTGAGTTGGGTGGGTGGAGCCACAGAGATGCCCTCCCCAACCCTGGTTCCTCTTCAGCTTACCTGGATGAGGCTGCAATAGGGCAAAGTGGTCATGAGGTGGGGGCTGTGGATGCACTGAGTGGGATCACCATCTTGGCTCATCCAGGGCATCTGTGCAGCCCCAAATTCACTGCGGCCTCCCCACCTCACCTCCTCACCTATCCAGGTAGAGCTGGAATGATGCCAGTGTTGGGGGTGGGGAAGGAAATGAAGTTTCCCTTCTGCACCATAACTTTACTTTGACTCAGGGACAATAGGTGAGATTAGCCATGGAAGCTGCTTCACAGTCCTGCTGCCACTCTGGGTGTAAGAGACACTGGAAAATTGGATACGAGATAGGCAATTTTTGTCCATAGATCAAGGTCCCTAGTTGTCTTAGCAGGTCAAGATGCTTGTTATGTTATTTACAGCCAAAGTCTGGGGAGGAAATAATTTAGCTGAGGCTGTGGCAAGCATCCATGCAGGCAATCATTAGAAATCTGTTTTTGAATTCATGCCAAAGGGGTTGCCTGTGATTTAAATCTCAGCTTCTGCACATCAGCCTTGCTGTTATGGTTAGCAAATTCCCAACCCTTAAGCACAATTTACAGATATTTATTGCACAGTTACCCACATTGTTGGAGCTGCTTTGGGTGTCAGTAGGTGGCATGTTTGTGTAACTTAGTATTCTTGTTTTGGTCTGGCGGAGATTTAAATTGGCTTTGGAAAATCCTCTCCAGTATTGTTCAGGTGCCTTTTTGATTTTGATGCATCACAGCCAATGAACAAATTATTCTCCTGGGTATGGGAGCCATATGTGAGGTACCTATGCATCTCTTTTGGCCACAAGTGGCTTTCCCACTTCCTTTGATGGGGGAAGTAGAGCTGCATCCACACATTTCCTCCACTTCAATGGCCCAGGATGCACATGTTTCTGGATCAGAGCTCTGGATTTGAGTTTGGGCCAACAAATGCCACGGAAGGTATATGGTGCAATTTTACCAATGAAACTGAGTGGGTCATAAGAACATCAGAAGAGCCTGGCTGCTGGATCAGGCCAAAGGTCCATCTTGTCCAACATTTTGTTATCACAGTGGCCAACAACAGTGGCTGAACCACAATCTGAACTGATAGAGGTCTCTATCAGTCCTTTACTTCTTCTGTGTGCTAGCTGAATAAAAGGCATTTGAGGTCAACACCCCCAACCCATCCAGCAAGGTCCTTTATATGTTGTTGGACTACAACTGCTATCAGCTCCAGCCAACATAGGCAACTGTCAATGATTAGGAGAGCTAAATCTGCCCAGTGGCCCATCCAGCCCAGCATCCTGTTCTCACAGCAGCCAACCAAATGACCATGGAAGCCCACAAGCAGGACCTGAGTGCAAGCGCACTTTCCCCTCCAGTGGCTTCCAGCAACCAGTGTTAGTAACCAGTGATGGCCCACTCCTCCATGAATATGCTTAATCCTCTTTTACAGCCATCTACGTTGGTGGCCTCACTGCCTCCTGGGGGAGCGAGCTCCATTGTTTAACTCTGCCATACTTGAAGAAGTCATTTCTTTTATCTATCCTGCATCTTCACCTTTTTCTGCAGCAGGCACCCTCTCCCCCTACCCAGTTTGCCTTCCCACACATTGTTTTGAATGCATGCATGGAGAAGGTGACCATGGTGGCAGTAATAAGAAGCCCATTGAGACTGACAGCATGTGGAAGAATTTCTTCTAGGAAGAGAGACAAAATGCTGCCATGGTGACTCCAGCTGTGTTTCTGTGAAACTAATTTCAGCACAGAGCAATCATGTAGACCTAAATGAAGAAGATAGCGTCTGTTTTTCACAGGTAGAAGAAAGGGAGTCCTTTCCTTTCAGAGATGAAAAGGCGCAGGCGAGCTAGTAGCGGTTAATGCAAAGGAAAGTGCTTCCAATGTGTGGTCCCCTGGGGAGATAACTCCAGGCTCTCCCCATCCCTTGCCAGGTTTAATGGTTTAATCTAGCAAATCTAAATTTGGAGCATCTCTGTGGTGTTTGCCTTGGTTCACTCCAGCTTCTTCACTTAAGCCTGCTCAACTTCTAATTTATTTGCCTGGTGATTTACTACTTTCTCCTGAAACAGAAAAGTATGCACACACACACACACACACCCTAGTCTTGCCTCTGTTAACTAACTGATTTGTGGGAATACTTCAACAATGCAGGTTTAATTGGCTGGGAATTTTAATTGAAGCTGCTTGTTATAAGTAGCCTGAGGGGCCTCTCTTACTTACTGATAAGGTTCTAGAACAAAAATTTAAATTTGCACTCAACAAATTCTCCTCTTGTGCTGAGTACACTGCAAAGGTTTTCAGTCTGAAGTGAAGACTTCCTGCTCCACAGTACTCTATATGGGCATTAGTTGTTTGCACTCTTTGCTGGAAGTGAGCCTGGCCAGATTTAATCGTACTTCTGAGTAAATGTTTGTTTGTTGGTGATGGGGGGAAACTCTAAAATAGGTGGGAGATTTCAGGTACTGAGTAATTTTCATGCCTTTTTGCAACACACCTCTCTCAAGTTGAAAATGCATTTGGATGCTTTGGGCTACTGTACAATTCCACCACCACCCCTCCAAATTAGTTTTACTTGTTGGAAAAAAACCAAGCTACATCACTGGGCCTCTTCCAAAGCCCGTAGTTGACTAAAGGCCCTGCTTCTGATCCTCAAAGCCTGTGACCCCGACATTCCTACTGCTTCTCACCTGCTCTTGCCAAGACATTGAGGAGTGGTGAGATCAAGGAGGGGGCAGCCCTCTGGAAGCATTTCCCTCTGGGTGGCAAATGCAACCCAAAGTTTTTAAAGAAGAACAATATACTGTATAGACTTTGTTGCCAACCATCAGTTGAAATTTTTAACAAGACCATTGCCAGCCCCTTCCTTTCCTTTGCTACCATCATTCAGATCTGGCAAGGCTGACTTGCATGTTGCCAAGTGGAAGCAGTGAGTGCTCTGATTGTTGGAAAGTCCTGGGTTTGTTGAGGGTGAGGGCAGGAGATGATCATAATTAAAGAAAGGAATAATAGGTTTGGACTGCCAGCTCCCTAGCAGCGGCTCTGGCAATTACACTGGGCTCTGCTCTCTTGCCAGCCAAGCAATCTCAAAGCCTTCGTTCTGCACTCCGTTCTGCACTCTGAAGCATGTTTCATGCTGCAATCAAGGATAATAAGCTCTCCCAGGACATACATGGCCTTCGAAGCACAGCCTCCTAATGCTTCCTATGGTTTCCTCCTCAGTGGTCAACCTTTCCTCCAAACTAAGGCTGGGAGGAGGAGGAGAACACACCCTCCTGGCGTTGGAGGCCAAAAGGCAGGAAATGGACTGCTGATTCTGAAGTGTGCACTGTGTGCTCTAGAGCTGAGCTGGACATTTTCCAAAGAGAAGTTTCAGCTCAGTTTGTTTTTCTCTCCTTCACATATAAAGGAGTGTATTTCTGGTTTTATTGTGGGGCAAAAAAGAAAATTGCTGCAAGATTTTTGTGTGGGTGGGTGGCCGGGGAGATTTGCAATTAGTACTATTGCCATCTTCCTATTTGCCACAGGCCACCATTTCCTACACAAGCGTACCTGGAATGATGCTATGCCTTGGGTGGTCTGAAGGATAGGAAATAGGGACTTGGTTGTGCAAAGAGGAGACTTTCACTGACCATCCCCTTTGTGGGGGTAGTGACTGGGAAGACATTGAACTCGGTTCTTCCTCTTCTTATATGCCTAAATTGAAGGGGGTTGAACTAGATTACCTTTCTTTCTTTCTTTCTTTCTTTCTTTCTTTCCCTACCTACCTACCTACCTACCTACCTTTTTGCCTGACAGGAACTCAAGGAAGCTTCCAGATAAAAAAATAAGAATAGCTAAAAACAGAAAAAAGCAAATAAATAATAATAATAATAATAATAATAATTTATTTATACCCCACCCACAGCCATTCTGGGCAGCTCTAAAGAGAATTAAAAGCACAAGAGAACATCAAACATAAAAAACTTCCCTAAACAGGGCTGCCTTCAAATGTCTTCTAAAAGTCAGATAGTTGTTTATTTCCTTGACATCTGATGGGAGGACGGCCCTCTGTCTGGTTCCCTGTAACTTCACTTCTCGCAGGGAGGAACTGCCAGAAGGCCCTCGGAGGTGGACCTCAGTGTCCAGGCTGAATGATAGGGGTGGAGATGCTCCTTCAGGTATACTGGGATGAGGCCATTTAGGGCTTTCAAGGTCAGCAACAACACTTTGAATTGTGCTTGGAAACGTCCAATGGAGGTCTTTCAAGACCGGTGTTATATGGTCTTGGCAAGACTCCCAGTCACCAGTCTTGCTGCCGCATTCTGGGTTAGTTGCAGTTTCCGGGTCACCTTCAAAGGTAGCCCCACACAGAGCGCATGGTAGTCGTCCAAGCGGGAGATAACCAGAGCATGCACCACTCTGGCGAGACAGTCCGTGGGCAGGGACTATGTACCAGATGGAGCTGGTAGACAGCTGCCCTGGACACAGAATTGACCTGCTCACAGGTCTCACAGGACTCACAGGCTGCGCACCTGGTCCTTCAGGGGCACAGTTGCCCCACTCAGGACCAGGAAGTCCCCCACACCAGCCCGCCCCCTATCCCCGAAAAACAGTACTTCTGTCTTGTCAGGATTTAACCTCAATCTGTTAGCCGCCATCCATCCTCCAACTGCCTCACACAGGACCTTCACCGCCTTCACTGGTTCTGATTTAAAAGAGAGGTAGAGCTGGGTATCATCCGCATATTGATGAACACCCAGCCCAAACCCCCTTTATGATCTCTCCCAGTGGCTTCATATAGATGTTAAAAAGCATGGGGAAGAGGATGGAGCCCTGAGGCACCCCACAAGTGAAAGCCCAGGGGTCTGAACATTCATCCCCCCCCCCACTTTCTGGACACGGCCCAGGAGGAAGGAGGGGACCCACTGTAACAGTGCCCCCAGCTCCCAGCTCCTCTAGACGGACCAGAAGGATGTAATAGTCAATGATATCAAAAGCCTCTGATAAACATTGATAGATTTAAAGCGTTTTCTATACATACATGTATAAGGTAAAGGTAAAGGGACCCCTGACCATTAGGTCCAGTCATGACCAACTCTGGGGTTGCGGCACTCATCTCGCTTTATTGGCTGAGGGAGCCGGCGTACAGCTTCCGGGTCATGACTAAGCCACTTCTGGCGAACCAGAGCAGCGCACGGAAACGCTGTTTACCTTCCTGCCGGAGCGGTATCTATTTATCTATTTGCACTTTGACGTGCTTTCGAACTGCTAGGTTGGCAGGAGCAGGGACCGAGCAACGGGAGCTCACCCTGTTGCGGGGATTCAAACCGCGAGCTTCTGATCAGCAAGTCCTAGGCTCTGTGGTTTAACCCACACCCGCGTCCTTCAAAATCACAGCCTTCCTTAAAAATCTGCACCCTTCTGAATTTTGAATAGCATCAGTCCCCCCCAGCTGCATAATGTGTCAAAAAATGTAGACACTGGGGTAAAATAAGCATAAAAATTATGTGTATTGGTAAAATTAACATAAAGATATTTCTTACATTAGGGAAAGCTACTTTTAGAAAAACTTGGGTGTGCTTGGAGAAATTCATTATTAAATGCTGGTGAATTTTCATGGGCCAGTAACTGTGTCTCAGCCTAACCTATTTTCCAGGGTTCTTGTGAAACTACAATCGAGTGGGAGGAGATCCATACAGAGAAACTTGAGATCCTTGGTGAGAAATAAACAAATATGCATAGGTTTGTGTTACATGGGCACCATCCAAGAGGACGTTCTGGCAACCAGGAGCAATTTCTGAAGAGCCAGGCAAACTGGGAATGTCGTCAGTGCCTTTCAGAGACCAGAGCTGGGCTGCGGGAAGAAGAGGAGAAAACACCATCAGAATAAATGTGGCTTGATTAGGCCTGCTCATTTTTTTAATGCTCTCTCTTATTTAGAGAGAAAAATTAAAAATTTTCTTTGAAAAGTTAACAACATCCTAATGAAAGGAATTTTTTTTATTTGTAAATGCCTTGGGGGACTCTTCTAATCAAGAGGCTCTCCTGAATAATAAAACAGTGTGATGAGATAGATGGGGGGAGGGGGGATGACGACTGGGCAACAACCAATAAAGGTGGTTAGGGAAATTGTTGCAACAGGGAAAGAAGACGTCATTTTATGTTCAGCCCAGCAGCATTTTTCCGCAGTGACGTTGGCACATGGCCTTTGCTGTGGGGAACCTTTTTCAGCCCAGGGGCCACATTCCCTTCCAGGTAGACTTTGTGGGCTGCATGCTAGAGCCAGAGGCAAAAGTGGGTGGCAATGAATGCAAATTTTAAATTTGTGCCAGCAGCTACTTTCAACACATCCACGAACACAGACACTTTTCAACCTGACAAGCGGGGGCAGGTAGGAAAGCCTGGAGTGGGGGTTACATTCGGCCGCCCCCAGGCCTGAGGTTCCTGGCCCTCTCATAAAGCACGGCAGACCATGCCCCGAAATCTCAGCTCCTGTGAATTCTTCCAGATGTTTCCGTATCTTAATTTCCTCCCAACCCTCTTCAACGTTACTGTTATAATAGTTAATACTGATAATAATAAATTTATATACCACCTAATGCCAAGAAAGGCTTCTAAATGGTTTTGTTGTTGTTGTTTAGTCATATAGTCGTGTCCGACTCTTCATGACCCCATGGACAAGAGCACGCCAGGCACTCCTGTCTTCCACTGCCTCCCACAGTTTGGTCAGACTCATGTAGGCACAAGTAGAACTACTACTCACATTCCAATAGGCTCTTGAGTATAGATGGCTAGAAGCTTTTTATGAAGTTCTCTGTGGAGCTCTGTAAGGACGAAGCAAGTTCACCCTTCTTCTTGGGGTTCCATAACTAGACTGCCACTAGATTACCAGGGAGGGAGGGAGGGAGGGAGGCCAGAGCCAATGGAAAGTAGAATATTGCTGTGCTACATTTTCCAACCTGCCTTGGGGTCTAAAAAGGAGGAAAGGCACTAGGGGTAGCATTGTTGTTCCTTCTACCTAATACTGATACACAGATTTTCTATCACTAAATAACTGAAGCTTGTGGGGGCATAACAGTGTTTCCCATGCCATCTGCTACAGCCAACGCTAACATGACTTAATATGCAATCAGTTCTGGTGCACCTCAGTGTTATTGTATTTTTAATATTTTGTTGGAAGCTGCCCAGAGTTGCTGGGGAAACCCAGCCAGACGGGCGGGGTATAAATAATAAATTATTATTATTATTAGGGAAATGTCAAGGCAAGGCAGGGATGCAACGCGGAGCTAAGGAGGTCACTCCATCCATGAAAGCTGATTAAGGGTCTGGAAGACAAGTCTTGTTGTTGTTTAGTTGTTTAGTCGTGTCCGACTCTTCGTGACCCCATGGACCAGAGCACGCCAGGCACTCCTGTTTTACACTGCCTCCCGCAGTTTGGTCAGACTCATGTTTGTAGCTTCGAGAACACTGTCCAACCATCTCGTCCTCTGTCGTCCCCTTCTCCTTGTGCCCTCAATCTTTCCCAACATCAGGGTCTTTTCGAGGGAGTCTTCTCTTCTCATCAGGTGGCCAAAGTATTGGAGCCTCAGCTTCATGATCTGTCCTTCCAGTGAGCAAGAATGGATAGGTTTGGTCTTCTTGCAGTCCATGGGACTCTCAAGAGTCTCCTACAGTACCATAATTCAAAAGCATCAATTCTTCGGCAATCAGCCTTCTTTATGGTCCAGCTCTCACTTCCATACATCACTACTGGGAAAACCATGGCTTTAACTATACGGACCTTTGTTGGCAAGGTGATGTCTCTGCTTTTTAAGATGCTGTTTAGGTTTGCCATCGCCTTTCTCCCAAGGAGCAGGCGTCTTTTAATTTCGTGACTGCTGTCACCATCCACAGTGATCATGGAGCCCAAGAAAGTAAAATCTCTCACTGCCTCCATTTCTTCCCCTTCTATTTGCCAGGGGGTGATGGGCCCAGCGGCCATGAGCTTCATTTTTTTGATGTTGAGCTTCAGACCATATTTTGCACTCTCCTTTTTCACCCTCATTAAAAGGTTCTTTAATTCCTCTTCACTTTCTGCCATCAAGGTTGTGTCATCTGCATATCTGAGGTTGTTGATATTTCTTCCGGCGATCTTAATTCTGGCTTGGGATTCATCCAGCCCAGCCTTTTGCATGATGAATTCTTCATATAAGTTAAATAAGCAGGGAGACAATATACAGCCTTGTCGTACTCCTTTCCCAATTTTGAACCAATCAGTTGTTCCATATCCAGTTCTAACTGTAGCTTCTTGTCCCACATAGAGATTTCTCAGGAGACGGATGAGGTGATCAGGCACTCCCATTTCTTTAAGAACTTGCCATAGTTTGCTGTGATCGACACAGTCAAAGGCTTTTTGCATAGTCAATGAAGCAGAAGTAGATGTCTTTCTGGAACTCTCTAGCTTTCTCCATAATCCAGCGCATGTTTGCAATTTGGTCTCTGGTTCCTCTGCCCCTTCGAAATCCAGCTTGCACTTCTGGGAGTTCTTGGTCCACATACTGCTTAAGCCTGCCTGGTAGTATTTTAAGCATAACCTTGCTAGCGTGTGAAATGAGTGCAATTGTGCGGTAGTTGGAGCATTCTTTAGCATTGAAGGCTGATCTTCTCCAATCCTCTGGCCACTGATGAGTTTTCCAAATTTGCTGGCATATTGAGTGTAGCAGCTTAACAGCATCATCTTTTAAAATTTTAAATAGTTCAGCTGGAATATCATCACTTCCACTGGCCTTGTTATTAGCAGTGCTTTCTAAGGCCCATTTGACTTCACTCTCCAGGATATCTGGCTCAAGGTCAGCAACCACACTACCTGGGGTATACGAGACATCCATTTCTTTCTGGTATAGTTCCTCTGTGTATTCTGGCCGCCTCTTCTTGATGTCTTCTGCTTCTGTTAGGTCCTTTCCATTTTTGTCTTTTATTATGGTAATCTTTGTACGAAATGTTCCTTTCATATCTCCAATTTTCTTGAACAGATCTCTGGTTTTCCCCATTCTATTGTTTTCCTCTATTTCTTTACATTGCTCGTTTAAGAAGGCCTTCTTGTCTCTCCTTGCTATTTTTTGGAAATCTGCATTCAATTTCCTGTATCTTTCACTATCTCCCTCGCATTTTGCTTGCCTTCTCTCCCCCGCTATTTGTAAGGCCTCATTGGACAGCCACTTTGCTTTCTTGCATTTCCTTTTCATTGGCATGGTTTTAGTTGCTGCCTCCTGTATAATGTTACGAGCCTCCATCCATAGGTCTTCAGACACTCTGTCCACCAAATCTAAATCATTAAACCTGTTCCTCACTTCCACTGTGTATTCATAAGGGATTTGACTTAGATTGTATCTTACCGGCCCAGTGGTTTTTCCTACTTTCTTCAGTTTAAGCTTGAATTTTGCTATAAGAAGCTGATGATCTAAGCCACAGTCAGCTCCAGGTCTTGTTTTTGCTGACTGTATAGAGCTTCTCCATCTTTGGTTGCAGAGAATATAATCAATCTGATTTCGATGCTGCCCATCTGGTGATGTCCATGTGTAGAGTCGTCTCTTGTGTTGTTGGAAAAGAGTGTTTGTGATGACCAGCTTGTTCTCTTGGCAGAACTCTATTAGCCTTTGCCCTGCTTTGTGTTTTTTTTTTTTTTAATAATATTTATTGGAGGTTTAATAGTTACAGGGGGGAAAAGGGGAAAAAAACAATAAAAAATTTAACAAACAATACATCAAAAATAGGAAGAAAAAACAGTACAACAAAACAACAACAAAAACACAAAAACATTTAAAAACACATCCAAATTTCATATCTTTATCTTTCATGTGGTTGTTTCCTCGACCTCCTCACGCCTCCCTTTTTTGTATTCTAGTTCAAATTAGCTAGTTCAGCAAATCCTTTCCCTCTTTCTCAATTTTTTGTTCTATAATTTATCTTAACACAGTCTAAATTTTCCACTTTAGCCCATTAACAATCAGTTTTTGCATAATTCTTAATAACATTTCTGCTAAAACCATATAACTTCATTCCAGTATTCTTCTAACATTCATTAATTTTGCAATATTTCTGTAAATATACTTTATTTTTTTCCCAATCTTCTTCCATCTACTCTTCTCCATGGTCTCGGATTCTGCCAGTCATTTCCGCCAATTCCATGTAGTCCATCAGCTTTATTTGCCATTCTACCCGGGTGGGTAGATCTTGTGTCTTCCAATACTTTGCGATAAGTATTCTTGCTGCTGTTGTGGCGTACATAAAAAAGGTTCTATCCTTCCTTGGCACCAATTGGCCGACCATGCCCAGGAGAAAGGCCTCTGGTTTCTTCAGGAAGGTATATTTAAATACCTTTTTCATTTCGTTATATATCATTTCCCAGAAGGTCTTAATCCTTGGGCACGTCCACCAAAGGTGAAAGAAAGCACCTTCCGTCTCTTTACATTTCCAACATTTATTATCAGGCAAGTGATAAATTTTTGCCAGCTTGACTGGTGTTATGTACCACCTGTAAATCATTTTCATTAAATTCTCCTTTAAGGCATTGCATGCCGTAAACTTCATACCTGTGGTCCATAACTGTTCCCAGTCAGCCATCATAATGTTATGCCCAACATCTTGTGCCCATTTAATCATAGCAGATTTCCAGGTGGAAAAATCAAAATTAGAAACAGAATTGTTAGAACCCAAGGTTAAGAATCTGTCAAGAATGTACAACTTGCCGCTGAAATGGAATATTCAGGATGAAACGGTGCCCACCTTCATTTTGAACTCCAAGGCCAACCTTGCCAGTTGTTCCATTTATCTCTTGACTCCCTACTTTAGCATTCCAATCCCCTATAATGAGAAGAACATCCTTCTTTGGTGTCATTTCTATAAGGTGTTGTAAGTCTTTGTAGAATTGGTCAATTTCAGTTTCTTCAGCACCAGTGGTTGGTGCATAAACTTGGATTCCTTTGATGTTAAAAGGTCTGCCTTGGATTCGTATCGAGATCATTCTATCATTTTTGAGATTGCATCCCAGTACAGCTTTCGCCACTCTTTTGTTGACTATGAGGGCCACTCCATTTCTTTTACGGGATTCTTGCCCACAGTAGTAGATATGATGGTCATCCAAACTGAATTCACCCATTCCCATCCATTTTAGTTCACTGGTGCCCAGGATGTCAATATTTATTCTTGCCATCTCATTTTTTACCACATCCAACTTACCAAGGTTGATGGTTCTTACATTCCAGGTTCCTATGCAATATTTTTCTTTACAGCATTGGACTTTCCTTTCACTTCCAGGCATATCCACAACTGAGCAACCTTTCTGCTTTGGCCCAGCTGCTTCATCAGCTCTGGATCTACTTGTACTTGTCCTCCGCTCTTCCTCAGTAGCATGTTGGACGCCTTCTGACCTGAGGGGCTCATCTTCTAGCGTCATAACTTTTATATGCCTGTTGTCTTTGTCCATGGAGTTTTCTTGGCAGGGATACTGGAGTGGCTTGCCGGTTCCTGCTCCAGGTGGATCACGTTTGGTCAAAACTCTCCACTATGACCTGTCCATCTTGGGTGGCCCTGCACAGCATAGCTCAAAGCTTCTCTGAGTTATTCAAGACCCTTCGCCACGGCAAGGCAGTGATCCATGAAGGGGTCTCAATGGTTAATTATCCGTCTCATTGGTATTGCCTGAAGTTGTGCTTTTACTATCTCCCTCTTAACAAACTCCCAGCCATCATGAACTCCCTTTCCTTTCAGTATTACTGTCCATGGGATCTCACCCAGCACTTCCCTAAGTTTTATGAAGTCGGCTTTCTTAAAGTCAAGAAATTGAGTCCTGGTATGCTTGGCTGCTCCTTTCCGCTGTATAGTAAACTTCAGAAGAGCATGATCACTCGCGCCTAATGATCCTTCCACTTCTACCCCACTAACCAGGTCATCAACATTGGTTAGGACCAGATCTAAAATGGCTGTTCCTCTTGTTGCTTCTTTCTGGACAATGAAGTTGTCTGCAAGGCCAGTGAGGAATCTGTTTGACCTTATGCTCTTGGCTGAGTTTGACATCCAACAAATATCCGGGTAATTGAAGTCCCTCATTACTACTATCTCCCTTCCTTTTGCATGCTTGGCCATCTGTTCCAGGAAGGCATCATCTATGTCCTCCGTTTGGCTTGGGGATCTATAGTAAACTCCCACAATGAGGTCACTGTTATTCTTCTCTCCCTTAATTTTGACCCAAATGCTCTCACTTTGGCTTTGAGGTTCTAAATCTTGGATCTCTTCACAGGTATACACATCCCTGACATATAACGCCACTCCTCCTCCTTTCTTGTCTGGTCTGTTTCTCTGAAATAGATTGTATCCCTCCATTATTACATTCCAATCGTGGGACTTATCCCACCAGGTTTCAGTGATGCCTATTATGTCATATTTAGTTTGCTGTACCAAGAGCTCAGGCTCATCTTGTTTATTTCCCATGCTTTGCGCATTAGTGTACAGACATTGAAGTCCATTAATCATTCCCCCGTGTCTCTTATTTAAGGATTTTTTCCTCCCACCACCAGGTCTGCTTGCTGTTTGCTCCATTTGGTCTATGACATTTGGATGATCATCTTCATCAATTGATAGACTCCTACGTTCAGGAGCACTGTCTCCCTCCCCCACATTAGTCAGTTTAAAGCCCTCCTGATGAGGTTTCTGAGATTTTTGGCAAAAACATTCATCCCAACCATTGTGAGGTGCAGCCCATCACTTGCCAGAAGTCCATCTTCAAGATACTGCAGTCCGTGATCTAAGAATCCAAACCGTTCCTGTTTACACCATTTGCGAAGCCAGCTGTTCACTTCCACTATTTTTCCCTCTCTCCCTGGGCCACGTCGTTCAACTGGGAGGACAGATGAGATGACAATTTGTGCATTTAATTGCTTCAATTTCCTGCCCAGAGCCTCATAGTCTCTTTTGATCTTCTGGAGGCTATTGCTTGCAGTGTCATTGGTTCCCACATGAACCAAGAGGAAGGGGTATTTGTCAGTGGGTTTTATGATTCCTTGCAGTCGTTCAGTTACATCTTGGATCTTAGCCCCGGGGAGACAGCACACTTCCCGAGACATCTTGTCAGGCCCACAGATCACTGCTTCTGTTCCCCTCAGTAGGGAATCCCCTATCACCACTACACGCCTCCTCTTAGGTTTGGTCGGGGTTCTTCCGTGAGCTGTCCGTTCCAAGGTCACCTGCACATTCCCTGAGGACTGACTTTGCTGCTCGTCTTCATATACCTGATCGACTGTAATGAGGGAGAGATCCTCAAATGGAGTCTGCTCTTCGTCTTCCATGCTAGGGGAGAGGACCTCAAAGTGATTGTGTATTTCTAAACAATCAGAGCGAACCCTGGGCCTCCTACTTCTTTGAGTCACATTTCTCCATATATCTGGCTCCTGTGTTGGTGAACTAGCCTCCTTCTCAAGGGGAGTCCCCTGTCTCCTCCTTGGTGGAGACGGTGTGCTCTGTTGCTTCCAAGAAGAGCTCCAGCTCTCTAATTCTTTGGAGCGTAGCTACACATTCCTCCAGTTGCTGCCTGCAACCTTTGGCAAGATGGCAAACATTGCGCAGGAACCGCAATCATTCCTCTTTCACCATCAAAACTGTGTAAAGGTTGCTGTGCTCCCACCCACATTTATGGACAAATCTGCACCTGTGGATGAACCAGACGTGATGTACTCATACCTAGGGTTAGAGTTAGGTTATGTTCTGCCTCTCATGTCACAGACAGGAGCACTGTTCCACTCAGGCCATGCTTGTAAGCTTCTCATAATGGGCATCTGGTTGGTCTCCATGAAACCAAGATACTGGACTTCATGAGCCAATGGTCTGAGCTGTTCGACAGTGGAATTTGCTGCCAAGGAGTGTGGTGGAGTCTCCTTCTTTGGAGGTCTATAAGCAGAGGCTTGACAACTATATGTCAGGAGTGCTCTGATGGTGTTTCCTGCTTGGCAGGGGGTTGGACTCGATGGCCCTTGTGGTCTCTTCCAACTCTACGATTCTATGATTCTTTTTATGTCTGCAATTCCTCTGGTTTGCAAATGTGGCAAGGGGCTGAAAAAGTTTTTGACTCCCACAATGGAGAATGTTAAGAATCAGCAACCATATTTTCTGGTTCTGTTTTGCCCTGATGCTCCTCCCCCTGCTTCTCCTCAGCATTTGCCAGTGCTCAGGAGCTATGGACATCCTTGCATCCCTCTGCCAGAATGTGCAGTCACCTGTGAGTTTCTGCACTAAAATAATAAATAATCTCTAAATTAGACCTGCCTTGGCACATCTCTCCAGGTTGGGCATTTTTGCTTTGCATAGCTGAAGAACAGTTTCAAACTCCTTTAACCTTTTCCTTTATTTGTGGGTAGTCCCCCCCCCCTCAATTTTGCCTCTTTTTCACTTTCAGTATCACTGCAACATATCCTCATTGCATCCCAAAGTCATTCAAGGTGAGAGGAGCTTGCAGTCCACCACTGATGGTCTCCTTTTGATTCGCTTTCATATAAACTGCCCTCTCCTCCCCATTCACTTCATGTCTCTTCTTATCCTACATTTCAAATCAGACTGCCTTTGCTACTCTGCTAAATAAATTAAGTTGAATCCACAAAGATCAGTCTCTCTCCTCTTCCCATTTTATTCTAAACTGGGTAAAATGGCTTTAAAATTGGAGCCCTGGAATGGTTCTACACCTCCCACTCAATGGACTGGACTCTGAAATGAGGAACAATTACCCCCAAAATATGCCCTCTACACCCAAGAAATGGCACAAACCTTCCCCACCTCCAATTTTTGTACAATTCATTTTCCAAACTCCCACACCCCTCAATCTATCTGACAACAAGGTTAATTTACTGCCATTCCAGCAAATGCTTTGAGCAGAAGCCCAGAAGTTAATTCACCTAGGTTCACCAGATCTCTGGCCCCTCAGATCTGGAGAGGGGAGCAGCCTTGAAGAGAAGGGGTGCAGCCTTCTCTGCAAGTACATGACTCAGTTCCTAGGGAAGCTGGCCGCTTTGCCACAGCAGACCACACCAGTCCATGTTGAGGTGGCTCTTATGAACTGGTTCCCCGTGTGTTTTCCTAATAGTTGGATGAGAACAAGCCCTGGAGTCCACCAGGAGCACAGAGAACACTTGTGCCTATAGTAACTCTACCCCCCCCCCCGAGAGGTTGCTTTCATGAAAAGAACTAGTGCAACCTGGATGCCTGCTTCTGTATTCCATTATGCAAAGTACTTCGCAGTGGGGGCTCCCAGGTAGTTAAACTTGTAACTGTGTGTGTGTGTATGTGTAGGTATATATGCTATAATTTAAGACTTTTCTACTGACAACTCTGCATTTTCTTTTCTTGAGACACCCTCATTATCAGGTTTTCTGCACAGTTACCTTGAGAGAACTGAGGATCTTGTTAAAAGTAGGAAGCTCTTGTCATATTCTCTGTACAGTGGCTTGCCTAACCTCAATCTGGCAGAATAATGCCTTTTTGGTTTCTCCTTGGTGCAGCCCTGATTTGTTCATGCAGCTTTCGTTTGGCCTCAAGGCTCCACTTCAGGGCCAATTAATGTTTTGATAATCCAGGTAGGTCCAGCTTGGGTTTCTCAGCCCCTGCTAGGCAGGCTGGACATCTTTGTAAGGCTGTCTGAGGTGACGGCTGAACTTCTCCTAATTGCTGATGCTCCAAATGGATCCTCCTCTTTGAACATAATGTGTGAGAGAGAGCCTCTGAGAAATCTGCCAGAGCCCTACACAATAGGCTGGCAGAGGTATGCAAGGACACTGGAGGGATACTTCTTAAAATTGCTTCTAAATTCTGAAGACCAGCATCATTCAACTCAAGCAATTGGACTCCAGATCTGAGTTCAAACCCTGATCCCAGGATTGGCTCCAGTATGTCACAGATCACAGTTTGCAAAGGGGACTTGAAGCTGAAAGCGCAGCTGGTTGAGAACAGTGGACCTTATGATTCATAATTAATTTATGGAACTCAATGTTGAGAGAATTTTGGGACTTAAAGATCTTACTTGTGGGTCTCTGATGTGACTCCCAGGCACCACTGTGTGCACCACTGGGCACCCATAATTTGGGGCCCAAATCGGCATCACTGCTCTAAGTCTCAGGGTTGTGGGGTCAAGCACCACGTTGGGCAAACTTTTCCTGCGTTGTGGGGGGTTGGACTAGATGACTCTTGTAGTCCCTTCCAACTCTACATTTCTATAGTTCTATCTGAGAGTGAGCAACCAGATCCCTCTCGAGAAACCCACAACCAGGATAGAGAGGCAATACTCCTCTCTTCCTGTTGCCCTCCCCAATGCAGCAACTGGCATTCAGTTCAGCATTCAACCTTTGAATGTGGATGTCTCATATAGTCTTTATGATCAATAGCTACAGGGAAGGTATTTCTCTCCCTCATGAATGCCTGGTCCCTATTTTGTGGACACCATGTCTCCTTACAACAATCCTGGCACCTATGCCCTTTGACCACACCCCATCTGGCCATTGTAACATCTACATTTAGATTCCACCATTCTTCCATGCTGACACTCATTCATTCCATGCTGGTTGTTGGCACCCAGGGTGGGCAACATGCATGTGGCATGGGTGGGGGGAACCAGCCCAGCCCATGCTGCCAGAGTACCCCACCCCCAATGAAGCAAAGCAGGTCATGCTAAGCTGCCTGTCCACCCACTCAGGGTGGAGCCCCCTGGCACCCCCTCCATGCCCCTGCCTCCAGATGCTGTTGGTCTCCATAATCCCTGACAATTGGCCTTCCTGTCTATGGGAGATGGAGTCCACAGAATGGGGGGGGGGGGCAGCAGGTTAGCAAAGGCAGAAACTCCCCAACTCCAAGCATAGCTGTGCTTGCCAAAGAAAGTCCAGTGCATGAGCCAGAGCATAAATACTTAAATGTGTAGCTGAAATTCAAACCTGATGGGAACAAGAAACTTAAGGCACAGGTCATTTAATTCAAAAGTACTAATAAACAATTGCCTGCTAGGCTCTATATTAATTTAAGCTAATGAGGTCCTGTTGTAATCCATGATGAATGGGTGAAGCTCACAGAACATCAACAGGGGAAAGCCAGAGTTGGGCGTCATAATAATTAGTTGCAGTTATAGTAATTCATAACCCATAGGAACAACAAAAGGGGGGAAAGTCTCTTTGCTTAATAATCTGATCGATAGCCAAGGTCCATGTATCTTAATTCCAGTTGGATTTCCCTTTACAACAATAAATGGGGCTTTCTTAGGAATAATGGAATCCATTAATATGTGTTTTCTGCTGCCTTTATAGCAAAACAAGCTATTATTTTACTAACCATGTATCCTTACCAATGTAGTAAATATGAACCTGGACAGTATAGACTTAAAACAACTCCATGTTTTCAGAGTTCAAACACCCGCATTTCTTGAATTTGAGTCAAGTCTGGGATGGATCCAGGAGCCCTCCCTACCAAATCTGAAGTTTAAAGGCTGCCATATTTAACCATTGGTCCTTCAAGTGCAGTACTGGATAGCCAACATGGTGTCCTCCAGATGTTTTGGAGTTCGTGACCATTGGTCGTGCTGGCTGCATCTGATGGGATTTGGGGTCCAACAACATCTACAAGGGAGTATGTTGGCCACCACTGACCTACACTGACTGCCAGCAGTTCTCCAGAATTTCAGTCAGAGGTTTTCCTAAGCCGCTGGTGCCTTCTCTGCGGGGTGCCCAGGCACTCACAAAATTTCCAATGAGGGGGCTAGGCCCCCTCAATATTCCACAGCCAGGCGGGCTCCAGTGGGCCCTCCCTCACACACACACGCCAGGCACCCACAACGTTGAGCAGAACCCAGTGCACCTGTCCTAAACCCTGCCTAGAGATGCCAGGAATTGAACCTGGGATCTTCTCTATGCTGGGCATATGCTCCACCACTGAACTAGTGTCCTTCTCCAAAATTGAAGCATTTTGAAAGAAGGAGTAATCAACTGGCAAAGTCTCTGGTCTCTGCTGGGACCTGAAAAACATCTACTTCAGGTCTGAATTTCGCAAATGTGGTCTGGCACCAGAAATCTGATTTCAGAGAAAGGGTTGCATGTCAGTCGTAGAGCACCTGCTGTTCATGTAGAAGGTCCCAGGTTCAATGCCTGGTAGGGCTGAGAGACACCTGCCTGAAACCCTGGAGAGTCACTGCCAGTCAGTATAGACATTACTGAGCTGTGGGCTGGCTTAGTATAAGGTGTGACTCAGCTTCCTCTGTTCCTAACTGTGTTTTTCCATTATTTTCTTTAAACTGGGCTTTTTACATTTAAAGGGTTGTGGTGCCCTCCAGCTGTTGGCTGGGACTGATGGCAATTGGAGTCCATTAACATATGAGGAAAAGGGAACACAATTTACTCATCCTTGTTCAAAAAGCAGCATGGAGACATGTGCAACATTTTGTTCTGACCACTCCCTGCCTCCCAACTGGGAGGGTCCCCCACCTTTGTTGTAGAAGATGGACCATATTCTGAGAGCCAGCCGAGGCACAGCAGCTAACGGTGCTTCACTGTCTGCATCAAATTGCATAGGTACCTAGATTGGTTGAGTTGCTTTGGCACAGAGGCATCCTTCCACATTCCTGGAAATAACAATGCAACAGTAAAAATTAAAAGAACTAACAATTTGCTGCCATTTGGTGACACCAAAAGCCAGCTGTCCGAGGTAGGCTCCTCACTCAGCCTAACATGAAAGCAAGTGAAGCCAGATGGAGAGAATCATAACAACAACAACAATTTATTATTTATACCCCACCCATCTGGGTGGGTTTCCCCAGCCACTCTGGGCAGCTCCCAATAGAATTAAAGCACAACATCAAACATTAAAAACATCCCTGAACAGGGCTGCCTTCAGATGTCTTCTAGAAGTCAGATAGTTGTTTATTTCCTTAACATCTGATGGGAGGGCATTCCACAGGGCGGAGTCCACTACTGAGAAGGTTCCCTGGTTCCCTGTAACTTCACTTCTCGCTGGGAGAGAACCTCCAGAAGGCCCTCAGAGGAGGACTTCAATGTCCGGGCTGAACGATGGGGGTGGAGATGCTCCTTCAGGAATACAGGGCCAAGGCCATTTAGGACTTTAAAGGTCAGCACCAACACTTTGAATTGGGCTTGGAAATGTACTGGGAGCCATGTAGGTCTTTCAGGAGCCAGCATGGTACAGTGGTTAGGAGCGGTGGACTCGTAATCTGGTGAACCAGGTTCGCTTCCATTCTCCTCCACATCCACCTTGAGCTAGTCACACTTCTCTGAGGTCTCTCAGCCTCACTCACTTCACAGAGTGTTTGTTGTGGGGGAGGAAGGAAAAGGAGATTGTTAGCCGCTTTGAGACTCCTTAAGGGTAGTGAAAGGTGAGATATCAGGTCCAAACTCCTCCTCCTCCTCCTCCTCCTCCTCCTCCTCTTCTTCTTCTTCACCGCAGCCACTCCCAGTCACCAGTGTAGCTGCTGGATTAGTTGTAGTTTCTGGGTCACCTTCAAAGATAGCCCCACATAGAGTGCATTGCGGTAGTCCAATCGGGAGATAACTAGAACATGCAACACTCTAGCAAGACAGTCTGCGGGCAGGTAGGGTCTCAACCTGCATACCAGATGGAACTGGTAGACAGCTGCCCTGGACACAGAATTGACCTGTGCCTCCATGGACAGCTGTGAGTCCAAAATGACTCCCAGGCTGCGCACCTGGTCCTTCAGGGGCACAGTTACCCCATTCAGAACCAGGGAATCTTCCACACCAGCCCGCCCCCTGTCCTCCCAAAACAGTACTTCTGTCTTGTCAGGATTCAACCTCAATCTGTTAGCTGCCATCCATCCTCCAACTGCCTCCAGACACTCACACAAGACCTTCACTGGTTCTGATTTAAAAGAGATGTAGAGCTGGATTGGCGCCTGAACCCCTTAAGCCTGCCTCTGTGTTTACATCCTTCCTGGAGGTGTGCTCAACAGCGAGACCTCAGACTGGGAACGTCAGTTGGTCTCCATCACTGTCACTAATAATGCTTCCAGAGTCAACCAGCTCCTTGGAAGACTCCCTTTCTCTGGGCTCTCTTCTAGCTCTCCCACTCCCACTGACAACAGAGAGTCTGATCTAGAAAGGGAGGGTTGTGGAATCTGCAGGGTGTCATTTTGAAAAGTCAGGCCTTCTCCTGCTGGCTCACTCTCCCCACTTCCCCTGGTCTGCTGGGTCCTGGAGAGGTTCCTGACACCCCCTGATGATCTCTACCAGTGGCTTCATATAGATGTTTAAAAGCATGGGGGAGAGGATGGAACCCTGAGGCATCCCACAAGTGAGAGCCCAGGGGTCTGAACACTCATCCCCCAACACCACTTTCTGGACATGGCCCAGGAGGAAGGAGCAGAACCAGTTCTGCTGGATCTCTCAGTGGCCTTTGATTCCACTGACCATGACACCCTTCTGGACTGTCTAGAGATGCTGGGAGCTGGGGGCACAGATTTCACCTTTGTCCCTAGCCCGCTGGAGATCATCGACCAGCGTGACCAAGGCAGTTTCAGTCCCATGATGAGGCATGAATCCCAGTTGGAAGGGATCCAAAGGGTCCGCATCCTCCAGGCGTGCTTGCAGTTCTTCAGCAATCACCCACTCAATCACCTTGCCCAAGAATGGAAGATTTGAGATTGGGTGATAGTTGGCCATATTTAAGGTAAAGGTAAAGGTAAAGGACCCCTGACAGTCCAGTTGTGAACGACTCTGTAGTTGTGGCACTCATCTCGCTTTACTGGCCAAGGGCGCCGACGTTTGTCCGCAGACAGTTTTTCCAGGTCATGTGGCCAGCATGACTAAGCCATTTCTGGAGAAACCAGAGCAGTGCATGGAAACACCGTTTACCTTCCCACCAGATCGGTACCTTTGACGTGCTTTCAAACTGCTAGGTTGGCAGGAGCTGAGACTGAGCAACAGGAGCTCAGGAGCCCCGTTGTGGGGATTCAAACCACTGACCTTATGATCGGCAAGCCCTAGGCTCAGTGGTTTAGACCACAGGGCCGCCCTTGTCCCTCCAGTTGGCCATATTGGCTGGGTCCAAATTTTTTTTTTTTTAAGAAACAGTTGAATAACCACCTCTTTCAGCGGGTCTAGGAAGGCTCACAGAGGGAAGCATTCTCCACCCCACAGAGCCCATCACCCAGCCCTTCCCAGCTCGCTTTTATTAGCCAGGATGGGCAAGGATCAACGAGACAGGTGGCTGGTTTCACTGGTCCAAGCAGCCTGTCCACATCCTCGGAGGTAACAGATTGGAATTGATTCCATGGAACTCAACTAGACAGGACTCTAGCACTCTCCTGCCCTCTCTCAGGATCACAGAGAAGTCCAGTTGTACCAGAAAGTGATCCAACCATGGCACTTCTTTTGTTTCACTTTTGCTTAATGTCAGATCACCCACCTCAGTAGAGGTGAACACCATGTCTATGGCATGTCCATGACTATGTTGGGCCAAATCTATTCAGGGACAGCCCCATGGAGGCCATGCTTTCCATGAAGTCCCGAGTGGCCCCTTGTAAGGTTGTGTCTGCATGGATGTTAAAATCCCATAGGACAACCAAACTAGGTGTCTCCAGGAGCACATCCGCCATGACCTGAAGCAGCTCAGGCAGGGAATCCTTGGTGCAGCGGGGAGGTCGGTACACCAAAAGGAATCCTGTACTGCCCCTATTGCCCAACTTCCAGAACATGCACTCAGAAAACTGGTTCTTTCCAATAGGATGCCTGGTGTAAACTAGTGACTTCCCAAAAATCATAGCAAGCCAGGGGTGTGTAGTGTGAACTCAGAAAACTGAGCATGGTGATGAAGAATGCCTAGCTCTGCCAATCTGAAAGTGGCAGAGTGACATGGGTGCCCCCTGAACAGATTTATGCTCCTCATAATGCCATTAATCCTCTCCTGTAATAACATTAAATCTTCCTATTTATGGCTAGCATAGTTCATAAAGCCCCAAAACCATTTGCAGGCCCAGTTTGTTTTTATTCAGCGGATGATGATCTGCAACCAGCAACCTGTTGCTCTTAGTGATGGGCAAACTCTACTTTGCTTGATTTGCAATTGCAGTTAGAAAACCAAGCTATTCCTCCCCTCCTCACAAAATAGGGAAATAGCTGATTTACTCCCAAACCCATTCTGGCAGTTGGTCCCTGAGGCCAGGGCCAGATGAGGACATTTTGCTGCCTGAGTCAAGGAACAAGACAGCAACCCCCTTCCTATTCCTTATCCAGAGGTCAGCCAGACTAGCAGGCGAAACTGACTCCAGGACTGAAGACATGCCTAGCACTGTGCCAGAGGGCAGGAGGCTAACTTAGGGGGCAGAAGGCAAGACATGCAACACACCCATGCAGCTCTGTCCTCCAGCACCTCCTGGCCGCTCACCTTCGTTTGCCACCTGAGGCTGCTGCCACACCCTGTCTAAAGACAGAGCCAGTCCTCCGTGTGGGGCTCTTGATGACATTGTTGGGAGTATGGCAAGATCAAAATGCTTCCCCACAAGCTTAGTTATTTTTTTCAGCAATGAGGATACCAAAATATCATCACAAGAGTTCTGTTGGATCTGGCCCAACATCCTGTTCTCTCAGTAACCACCCAGATGCCTCTGGGAAACTCCCAAGCAGGACCTGCAAACAATATATCTAAGTGTGACTTATTTGCATTTATTGTTGTTGTTTAGTCATTTAGTCGTGTCCCACTCTTCGTGACCTTATGAACCAGACCATGCCAGGCCCTCCTGTCTTCCACTGCCTCCTGCAGTTTGGTCAAACTCATGTTAGTAGCTTCGAGAACACTGTCCCACCATCTCGTCCTCTGTCGTCCCCTTCTCCTTGTGCCCTCCATCTTTCCCAACATCAGGGTCTTTCATGGATCTCCTTCATGGATCACTGCCTTGTTGTGACGAAGGGGCTTGAATAACTCCAAGAAGCTATGAGCTACGCCGTGCAGGGCCACCAAAGATGGACAGGTCATAGTGGAGAGTTTTGACTAAAAGTGATCCACTTGGAGCAGGAACCGGCAAGCCACTCCAGTATCCCTGCCAAGAAAACTCCATGGACAAAAACAACAGGCATATAAAATTTGCATTTATAGTTGCATCTAACTTTTACTGCATTCATATAATAACATTTTATGGTACTTTTGCAACTATAAGCAACAGAAATAGGCAAACATTAAACCCTTGACATGCTCCTTCTGCTGTGCATAATCTAATAGGAAGAATCATTTCATGATGTGGGGAAAGTGATCTCCTTTTAGAAAACAGCCTTGAATATTTGTAACACAGAGAGACTGGAAATTGAAATATAAGCAATTGCATTACCTTTCCTGGTTATTGTTTTTTATTAGATGGTGCCCCTCTGGAGGCTTCACCCAGGGCAAAAAATGCAGCTAGGCTGGGATCCTCTCCCACATTTCAATGCTGATTTTCTGGCTGGTGTTGGTAGCCTGGCTTTTGATGTCTCCAGGGCACTTGCCGTTTTGCCCTGGTAGTGAAGAAAGTGTTTGTGGGTCTGGCAGAGTCCTGCCAGACCTGCAGATTTATTATGAGGCAGCCTATTTGTATTGGTTAAAAGAATGGATTATATTGGATAATGCAGACATCCTGGACTTAGAATGTCATGATTTAAAATTTGGCTGGCATGAATGTCTTTGGTATGAGAAGGCAAAAATTTATAAAAGTTTATGAACCATATTCCATCAGTTACACGAAATGTTTAAATTAGATAGAAAAAAGTGGTTTTCTGGACCAAAGCTCACAGTTCAAAAAAGAACTTTTACCAAAAAAAAAAGAGAAACTTTTGTCCAAAATATATAATCTGTTATTATAGTGGGAAACAAAAGACAAGCTTGTTAAAGCCTCAGTGACACACTGGGCAATAGATATAGGTCACAAAAAGATTTTAACCTCTGGAAATGTGCTTTGAAGTTCACAGCATGTTATTCTTTGAAGGAGAACTATTTGAAAGTGATTTACAGATGGTATTTAACTCTGAGTAGGCTTGCTAAGATGTATAAGACTGAATCAGATAAGTGCTGGAAATGCAAAGAGGTTGAGGAAATGTTCTTTCATATGTGGTGGACTTGTAAAAGGGTAAAAGAGTATTGGGAAATGATCCATAATGAATTGATTTATTTTTTTTAAAGTACTTTCCAGGGGGAAAGAGAGTCCTTTCTGTTGGGGATAATTCAGACTGAAATTCCCAGGTGTCAAAAAAGGTTATTTATGCATGCCACTATTGTGGCCCGTGTTTTGTTAACCCAAAAATGGAAAACGAGCGAGGAAAGAAGAAGAAGAACGGCAACTTAAGTTGACAGAATATGCACAGCTTGCAGACTTAACATATAGAATAAGAGAAAAAGAAGAACATACATTTAGAGAATATTGGAAAACTTTTATTGAATAGATGGAAAATAACTGTGTACAGCTGAAAATGTTGGCAGCATTAAGATGAATTCAACAGTGTAAATAAGTTATGATGGTTGTAATAATGGAATACTGAATAGTATAGTTTCTGTAAACTATGCAGGGATTTATGATATGTAAAATGAACCATGGAAAAAGAAGAAGGGAAGTCATTGATATCTTAAGGATGTAAAAATGAGTACTTTAAACTGTAAAACAGAAAAATGAAAGTGTTTGTGATGCAGAGGCTGTGATACGAACACAGCTCTAGCAGCCATTGTCCGTTCTCATTCATGCTGCCAATACCCAAAGCCAATGAAACAATCCTGGCCTTACATGCCATTTGAATTCTGGTCTTGTAGGTACTGCCCGACACGCTCACAACTATGCCACACTGGCTCTTACACAATAAAATGCAGCCACTATGACTTGTTGTGGTTCCAGCACAAGGATTCAGCAATAGCACAACCTGGAAAGTCTGCCCTGATTTCATCCCATAGTCAAACACTTGGTCCCTGTCGCTCTGATGTGCCTTAGGTTTCCATTGCATATGCTAGCTGTCAGGGGTTCAGGAGCAGAGGCACAGGAGAGGGAGGAAATGGAGAGCGAAGGGGAGGAGTCCGAAGGAAATGTCAGCGATGACAGCGATCCGAGGTCTCTGAGTCTGTCCAGTGAATCAGAGGATTCACAAAAAGGGGCTCCCATGGTCAGGGCAAGGGGAGTACCCAGGGGGGCACTTCAGGGAGAAGGGGCCAGAGGGGACTCAGAGAGCAGCAGCTGGAAATCTGGACCAGCGTCCACACCAGAGGGAAGTAGGGGGGAGGAGTCCCAGGCATCGGGATCAGGCGGCGCGCTACCAGCGGGAGAACATGAGGCAGGATTGACCACGCCTCCGTCAGGGAGCGAGGAAACGGTTAAGAGGAAGGTTAAACGCGCGCGCGCGCCAAGTTCAAATGTACAGGAAGGCGGCACAGTTGGCAGCCTGGGTAGGGAGCCAAGTCCTAAAGCCCGCCGAAGAGAGCGGGAGGAGTCAGGAGGGTCAACGTCTGCGTCAGAGGAGTCCAGGAGGGAGGAGACCCCGGGGGGCAGCAGGACCCAGAGGAGAAAGGAGAGAAGGGAGAGGTGGAGTAAGATTAGAGTCTTAAACTGGTGTACAGGGGGCGGAGATTCAGACGGAGCTTCGCCGGTCTAGACTCTAGACGTAGAGCTGGGGCGCTGAGGCTGGGAAATGGAAACTATTCTTCAATAAAGACTTTGATACTTTACTACCGGCTAGCGTTGGTCCTTTGTGAGCTGGGACCAGGAGCCAGCTCTGACACTAGCTGTGGTACTCTTGTCACATATTGGTCTTCCATGCTGTTTCCCTCTTTGTGTTAATGCATAAAAAAGAGTAGAACCTTTCCATCTTTTAATATGAGGTTAGAGGGTGGGTTTTGCCATTAATTACTCCCAGCTGTGTCTTGTGCTTTGTAGGACTGTGTATATTGTACACTGTCCATCCATAGCTTGTTTTGCCTGTAACATGGAGCTTTCTATGTTTCCCTCTCTGGTGCATATATTATGCATCACGTAGGTTGGTGCATGGAGCTAGACTGAAATTTATTTTCAATGGTCTTGTTCGAGAGGGACTTTTTAAAGGGCAAGGAGAATGCAGAGACCTTAGAATCTCCTTCTCTCTTGCTGAATGGTTTCCAGATGACACTCTGTGACCAAAGAGACCATCTTGAAGCCCATGTTTCTTGCTCTCTCCTTACAGTAAGGGGATCCAAAGCAGGAACATGAGAAGCAGTGTTAAAAAGCCCACTGATTGCCAAATGGCACCTCAGCCCTAGGTTGCAGTTGCCACAACGGAATCAAGGCACTATTTCCCCCCAATAAAGTTCATTACAGTGGTACCTTGGGTTACAGATGCTTCAGGCTACAGATGCTTCAGGTTACAGACTCTGCTAACGAAGAAATAGTACCTCAGATTAAGAACTTTGCTTCAGGATGAGAACAGAATTCATGCGGCGGTGGCGAGGCAGCAGCGGGAGGCCCCATTAGCTAAAGTGGTACCTCAGGTTAAGAACAGTTTCAGGTTAAGAACGGACCTCCAGAACAAATTAAGTTCTTAACCCGAGGTACCACTGTATTTTTATAATTCATTTCATAGAATCATAGAATGATAGAATCATAGAGTTGGAAGAGACCACAAGGGCCATCGAGTCCAACCCCCTGCCAAGCAGGAAACACCATCAGAGCACTCCTAACATATGGTTGTCAAGCCTCTGCTTAAAGACCTCCAAAGAAGGAGACTCCACCACACTCCTTGGCAGCAAATTCCACTGTCAAACAGCTCTTACTGTCAGGAAGTTCTTCCTAATGTTTAGGTGGAATCTTCTTTCTTGTAGTTTGGATCCATTGCTCCGTGTCCGCTTCTCTGGAGCAGCAGAAAACAACCTTTCTCCCTCCTCCATGTGACATCCCTTCATATATTTGAACATGGCTATCATATCACCCCTTAACCTCCTCTTCTCCAGGCTAAACATGCCCAGCTCCCTTAGCCGTTCCTCATAAGGCATCGTTTCCAGGCCTTTGACCATTTTGGTTGCCCTCCTCTGGACACGTTCCAGTTTGTCAGTGTCCTTCTTGAACTGTGGTGCCCTGAACTGGACACAGTACTCCAGGTGAGGTCTGACCAGAGCAGAATACAGTGGCACTATTACTTCCCCTGATCTAGATGCTATACTCCTATTGATGCAGCCCAGAATTGCATTGGCTTTTTTAGCTGCCGCGTCACACTGTTGGCTCATGTCAAGTTTGGCTCATTTCATTTATATGCCACTTTATATTTTAAAGAAAAAAATCTCAAAGCAGTTTACAACACATTAAAACACCAAATAAAACCATCCAGAATACTAATTTTTAAAAATCAAGGAAACTTCTCTAAGTGACGTTTTGCTTTTCCCATATTTATTTACCTACTAAATTTGTAGAGCTCTAACAGCGGAAGTCCTCTAGGAAGCCAGTGTGTCGTAGTGGTTAGAGTGTTGGACGAGGACCTGGGAGATCAGGGTTCAAATCCCCACTCAGTCATGAAGTTCACTAGGTGACCTTGGAGTCAGTCGCAGCCTCTTCACCTACCTCACAGGGTTGTTGTAGGAAGAGGGTGAACCATGTATTTCTTGGAGAAAAAGTTGGGCTATCTGCTTAAGAAATCTGGAGAGGCTAGCCAGACGGAGATGTCAGTTGCCAATTGGCATCCAGAGATCTCCATGTGGCTGCAATTGCACCCACGCCAGTAGCAAAACGCACCTGGTGCCTGGCGAATTTCTATTTCCGAGACAAGAGCCCTGCTGAATCAGGGCAATGGCCCATCTAGTCCAGCATCCTCTTCTCACAGTGGACCCCCAGAAGACTGTTATGAGGAGCCTGAAAGCAGGTCCTGAGAGCACAGCATTCTGGGGAGGGCTCAGCCAATGTCGTGCCTTCCAGGTGCTTCTAGACTACAACTCCCATCTTTCCCAACCATTGGCCAAGCTGGTTGGGGCCCAGAATCAAAGAACTGTAGAGTTGGAAGGTACCTTGAGTACTCTGTATTATTATTATTATTATTATTATTATTATTATTATTAATGTGGCTATTATGGGGAATACTTGGCTTTCACCCACCCATCTCCAGCCATGAAAGTGACACCCACAAAAATCTGCCAGCTGTGAAGGGGCATCATATTCTTGTGGGGGGGGGGAGGATTGCCTCAGCCTGCAATCATACAAATTATTGGCAAGAAAGACAGAAGGCTATGCATTTTGCTAGCAGCCACACATCCCTTACAATGCCTAGTTTCACCCTTTGGATTAAACTAAATCAACCCCCCCCCCCCTTTTCTGTTTAAACACATTGTTCCTCATCACCCTTCCCAGTGGCATAGGGGGAGGTGGAGAGGGAGGATTATTTTCTACCTTCTGCGCTGCAGACATTTTCAATATTTAGACTGCTATTGTGAGCTTATTAAATGGATTTGTCTATACGCTTTGGGAGTATCCTGTTCTTCCAGCCTTTCTGATACATCTTGCAGTTTGAACTAATACACACACAGAGGCACACATGGGAGAGAGGGGAAAGTTAGAATAGAATCAGTGCTCACGCGTTCCCTGGTACAGCCTACTCTAGCAACTGCACCACCAACTTCAGAACGTGCATGGCAAATTATGCGCTCAAGAGCACATCTTAATTGGTGGCACTGAGCTTTCTGCCTGGAGGGAGAAAGAAATGAATGGTGGTCTAGCTCTTGTGCTAGGACTGCACCACATGCATGGCTGTTCTTAGTGCAAGGGCTCATTGACATCACCATTGCATTGTGATGGGAGTTGTGCTTAGTATGCAAGTTTGAAAAACCATAAAAGAATGATGGAATCCCTTGATGGAAAAGTGCAAGGTTTATCCAGCCATATTAGCATAAGGCAGGCTTGTTCTCTGTCACACAAGGGTCTATTGAGCCTACTCTTAACCTGCAATGACTCTCCTAGGAATGGGGCAGAGACTCTCTCAGCCCTTGAGTATGGAGCTCCTTTAACTGGAGATGTTGGGGTCTGAACCTGGAACGCTGTGCATGCAAAGGCATTCAGCATCCTGTTTCCAAAAGCAGCCAGTCAAATGCCACTGGAAGTTCATGAACAGGGCATGATGGCTTCCCTTGTCTGGGAACAGAAGTATATCATATCTGCACAAATTTGGCTGCAACAGTGAATTTGGATTGGTGTCGAAATATCTGGGCAATTGGTCCACTACGTACTAGTCATAACCCCAACTGTGAGCAGAAGCAAGAATGCTGATGCAGAAAAGGACAACCCAGAAACAAAGGAGTTTGTATCTCAAGATACAGAGATAAAACTACATTTGGTTTGGGTTTCATTTTGGATGCTCTCTGGGGGGTTTGTTTTGCATTTTTGTGGGTGCATCCGAAAATGGAGGGGTTCGCTGGATCAGGAAGACTTCTGCTGCATGCAGTAGAGATGCTGAATCCAGACCCAGACACCAGTGCTGAGCCTGAGGACAAAGAGCTCCGTGAACCACAAGTCCCAAACTGGGATGTCCAGTCTCACCCTCTGAGATCCTAGATCCTCCTAAGGGATTGACTTTCTACACCAGGATGAACAACTCCTGACCAGAAAGCTATGCCTTTAAGGCTCTCTCTTCTTCATGAAGGGAGTGGAACCTTGGGGGCGGGGGGCAGCACTGTCCAAGAGGAATAAAAGGCCTCAGCTGAGGTCCAGGTCTTGTTAAAGCATGTTGTCTGCTTGGTCCTGCAACCCCAGCCTGCCCCCACTTGTCACCTGCTTATCTATGCCTGGGGTGGGGAACATGTCACCCTCCAGATGTTGTGGGACTCCAAATCCCATCAGTCCTAGCCAACATGGCCAATATTCAGGGATGATGGCAGTTGCAGTCCAACTGTGCTTTTGGTCATGGGTTCCTTATCCTTGGGTGAAGCCTTCCTCATGAGTTCCAGTTACCACTTGTGGTTAGGACAGGACAATACCTAGATCACAACTCATATACCATGTATTACGGTATGCTTCTGCAAACATAGAAGCGGCATGGCTGGTGATGTGGTATCACAGAATCATATAATTATAGAGTTGGAAGGTACCCCGAGGGTGATCTAGTCTGATCTGCAGTGCAGGAATCACAGCAAAATGATCCCTGACAGATGGCCACCCAACCTTTGCTTAAAAACCTCCAAGAAAGGAGAGTCCACCATGTTCCCTGAGAGTTTGTTCCACTGTCAAATGGCTGTTGCTCTCAGAAAGTTCTTCCTGGTGTTTGGTTGGAACCTCCTTTCTTGTAACTTGAAGTTATGGGTTCAGGTCCTGCCCTCTGAAGCAACAGAAAACAAGCTTGTTCCATCTTTCACATGACAACCCTTGAGATATCTGATGGTGGCTCCTCTCAGTCTTCTTTTATTCTGGCTAAACGTACCCAACTCCCTAAACCATTCCTCATATAAGGCTTGGTTTCCAGACCCTTGATCATCTTGGTTGCCCTCCTCTGCACATGTTCCAGCTTGTCAATATATAGTATGCATAGACTGACTCCAATACACTGTAGATCATTGGCAATATACGGTAGGCTGCTTCACCATAAGCTGGAATCCGCTTGCCTCATTCATGTGGGCAGGGTGAGGATTTTGTTCTTTCTCCATTTTGCAGAGTAATCACTTAATTATCTACTACATCCTATACCCTTTTTAAAATGCTGGTTCTTTTTAGGGTTTTTTATTGGGTTGTTGTTTGTATTTTGATTTTATGTATGTGATCCTTTATGTGAACCACCCTGAGACCTACAGGTATAGGGTGGTATAGAAATAAAACTAATAATAATAATAATAATAATAATAATAATAATAATAATAACCCTCTCCCTGACCTGTTTTTGGATCCATTTGTAGAAATAGGCAGAGCAGTCCACATATCCCATAAGCCTTCCTCTGTATCGCCTGAAAACTAATTGTTTGTGAGACAGTCCAAAGGGTGCCCTCATAGTCCTTGTCCTCCTTCCATAACTACCTCAGGTACCTCAAGTTAAGAGCTTAATTCGTTCTGGAGGTCCGTTCTTAACCTGAAACTGTTTTTAACCTGAGGTACCACTTTAGCTAATGGGGTCTCCCACTGCCGCCACTGCACGATTTCTGTTCTCATCCTGAAGCAAAGTTCTTAACTCAAGGTACTATCTCTGGGTTAGTGGAGTCTGTAACCTGAAGTGTCTGTAACCCGAGATACCACTGTACTACCACCAGAATGACAGGCTGCTGTATGTCTAGTGCAGGGGGCTCTTGTTGTGGAGGAAGGAATTTTACTCCAAGCCACTCTTGTCTTCAGGCCATGAGGTTTTTGCCTTCCGCATACCACGAATATACATGGGCATCTATTGTTCCTGTGGAAGATCTGTCACAACATTTTGCTTGGTGGAGGGCATTGGGCAGGCTCTGTAGCTTAGAATGGCCTCCCCATAAGGGGTCCTAGAGGCTAGCATGCTGAGGCCTTGATGCTAGCTCGGGGCTGTAGGCCAGCCTCCACATGCTCCCAAGTTGTGGGTGGGACCCACCAGAATGGCCTGTGTCAGATCCAGAGGCCCCACAGCATCTGACAGTCCATCGAGTCCAACCCCCTGCCAAGAGGGAAACGCCATCAGAGCACTCCTGACATATGGTTGTCAAGCCTCTGCTTAAAGACCTCCAAAGAAGGAGACTCCACCACACTCCTTGGCAGCAAATTCCACTGTCGAACAGCTCTTACTGTCAGGAAGTTCTTCCTAATGTTTAGGTGGAATCTTCTTTCTTGTAGTTTGGATCCATTGCTCCGTGTCTGCTTCTCTGGAGCAGCAGAAAACAACCTTTCTCCCTCCTCTATGTGACATCCTTTTATATATTTGAACATGGCTATCATATCACCCCTTAACCTCCTCTTCTCCAGGCTAAACATGCCCAGCTCCCTTAGCTGTTCCTCATAAGGCATCGTTTCCAGGCCTTTGACCATTTTGGTTGCCCTCCTCTGGACACGTTCCAGTTTGTCAGTGTCCTTCTTGAACTGTGGTGCCCAGAACTGGATACAGTACTCCAGGTGAGGTCTGACCAGAGCAGAATACAGTGGCACTATTACTTCCCTTGATCTAGATGCTATACTCCTATTGATGCAGCCCAGAATTGCATTGGCTTTTTTAGCTGCCGCGTCACGCTGTTGGCTCATGTCAAGTTTGTGGTCAACCAAGACTCCTAGATCCTTTTCACATGTACTGCTCTCAAGCCAGGTATCACCCATCTTGTATTTGTGCCTCTCATTTTTTTTGCCCTAGTGCAATACTTTACATTTCTCCCTGTTAAAATTCATCTTGTTTGTTTTGGCCCAGTTCTCTAATCTGTCAAGGTCGTTTTGAAGTGTGATCCTGTCCTCTGGGGTGTTAGCCACCCCTCCCAGTTTGGTGTCATCTGCAAATTTGATCAGGATGCCCTTGAGTCCATCATCCAAGTCGTTGATAAAGATGTTGAATAAGACCGGGCCCAAGACAGAACCCTGTGGCACCCCACTAGTCACTCTTCTCCAGGATGAAGAGGAACCATTGATGAGCACCCTTTGGGTTTGGTCAGTCAGTCAGTTACAAATCCACTGGGTGGTAGCATAGTCAAGACCGCATTTTACCAGCTTCTTTACAAGAATATCATGGGGCAGCTTGTCAAATGCCTTGCTGAAATCAAGGTAGGCTACATCCACTGCGTTCCCTTCATCTACCAGGCTTGTAATTCTGTCAAAAAACAAGATCAGGTTAGTCTGACATGACTTGTTTTTCAGAAATCCATGCTGACTATTGGTGATCACAGCATTCCTTTCTAGGTGCTCACAGATTGTTTGCTTAATGATCTGCTCCAGAATCTTCCCTGGTATTGATGTCAGACTGACTGGGCGGTAATTATTTGGGTCCTCTCTTTCCCCCTTTTTGAAAATAGGGACAACATTTGCCCTCCTCCAGTCTGCCGGGACTTCGCCTGTTCTCCAGGAATTCTCAAAGATGACTGCCAGTGGTTCTGAGATCTCATCTGCCAGTTCTTTTAATACTCTTGGATGCAGTTCATCTGGCCCTGGAGACTTGAATACATCTAAACTAGCCAAGTATTCTTGTACTATCTCCTTAGTTATTCTGGGCTGTGTTTCCTCTGCTGAATCATTTGCTCCAAATTCTTCAGGTCGGGCATTGTTTACTCTATCGGAGAAGACTGAGGCAAAGAAGGCATTGAGGAGTTCAGCCCTTTCTGTGTCCCCTGTTTGCATTTCACCATCTTCTCCTCTGAGTGACCCCACTGTTTTTTTGTTCTTCCTTTTGCTACGAACATACCCATAGAAGCCTTTTTTGTTGCTTTTAACCTCTCTAGCAAGCCTGAGTTCATTCTGTGCTTTAGCTTTTCTAACTTTGTGTCTACACGTGCTGGCTATTTGTTTGAATTCCTCTTTGGTGGTTTCCCCCTTTTCCATTTTTTGTACACATCCTTTTTTAATCTTAACTCAGTTAAAAGTTCTTTAGATAGCCACCCTGGCTTCTTTAGGCACCTTCCATGTTTCCGTCTCATTGGTATTGCCTGAAGTTGTGCTTTACTATCTCCCTCTTAACAAACTCCCAGCCATCATGAACTCCCTTTCCTTTTAATATTACTGTCCATGGGATCTCACCCAGCACTTCCCTAAGTTTTATGAAGTTGGCTTTCTTAAAGTCAAGAAATTGAGTCCTAGTATGCTTGGCTGCTCCTTTCCGCTGTATAGTAAACTTCAGAAGAGCATGATCACTTGCGCCTAATGATCCTTCCACTTCTACCCCATTAACCAGGTCATCAACATTGGTTCGGACCAGATCTAAAATGGCTGTTCCTCTTGTTGCTTCTCCCACTTTCTGGACAATGAAGTTGTCTGCAAGGCCAGTGAGGAATCTGTTTGACCTTATGCTCTTGGCTGAGTTTGACATCCAACAAATATCCGGGTAATTGAAGTCCCCCATTACTACTATCTCCCTTCCTTTTGCATGCTTGGCCATCTGTTCCAGGAAGGCATCATCTATGTCCTCCGTTTGGCTTGGGGATCTATAGTAAACTCCCACAATGAGGTCACTGTTATTCTTCTCTCCCTTAATTTTGACCCAAATACTCTCACTTGTCACCCCTCCAGACATGGCACCTGGGGTGCACTACCCCCCTTGCAATGCCACTGGGGGAGAGAGAGAGGTTTTTTACACTGGGGGAGAGAGAGAGAGGTTTTTTGCAGCATTTTTATCCGTTTCTTTTGCATATCCTGCCAGCAATGCTCCGGACTCTCAGTCTAGCATGCTTTTCACTTTGGGAGCAGCTTAAAAGGGGATATTCTAAAGGTCTAACAGCCAATATTTCCAAACTTTGTTTTGTGATTTTAAATCTCTGCTGGGGCTCTCTCACCCAAGAGTACTTGCTCATTTTTATTATACCTGTACTTTTAAACAGACCAAATTAACTAACAGTGGGCTCCTCCCCCACCTTGTATTATCATTACTTCTCTTTGGGCAAAATGATGCTTACAATAAAGGCACAATATTTCATTAGGGCTTTTTAACATCTGAACCATTCTTACCTGTTTTGGAAACCAATCTAATGCTAGATCAAAAGCAAATAGGGCTTCTCAAAATTATTATTTTAAAAATGACATGACAATCCTTTGGCAAATATTCAAATTTGTACGGGCATGTTGAGAATTTCTATGAAAGGGACTTGGTTGACTTTTAATTCAGATGAATTATTCAAAGACATTGCAGTGTATTACTTTATGACTTTTAATGAACCTTGGGATAGGAAGGGTGCTCAAATCTAAATAAGTAATATATGTATTAAAGGTTTCCTTATAAAGATTTTGACATTTGTAGAATCAATGCAAAGTTTTGATCCGGACTGAAGGGCATTGTGTTTTCAGGCTGGATGCGAGAAAGTCAACTCATGGCAGTGAGATGATAACTTGCTGACTTGAATGGATCCAGACCATACAAATAGATAATGTATTTGTTGGGAGGGGGGAGACATTTAGTGGTGTTCTAACCATTAACTGGAATCTCTTTTCAGGAAAATTGAGTTGCAGCTTGCAGTAAGAGATGTGTTGACTGATGGGATATGACATGATGTTGCAGCCCAGAATAAAGCTAGAATGTTAATCAATGCACAGCAATGCTACAACATTTAGATTAGTTTCTGCTGAGGTATCTGTCATGTCTTTCCCTAAAAGAATCATGGGACTTGCAGTTTTGGTGATGATACAGTGAATTCTTAGAAAGAATGTTCCATTAACATTTTCTTAAAGAAATGAAAATATCCAAGAGTAGGGGTGTGTCCTCTCCCCACACCAGCAAGGTGAATTACTAAGTGTGGGAACAGGAGACGATATATTGATTATTAATATCCTTCCTAACTTGCACTAGCAAGTTTCTTCACTGAGCAGAGTGCATTCCCCTTCTTACACAGCAAATAACTGGCTGCAGATGCATGTGAGCCTCTTAAGACAATAAACAATTCAATCTGGCTTGCCCAACTGTGATATGTTCTATTATTCCTGGTAAGACCCCTTTGATGCCTCCTAAAAGAATAAAGACACCACAGTCTTATTCATAAGTAACAAAAAGTAGTTTTACTCACGATCAGGCAGAGCACAATGTGATCCTTGAAGGAAGGCTTTAGGCTTACAAACATGTACAAACAGGTTTACCCCATATGGGAGATAACCTGGGGGAAAGTTCAGGTGAATCAGGAAATCCGCAGGACGAAAACGAAGATTGAAGAGAGAGAGGTGTCTGCATGACTTGGCCTTTTACCAGGTCTGGAAAGGTCACGCCCACCTACTAGTCGCATGAAAGGAAGGATGCTCCAGCATGAAAGGAAGGATGCTCCAGGAGGAACAGGAAGTTTCGTCTGGCTGGACCAAACATTCCCTTGCATGTCCACTCTAGCAAAACAAGGAATGTTATATTTGACTGCTCCCAGTGGATTACATCCCACACCAAGGAATCTCAAAACAACAACAACAAAACACAGCTTAGAATAATTAGAAACACAGCTATCAAATAATTAATAATTTTGCACTTCCTTAATCTTCCTGAATGGTTTCACATATTTTGCCTGGGGGGGTGGGGAAGCAGAGGGTTTAAGAAAATGTCTATCTGAATGTTAATTTGCTATTATTTTGGTACCTTCCCTTTCCTCAGGGGTCGGCTTTGGTAATATGACACCCTGAGCAAGGATGTCATAGGTTGTTGTTGTTGTTTTGCACCCCCTCGGCTCGGCACCCCGTGCAGGGGAACCATCTTAAATTCAGCGCTTAAATTCAACTCCCACCAGCCTCCACTAGCATGATGGGGAAATGCATTCCAGTGATCTCTAGAGGGCACCAGGTTGGTGACCCCCTGCTTTTCAGAGTAGGGGGACATAAACATCTGCACAACAAGAAGCCCTCTGATTGGTGCAACATGCCTTTATCAACAATGGATGAAGCAATGATGCTGAGATGTGGTAGGCCAGTGTGAGACTAGGAAGGATACGACCCAACTCTCCATTTGGGCATGAACCTCCCTGGCTGCCCTTGGGCCTGTTCTTCTGTCCTTCTGTCTCAACCTAACCAACTTCACAGAGGTGTTCTGTGGATACAATAAGTGAGGGAAGAAAGCAGATGTGCTGCCCTGAGCTCCCTGGAAGCTGCCCTGTAATGAGCCAGACCACCAGTCCATGTAGCTGAGCATTGGCAGTGCCAGGCCGTTAGTCAACATGGCGCCCTGCAAATGTTGCTTGATTCAAACTCCCATCCACCCCCTCCATCCAGCCTGGCCATTGATCAGGGAGGATGGGAAGTGCAGCTCACCAGAACAGCAGCTCTGGCTGGTCTGTTCTGACAGGCAGCCGCTCTCCAGCATTTCCCAGTCCTATCTGGAGATTCCAGGGACTGAACTGGGGGTCTTCCCTGCTACTATAGATATTCATATATACATTTATGCTGTCCTGGTTTAGCTGACATTTTGAGTCACAGCAAGATATTTTGAGCCCTTGTGAAAGCTTTCGAAATGCATTTTTGCTTCATCTGGAAGTGCCTGTGTGCGATGGATGGAGAATAGATGAGTCACATCAAGAAAGTGAGATTTCAATGAAGTCCCATGTTTCATTCTGTCAGAGCCCTTTTACACATTTTCTGATCAGGTAGGTGCTGTCTCTCCCTCCTCTCCATTGCTAGCCTCTCGTGATCACTGACTTTATATTTCTTAAAAAGGAAAAAACAAGAAATAAAATAAACCCCTTAATGGATCTTGGGAGATACGACACTCATCCATTATGAGGTAGAAATTGCCTGTAAAGGAAAGATGCCATGAAACCTTATTAAACTGGGTTATTGCCAGAAGGATGTCTCCCAGCTGATGTATTTCTCAAGGAAGGAATCCTCCCCTCCTGCCCACAGCTTACAGGGGAAGAAGGGCTGTGGCTCAGTGGGAGAGAACATCTGTTTGGCAGACAGAATGCTCCAAGTTCAATCCCCAACATCTCCAAGAAGGACAAGGAATGTCCTGCCTGAAACCTTGGGGAGCCTCTCAGATAGTGTAGATGAGGCATGTCCATAGTCAATTTAATCCGGCCCCCAAGGAAGTTTGTTTCCTGGGCAAAATTCCCAAAAAAGCTTCACAAATGTAATCCTAAAAAAAAATAATGAAACAATCTTGGGGTTAAATACTAAAGAAAGCTCAACAACTCTGGGCTAAAATTGCAAACAAAGCTCAACAACTCTTAAATCCTAAAAAAAGCTCAATAACTTTGGTCGGCCCTCATGCATGTTCACTTCATCAAATCTGGCCCTCTTTGAAAAAAGTTTGGGCATCCCTGGTGTAGACAATACGGACAGGCTGTTGGCCTGACATGATATAAGGCAGTTTCTTATATCACTGTGTCTCTCTGCTTATTATTTATTTTATTATTAATTCAGTTTGTGGCCCTCCTGTCCTCCCAAAGGATCCCAGGGCAGCATGCATCAAAAGGTTAAAGGCCACACTGTTTTGGTTGCAACAGCTGGGTTTGCATATCAGCCCAGCCCAGACATCAACCACAAAAGACTCAAGTAGAGCAGAATATGTTGATTTTGATGCATGGGGTAAATATGTCAGTTTTGGTTTCTCTCAGTTTCTCATTTGTCTAATCTTATATTCAGTTTCCATATCAGTTTCCATTTCTTTCTTTTAAAAAAAAAAATCCTTATGGAAATTTATCAGCATTTTGGTGCGAATTTCTGGCAAGATGCACTTGTCTGCATGTAATTTTGAGACCTTCTATATGCAAAACAGCCACACCCCCAACATGATGTTTTAGCATCTGTTTGAAGTTAAACCAAGAAAATCTTTAATTTAAAAAATATACGGTATATTAAAAAAAGAAAAACACACACTTAGACAAAAGAAGAGAAGCAGCCCTGATCATATCCAAAGTCAGTGGCATCGCAAGGGGGAGTGGGGTGGGGAATCGCCCCGGGTACCATCCTTAAGGGGGGTACCACCCTGAAGGCCCCCCACCCGCGACTCCCAAGCCTGCAGTGATTGGCAAAGCACCCCCCATTTGTGTCAGGACCTTGCGAGAAGGTGTGCACGCACGGGAAATGGCACCAGAAAGGTTCCTCTTGAATGAGCTGGGTGAATGAGCGTGAAGCTACAGCGTCTCCCGGAAGGGAGGGAGCGAGAGGAGGTGCATGCGATAGAGGGGGGGCTCCCTTTGCTTCCTCCAGCGACTGACAAGAAGGAGGGGGAGGCACCCTCACGTCCGATAAGCCACGAGCAAAAGGGCTCGAAATGGAATGCAGCAGCAGGCACGGGTTGGCTTGCTCTTGGTCCCAGGTGCCGACCGGCCTGCTCCTGCCTCCCTGAGAGGCTCTGCCCCCTGACTCTGGCAGCAGCTGGGAGAGAGAGAGAGAGAGAGAGAGAGAGAGAGAGAGAGAGAGAGAGATGGGCGCTCCTAGCTGGCAACCAGTGGCTCAAAGGGGCAGGGACACATTACACACACACACACACACACACACACACACACACCAGCCCCACAGTCAGCCTTCAGGTATTGTTGAGCTACAACTCCCTTCATCCCTGACCACTGGTCCTAGTAGCTAAGGACGATGGGAGTTGTAGTGCAACAATATCTGGGGATTCGAGTTTGAGAAAGGTGCACATCTGTATATGAACACACACATATATTTACAGTTCTCTTTTCTGCCCCTGTTTAAAAACAAACCTAGCCAGATGCTTAGAAAGTTGAGGTAATTTTAATCTGTTTTAGTATTTTAACTTTTGTACGTTTTAAAGTAGGGTTGTACATTTTTCTTGCTTTTACCGGCTTGCCTTTTGTAAACTACTTTGGGGATTTTCCCACAGTTTAGGGGATTCCACAGAGAATACAATCTTCTGGGCCACCCCCACCCCCAATTCTGAGGGCTGTGAAACTCCCAAGAGCTTCCCCTCTGCTGAGCCTCTGTGTGAGGTTCTGCACCTGTGAGGTCTTTCAACTACGTGAGGCCTAAGTTATTTAGGGCTTAAAACACTAAAGTGAGTACTATAAAATGCAGCTCTTAGAACAGGGCCTATATGAGGTTATGTTCAGGGTTTATTTTCATACAATCCAGCTTGAGGGAGTACATGGTTCTGGGACAGTTAGCTTAGCACAGTATTTAAGTGTGCTCTGTATCATTCGGTTCAAAAAGACGTAGTGTATTATTACTATTATTTAAATTTATTGGTTTTTTTACCAAGGTAATTCAAAGCAACTTTCAATATATGTACATACAAACACATGTACATATGTGTACATTGAAACCAGCATAAAAGGAAAAATAAAAACCCTAAAGGAAAATCCTATTTTTAAAAGACGGGATTAAAATATTCCACCCACTCAAGGCCAAAGATAATTAAGAGGCAAAGGCCTGGTTAAAAATGATTTTTATATAATGATGGTGCCAGAACATTCCACAAACAGGGAGTCCACAAAATGGAAAGGTCCATTTTCACATCACCACCCTCCAGATCTTCCAGATGATGAAAGCCAGGTCCAGGGTGCTTTATATGGGCAGAGGTGGTCTTTGAGGTACAGTACTGGGGTCCTTGGGTTAAACCACAAAGCCTAGGACCTGCTGATCAGAAGGTCGGCGGTTTGAATCCCCGCGACGGGGTGAGCTCCCATTGCTCGGTCCCTGCTCCTGCCAACCTAGCAGTTCAAAAGCACGTCAAAGTGCAAGTAGATAAATAGGTACCGCTCCGTCGGGAAAGTAAACGGCGTTTCCGTGCGCTGTTCTGGTTCGCTAGAAGCAGCTTAGTCATGCTGGCCACATGACCCGGAAGCTGTACGCCGGCTCCCTCGGCCAATAAAGCGAGATGAGCGCCGCAACCCCAGAGTTGGTCATGACTGGACCTAATGGTCAGGGGTCCCTTTACCTTTACTGGGGTCCTGAACTGCATACGGCTTTATAGGTCAAAAGCAGCACTTTGAATTGGGCTTGGAAACGAACTGGTAGCCAGTGTAGTTAGGCCAGGAATTGTGTTATGTGCTCAAGCAGTCTTGCTGGTTTGGGGGGGGGGAGGAGAAGTGGTGCCTAGGAGAGCTCCACAGCCCAGCTGGTTTGAGGAGAGAGAGAGAGAGAGAGAGAGAGAGAGAGAGAGAGAGAGATCACACTCTGGTTTAGGGGTGGAGAGGAGAGGAGGGAGGCAAGAATGAGCCGTGTCTCTGACGAGGCAAGGCAGGATCAGGACCAGTAACAGTATCACCTGCATGGCTTTCTTTGACAGAGGGGGGTGGAGGGAGGGAGGGGGAGAAGGCGGGATCTGCATCATGATCACCTGCATAGTTTTCTTTGACAGATTTCAATTTCAGTGTTGGGGGGGGGGGGGTGACAAAAAAATTCCGCACCGGGTACCACCTGGCCTTGCTACGCCACTGTCCAAAGTGTGAAAAGAGACCTTTCAAGGGGCCACAAAACAAATGAGTTTATAACAGGCAAAGCAAATGAATTGCATAATCCAGTGGTGTGATAGGAGAGACTTTCCATTCTGAGGCGACTTATCATAACTTGCTCAGTATTTGGCTGTGCTCTGCCATCGGAGAAAAGATTCCTCATATCTTGATTCCTGCTCCTCTGTGGCGTGTCTTACATGAGCAAAATCATTGAACAAATTGCTATATTCTTGGGCTAGGCTGTATTTCTTTTCCCACCCCCCTTCTTCTTCGTTCTAATAGCTGAGCATAATCTGTTGTTTTGGTCATAGTCTCATTGTGCTGTACAGCGTTTGATGGTTATAGTGTGATTTACTATGCATTTAGGCCATGTGCTCTGCTTTTTGCTGTACTTGTCCCTGATTCACACAACCTCACACTAACTGCCTCCATTGTTTATGGAGGATTAGCACATTTGTGCAATTGGAGATATCTAACAACAAGCATTAAGGTGTAATTGTTCTAAATGCTGCTATTTAAAAAGCATAACTATAGTATAATTGCAATGTAACTACTGTCAATAACATTACTTAAAGAATGGCCAATTAAGTCATCATCTATTATCATTTAACCAATTAAGCAATGAAACTTGGCTCCCACCTCTTGCAAGGTTAGAGGGTGGAGTTGGGGGTCTCCTACACAGAGGAGGGTTAGCCAACACCATGACCTCCATCTGCTGTGTGATTCAGTCATCCGTGGACCTTGACTAGGCTAACTGACAATGATGGGAGCTAGAGACCAAGAGCGTGCAGAAGGTTTGGTGGTGTTGGCCATGTTGGAGACACAGTTGCTTCAACTTTGAGATCTGGGGCTCCAGCAAGATTTTTCAGCCTCCTCTGTCACTCACTTCAAAACTATTTGGACTCTCTTTCTAATGCTCATGTTGAATGCATGAAAACCATTTCTCTCACTGCCCCTCCCCAACTTAAGTTCAGTTCTCCATATTTCTACATCAGTTTGCAATTTTCTTTTTCAAGTGCTCATGAAACTTCATCAGAATTTTGGTGCAAAATCCTCCTAATATGCACATTGTTGTATGTAATTTTGCCTAATATACACATTTTCAAAAAAAGTATTTTCCGCCAATATAGGGCATTTCTGCATGTTATTTATTCTAAAATGTGTGCATTTTTCTGACCACTGTATCCTAATATATGCATTGCTTTGGCTCTTATATTCCCCAAAATTTTCGGCCTTCTTAAAAAAAAAAAAAGGTCAAAAGGCACTTAAAATGGAATTTAAGTTTTATTCTCTTTCTATTGTATTACTATGATTGTGCTGTGCAGACTTTTGTATTCCCATGCTATCTTAAGTTCTAGATGTTTTAAATGCATTGTGTGTTTTGTACTATTAGCATATTGTTACATGCTATCCCCAGTCTCTGAGCAGGAAGAAACTCCAGGGGTTCCTGCTCCTATGCAAGGCTCAGTTTCCTTGGAATTATGGTCAATGATGCTTGTCGTGTCTTTGGGGTATATGGCTTTATTTTCACATATACACAACCTAAGCATAGGATGGTGGGACTCGCAGCATTAACATTCACCACAGCTTTATATCCAGCATGGAGCAAGGTGGTATGTCTTCTGTTTACAGCTTACAGTTTACAGCTTCCATCTTCCATCTCTCTCTCTCACTCCCCCCCCCCCACACGAACAACAAATTCTCCTATTGTTCTGAGAGGCCTATCCATTTACTTCCATGGCACAGAGCTTCTTTGGATATGTTAAAAGATGGTATTTAACTAGCCAGTCAAAGCTATTGCATCAGAGCTCTTATGCCACTAGGGCCAAAACATCAGATGTGCCTGGTGGCAACAGAATAGCTAGCACGCCTGCCTTGCAGCCAGGGGCAGAGTGAACCACCCATGGGGGTGGAGCAAGCCAAGCCAGGGCACGCTGCGTGGAGCCTCTCTGCAGCCTCCCCCTCAGCTGTAGGGCGGCTGAGGCAGGCAGACGCAAGCCCATGCTGCTCAAAACAGCAGCGCAGAGCTTGCAGGCAGGCAGGCAGTCTGCCCGCTGCCTCCCCCTCAGGAGAGATGCATGGCTCAGGCATGCTGCAGTCCCCGCGATGTGATGCCCAGTGCCCCCCTGCCTCACCTAGCTGTGCCTCTGCCTTCTTGCTCACCTAAGTGTGGATCTCCAAACGCTTTCCTCTCAATTCCCCGAGCCCTCCCCCCCCCCATTGCTCTTGCTCTTGCCCTACCATAGCAGCCAGCGGCTGGACTGTGGCTGGACATATGCTGATGGTGGTGAGAGGAATGCAGCCCGCTTATGGAGAGGGGAAGAAATAGGGCCGGCTGGTGGGTTTCTGGCTTATTTGCAGAAATTCAAACGCTGCTTTTTAGGGCAACGAGCCTCCAAAGGCAGCTTCCACCATGCAGTCATAAAACCCAGAGCAGCCCAGACCCAGCAAAAAGTATTAACTCACTCCCACACCGCCCCTGACAATACCAGAAAAGCAGCCCTCATGGAAACCCGTCCCACGCAGCCTCAGCCCATTTCAACCCGATCAAGCCTTGGAAACCTTCCAGGTGGCTGAAACCTGGCAGGAAGATCCCCACCACCTCTCCTGGCCTCCAGGGGGAACCTCACTCTCTGCCCAGCTGGCCGCACAGGGACCCTCCTGGTTGCGGAGGGAAGCGGCTTTCCTCAGTGGAGACTTACTGTGCCAAAGTGAGCTGGCGAGGGAGAGAGGGAGGAGGAGGCAGCTTAGGCAGATTCATGGCTGTGCTCTGCCTGCAAAGTTGGAGGCAGCAATGCTTCTGGTTTCTGGAAATCACTTGAGGGGAGAGGGCTCCTGCTATGGTGTGGGAAGGGGCCTGCGGTGGGTGTGGGAGTTATTTTGTGTCAACCCCACCCCCCCAGTGATGACACCCGGGTCAGACCACACACACACAAACACACCTTCCTACACCACTGCCTGGTGGGGAGGGGGGAATCTGGCATCAGATCTCCCTTCTGAACGTCGGTGAAGGGCCTCTGGAATGCTTTGCCAGGGACCCTATTATTGCAGCCTAAATAAAGAAATGATACTGCATTATTGTCTGGATGAAGTGAGAATGACAGTGACCCTCCATGATTGCACACAGGAGTGTTGTCTAGTCCTTATGTGTGGATTCTCATAGGAGGCAGAGATGGTCACCAACAACTTAGAATGTGTTTTTTTAAGGGTTAGACACAGTCATGGAGGATGAGGCTACCCCTGGCCAACAGCCATAATGACTATGTTCTACCTCCACCATTGGAGGAGCCTTTGCCGGCTCTCTGCTGCCCAGGATTCCTCTGCCAGGTCCACTGTAGCCAGCACCACACTTCTGGAAGTGCATTTCGAGAAATGCAGCCAGCTTCCTGAAGTACGCCAGCAGCCTTGGTGGAGGCCTCATGGAGGAGGAAGCAGGACATCTGGGATGGACATCAGACACTGGTGCAGCTTATGTCAATCTGGGATGTCCTATTTAAAGCAGGATGGTTGGCAGGTATGAGATACTGGTCTAGATTGTTCTTTGACACAACCCAACATGGTCCTCTTGTGTTTTTATGATGCCAGGGATTGAATCTGGAACCTTCTGCAAGCAATGCATGTGCTCAACCTCTGAGCGAAAGCCTTTCTCCCTTTTTTTTAAAAAAACAAGAGGCCAGAAATTTGTAAGTATCCCTAGCCCCAGCACAGCACCAGTGCAATTCCCCCCTCTTTCTCTTTTATCATTCTGTTCCTTCTGTTACGGCCCAGTTCACAGGAAAGCTATTTGAAGCAGCTGATCTCGAACAAAAGTTTAATTTTTGTTTTTATTGATATCATTCATCACCAAGCACCAACTATAAATACAGGTTTCCTTAGTTACCGTGCTCAAGAATAGTCAGAGAAATAAGCATTTTATAAAGAAAGAAAAGACTGAAGCATAGACAATTCTCTAAAACCCCTTTTTTATACCGTAGAGAGCCACTGTGCTTAAGTCCAATATCTCACAAATGAATCATAGAATCATAGAATCATAGAGTTGGAAGAGACCACAAGGGTCATCGAGTCCAACCCCCTGCCAAGCAGGAAACACCATCAGAGCACTCCTGACATATGGTTGTCAAGCCTCTGCTTAAAGACCTCCAAAGAAGGAGACTCCACCACACTCCTTGGCAGCAAATTCCACTGTCCAACAGCTCTTACTGTCAGGAAGTTCTTCCTAATGTTTAGGTGGAATCTTCTTTCTTGTAGTTTGTATCCATTGCTCCGTGTCCGCTTCTCTGGAGCAGCAGAAAACAACCTTTCTCCCTCCTCTATGTGACATCCTTTTATATATTTGAACATGGCTATCATATCCCCCCTTAACCTCCTCTTCTCCAGGCTAAACATGCCCAGCTCCCTTAGCCGATCCTCATAAGGCATTGTTTCCAGGCCTTTGACCATTTTGGTTGCCCTCCTCTGGACACGTTCTAGTTTGTCAGTGTCCTTCTTGAACTGTGGTGCCCAGAACTGGACACAGTACTCCAGGTGAGGTCTGACCAGAGCAGAATACAGTGGCACTATAACTTCCCTTGATCTAGATGCTATACTCCTATTGATGCAGCCCAGAATTGCATTGGCTTTTTTAGCTGCCGCGTCACACTGTTGGCTCATGTTAAGTTTGTGGTCAACCAAGACTCCTAGATCCTTTTCACATGTACTGCTCTCAAGCCAGGTGTCACCCATCTTGTATTTGTGCCTCTCATTTTTTTTGCCCAAGTGCAATACTTTACATTTCTCCCTGTTAAAATTCATCTTGTTTGTTTTGGCCCAGTTCTCTAATCTGTCAAGGTCGTTTTGAAGTGTGATCCTGTCTTCTGGGGTGTTAGCCACCCCTCCCAGTTTGGTGTCATCTGCAAATTTGATCAGGATGCCCTTGAGTCCATCATCCAAGTCGTTGATAAAGATGTTGAATAAGACCGGGCCCAAGACAGAACCCTGTGGCACCCCACTAGTCACTCTTCTCCAGGATGAAGAGGAACCATTGATGAGCACCCTTTGGGTCCGGTCAGTCAGCCAGTTACAAATCCACTGAGTGGTAGCATAGTCAAGACCGCATTTTACCAGCTTCTTTACAAGAATATCATGGGGCACCTTGTCAAATGCCTTGCTGAAATCAAGGTAGACTACATCCACTGCGTTCCCTTCATCATGGCTGGTGCTTTTCAATATTAGAAATTTTGGGAGCCCCATGGATCAAAGGATGCGATTTAATGTGTGATGGATAACAGGGTGTTGGGCTGTGGAATGAAGCAAGTTCAACACTCTGCTATTACATTACAGTGGTATTACATCAAGCAGTAACAGTACAAACAACAAGGGATAGCTAAGAATAAACAATAAGGGATGGCTGTTAAGAGAGGTTGTTGTTCTGTTCTGTTCTGTTTTTGTTTTTTTACAAAGTCACACTCAGGCTATTGACATGTGGTCACCTGTCTCAAGAGCTCCATTTGGATTGGTGACCACAAGCTACAACAGTCTTGCCAAAGAAATGAGGAGCCAGCTGCTGAATGATGTGACCCAGCCCTTCCAATACAGGGATTGAAGGCATCGAGTCTGGTGGTCGTGAGGCATTCTCTTGGAGTTGGGACATTTGGAGCACATTTCCCAATATCAGTTCCACCTTGTCCTTTTCAAGGCCCCCAGACTAGATGATTCATTGATTTCCAGTCAGAAAGAAGAGAAGGCAGGATGTTTAGATCAAGGGGTGTGAAACCTGTGGCCCCTCACATGTTTGTAGAGTTTCAGAGTTGGAAGGGCCCAAGGGTCATCTTGTCAAATCTCCTACAATACAGGAATCCCAGCTACAGCATCCCTGACAGATGGCCATCCAACCTCTGTTTAAAAACCTCCAGTGATTGAGAGTCCACCACCTTCTGAGGTAGTCAATTCTACTGTCAAACAGCTCTTACCATTATAAAATTTTTCCCTAAAGTTTCGTTGGAATTGCTTTTATTGTCACTGGAATCCATTGGTTCAGGTCCTATGCTCTGGAGCAGCAGAAAACAAGTTTGCTCCTTCTTTCGTGTGACAGCCTTTTATGGCTATCATATCAACTCTCAGTCTTTTCTTCTCCAGGCTAAACACCTGCAACTCCTTCAACTGTTCCTCATAAGATTTGGTTTCCAGCCCCTTGATCATCTTGGTCGCCTTCCTCTGCTCATGTTCCAAGCATGTCAATATACTTCTTTAATTGTGCTGCCCAGAACTGGAAACAGGACTCCAGGTGTGGTCTGACCAAAGCAGAAGAGAGCAATACTATGGCTTCCCTTGATCTGGACACTATGCTTCTCTTGACGCAGCCTAGAGTTGCATTATCTTTTTTTGGCTGCTGCATCACCTGGTTGACTCGTGATAAGCTTGTGGTGCACTAAAAGCCCTAGACCATTTTCACATGTACTGCTCCCCCCCCCTCCTACATTTTTGCATCTGATCTGTTACAGCACTTCTAACAGGAAATGCCACAGGTTGATCCTAGTCCTTTTGGTGTGCCAAAAATACCCCATGGAGCAGGAGCTGCATGTCCAGTTTGCCACCTGAGGCCAAATGGGAATCGCCTCCTCCTTCCCCTACGACAGACGCATTCTCCGCTGCTACCACTCTGCCACTGGAATACCCCAGCTCTTGCCAAACTCAGCAGAAAAGGGGTATTCTGCAAAGCATTGTCACTCAGCTCCTTTGCCCAAGGGCAGAGAAGATGACTGGCAGTAGTGTGCACCAGAATGCCTCCCTGTCACCCATGACAGGGGGTGTTCCAGTAGGGGCAGAAGAAATGAGGTGGGCCTGTTGCACTTCTGCCATCTGAGCTGGGTGTTTCACCCCACCCCATGAGCGGGCTCTGCCACGGAGCCTCAGCTATGTTTAATTTTAAGGCATGTTCCTCATGACTACGGCGCCCAAGGGAACTTGGAAGCTGTGGTCCTCTGACTCTGTGTGCTTGGTGAGTCTCTGCAGCATGTCCTGCCCTTCCTGTGGCATCATGTTGATAGAACAAAAGGTATAGCAATAGCCTGCTTGGTAGGGAAAGATAAATCATCTTTTTTGAGTGAGCTTGTGAACTTGTGCTCCTGCCCACAATGGAGGTCTGGTGAGGCAGCTGGTACGGCAGGAATCCCACTGTTAGACAGAGGCTTTTGATTCAGAGATAAATGAGGGAATGTGGTGTTTGTTTGCTCTGCAATGTGATACTAGCCATCTGCTCATTGACCAGCAATTTCATAATTTAAAGCATTGATCTGTTGTTTCTCTTGCTTCTCTCTTTTGTGGGCGTGGTGGTCAGAAGTGGTAAGAAGCAGAAGTGGTGCCGTACAGAAAGATAACTGGTGGAATCCCAGGACTTTTTATTTTTTATTTTGTGGAGAGAGGAAACAGGGGCAATGCCTGCTTCCCATGTAGGCTCTATAAGCCTAGCTTAGAAAAACTGCAAATGGCTTAAGATCATAAGAAGAGCCTGCAGGATCAGATGAGTGGCCCATCTATTCTGGCATCCTAGTCTCCCTGAGGTCAGCCAGATGCTTGTGAGACCACAGGAACGCTTCCTTTCTGTGCTTTCCAGCAACTGTTACCCAAAAAGCCATTGAAAGTCCTTTCCTGCATGAATAACCCTCTCCTCCGTGAAAGACATGGCTCAGACGGATCCCACGAGTGTCCTGGGGAAACACTGAGGAGTGGGAGGAGCTATTCACTGGCAATCTTGGGGAGGGTTCAGTGGGGTAGGATGGGCAGCATCTAGGCTGCAAGAGGCAGAGGAGCTACAAATGAGGAGTCAAGTCCCAGGGAGGTGGTCCAGCAGTGTATCACCCTGGCACTCTATCTTGTCTCCTCTCCCTTTACCCCTCCCCCCGTGCCAGCCCTGGCTGCAGTTTTGGCAGCACCACAAACACCACATTCCCTCATTTATCTCTGAATCAAAAGCCTACTCCTAACTACTCCTCTCAAGAGGAGTTAACCAACAAGCATGGCTTGGATCCACCACTGATAGCTTCTCCATCACCAATGTCATAGAGATGTCCAGCTTGCTCAAGTTGCTGTGCTAAAGGGGACACAAGGGAGCATGACCCTGGTGGAATCAACATCTTAGCTTGCTTGCCCATGCCTAGCACTGCTCACGCCTTTGAACCTTATTCTGCCTTATTCTGAGCATTAAAGAGTTTGGCAGAAAACACAGAATCATAGAATTCTAGAGTTGGAAGGGACCCCAAGGGTCATCAACCCCCTGCAATGCAAGAATCACAGCTAATGGCATCCTCTGAATTTCAGTTCTTCATCCTCCAGTAATAAAGTTCACATTCTTTTTCCTCTTCTACCCACTCCAGAAGACTCAGAGCCCCTTGATAATTTGGTACACTGTGGGCTGAAGATGGAGGGAGGAGTTCCTGGAAACTAAGGAAGTCCAGTGTGGATGAGGGAGCAACCCAGTTATGGACCACAACACTCCAGTTGAAGGGAAGAATGGCCAGTAGGGGTGGAGCAGATGCACACACACCAGAAGGGGTGCAGCTCAAATCCCTGGCATCTCCTGGTAGGGCTGTGAGAGAGACCTCCTGTCTGAAACCCTAGAGAGCCACTGCCAGCGAGTGGAGACAATGCTGACTTTGATGGGACACTGGTCTGATTTGGTATAAGGCAGTTTCCTGTGTTCCTATGAAGTGTGAATTATTTTAACTGGTAGACCAGAATCAGAAGACCTCCATCCTGAAATGTGGTGGGCATTCCTTCACTTTTCTACTTTTCACCACTTCTCTACTGTCACATGTGGAAATGTTGGAAGTCACCTGAATTGCATGAATTGCATGAATGGGCCTGTCCTCAAGTCTTTGCATTGACATACTTCCTGGCTGGGTATGCAAGTCTCTCAGTCTGTACATCTGCCTGTTGCATGTACACCATATTATTATTATTTATTGAATTTATATACCGCCCTATACCCAAGGCTCTAAGAGTGGTTCGCAGAATACCAAATAAGAGTGGTTCGCAGTTCCAATTAAATAGAGCTTGGCAGTGTAGAACTTAAAATCTGGGCCAAGAGTGAAGAGGGGAAGTGTATGGGTTGGTGCATAAAGTGTGTTTGGTGTGCTGATGTTCCCAAAGGAGAAGAGAACTGGAGAGCAAGGCCAAAACTTAAGTCTCTGAGGTGACTGACATTAATGCAGCCATGTGTTAACATCAGTTAAGAACTGAGGAGAAACCTGTCAACACGGAGGATACAGGAGGAAATGTCAGATAGGCAGCATGTGAGCTGATCCCTCTGAACTCCCTGGAGACTGATGGTTAATTGACAGGTATAGCTCAGAGATCCCAGTGTTGTGGAAAGCATGGAGGGCTGCATTTGGGCCCTGGGCCCAAGAGCCCCCATTCTATAGTCTGCACTTAGTTTGTACGGGGGACACCTGTGTTGGCCTCACCAACATGCTGTACAACTGAAAGCATAGCTTGTCACACCACTAACACTTCTCTAAAGTTGTGCGTTGCAGAGGGAAGGTTGGTGGGAGGGGCAAACTCCCTTTCAATGAGATTTGTCATTAATGACCTTCTCATTAAGGAGCCTCTGCTTAGCTTCAGAGGAATCCCAAGATTCTTGCAAACGAGAGAAGGAGAGAGCATTAAGGCTCCCTTCTTCTCAAGTACCGGTTGCTTTTTGTTCTTGAAGATTCCTGCCATGTGTGCTGCTCAGTAGTGCAGAATGTTTGCCGTGTGGGCAACTGGAAAAATAAAGTGGGTGGATGAAACAGCAGTGCGAGAGTCATCTTCCTCTGATACACACTATAGCATGTTTGCTTCCCGTAGTGCCTGGCACAAAGCAAGAGATTTGCACAAAGGAAGTCTGATGAGGAGCCAGGAGGCAGGTTCTTTCCCCTCCTCCTTCCTCTTCCCTCCTAGCAGCATTTGGAGTGAAAAGGTGGCTTGAACAGCAAAAACCCGGCTGTAAGAAGAGATTGGGACATCAGGCAAGAGTTAAGTGGACAGCATGGATGTTAGCTGAGTTGACAAAAGGCCAGCTTGTAGATTGCAGCCTGACCTTTAAAAAAATAATATGTCAATGAGATGAAGATACCACAGAAGTAGACTCAGAGAGGCAGGACTGACAATATGACAATTGGGTGATTTTCAGACTCTGGATTTGATGGTCTTATGGGGTGATGTGTAGCCCTGATGCACTAGGGGTGGGGGGCAGCCATTCCAGCACTGGGAGAGCTGGGAAGCTGGGCTCCCTCCATCAGCCATCTTATCTTCATAGGGGAGAGTTTAAGTTATGAAGATGAAGCAGAGGGCATTGAGGTTTGATGCTTCCTCTTTTTGTCAGGGTTCCAAGAGGGTTTCCCTCTTACATCAGGGTTGGGGAATGGTACTACAACTCCCCTCTTCCCTGGCCACAATACATGCTGTTGGGAGTCCACTGACCATCTAGAGGGCCACAGGTTCACCATCCCACATAGAGGTCCAAGCCTTGACACATCCAGTTAGAATGACCAGGTAGCAGGTGGCAGGAGAGAAACCCTCTCTGTCTGAGACCTTGGAGAGAGGCTGCTGGTCAGAGCGAGTGATACTGAGCCAGATGGGAGCTGCCTTATACCGAGAAAGGCCACTGGTTCACCCAGCTCAGTACTGTCTCTGCTGACTGACTGTGGCTCTCCAGGGAAGTCTCTACCATCGCTACCTGGAGATGTCACAATTTGAAGCTGGGAGATCTAGCAGGGAGCTGCAGAGATGGTTTTAGCTGCTGGCCATGTTTCATTAAAACTCACTGACCATTTTCCTGGCATCCTCACAAACAAACACTGAACAACTTTCTTTTCTTTTTTAAAGAAAAGATGCAGGATTTACTGGTGCTACCTTCAGCCATTTCTCCTGGCAGGCATGAGGTCTAGAAACCTGCCCAGTATACCTGCCAGGCTCCTTCTAGTTTGCCTTTTAACACCAGGTCATTCTTGCATTGCAGAGCCATCCTGCAACCTTTCCTTAGGCCTTCACATCCCTCCAATTTGCCTTTCCATGTTCAGAGCATCAGGGCCTCCTTGTTTATCTTCTCCTGCGGTGCCTCTTTTGCAGCTGATGCCAGCAGCTGACAGGTGAAAAGCAAGGTTAAGTTGAACAGATGAGGCTGATTTATTAAAGTAGCAGGCACACTTGCACTGAATGCTTAGCTCTTCTGTAGTTTGAACTCTCTTTGTGTTGCAAAATTCTAATACCGGCACCTTGCACTTCTAAAAAGCATTTATTTTTCATGTTGATCACACAAAGTATTCTACAAGTTAACATTTAATTACAGTCATACCTTGGAATTTGAACTGAATCCATTCCGAAAGTCGGCTCGATTTCCAAAACGTTCAAAAATCAAATTGCGGCTTCTGATTCGCCGCAGGAAGCTCCTGCAGCCAATCAGAAGCTGTGGAAGCCCTGCTGGACATTCGGGTTCCAAAAGAATGTTTGCAAACCAAAACAATCATTTCCAAGTTTGTGTCGTTTGGGAGCCAAAACGTCCGAGTTCCAGGGCTTTTGGATCCACGGTATGAGTGTATTAAATGCAACAAAAGCATTTATTTGCTGTATTTGGGGGCGTAATCTCTCTCTCTCTCTCTCTCTCTCTCTCTCTCTCTCTCTCTCTTAAAAGATGTAGGGACTAGTCCTGCCTTTGCCATCTCAACTGTTTCCAAGCTTCATGCAAAGTGAGAGCAAGAAGTGAGAGCTGCAACAAGTTGTTGCAGTGTGAAGTGCCTCCATTCTGCACCCTTTCACAGTTTCCTCCCCAGCCCCAAGTCAGTTATTCTGTGGCCACTAAGCATGCTTGACCATCTTGATGTATAGATACGGTTGCATCAAGATGATTTGTGTGTGTGTGGACCAATGCACAAAAGCTCATATGCACCTGAATCTTGATGCAGTTCTAAATACAATCACATCAACATTGCTTTAAAAGAAAAACAAGTGAAACAGTATTCAATCAATGCAGATGTGCACAGGTCATAATGACACAAGGAGGTGGGAGATGGAAATGAACTTCAGGAGCTCAAAGCAGTGCCACCATTATCCAATTCTGGAATAAATGTAATGCTTAGGAATGGAGGTAGCTGCCTCATACTAGTCACGACCAGCAGTCCATCTAGCTTGGTTCTGTCCATTCTGACTGGGAGCAACTCTCCCTGAAGACACCAGAGATTATGGCCCCATCCATAAGGTAAAGTAAAGGTACCCCTGCCCGTACGGGCCAGTCTTGACAGACTCTAGGGTTGTGCGCCCATCTCACTGGCCAAGGGCCAGCGCTGTCCGAAGACACTTCCGGGTCACATGGCCAGCGTGACATCGCTGTTCTGGCGAGCCAGAGCCGCACACGGAAACGCCGTTTACCTTCCCGCTAGTAAGCGGTCCCTATTTATCTACTTGCACCCGGGAGTGCTTTCGAACTGCTAGGTTGGCAGGCGCTGGGACCGAACAGTGGGAGCGCACCCCGCCGCGGGGATTTGAACCGCCGACCTTTCGATCGGCAAGCCCTAGGCACTGAGGCTTTAACCCACAGCGCCACCCGCATCCCTTTTTTTTCTCTCCCCCCCCTTTCTCTCTCTCTCTCTCTCTCTCTCTTTTTTCATAATCTCTGGCCCCATCCATACCATACGGTTAAAGTGCCATGATGCCACTCATAACTTCCCACAAAGACTCCTGGGAGCTGTAGTCTATCAAGGGTGCCGAGAGTTGTTGGGGTGCTCCTTATTGCCCTCCCCTTCCCAAAGTTCCTTACGTAGAATGGTTGATAAATTCCCATTCTGGGAATAGTAGCTTTGATGCCTGCATGGCAGGCAGTTGGAGAGCTTGTCCATTATTTTTATTGCAACCTGTTTTCCAGTAAGCAGGTGACCTTTGCAAAACTTTTGTGTCACTTCCAACAATTCTGTGATCCTATTATTGTTTCCCAGACTATATTAGCTTAAGGCAAAGAGCTGCCACAATCTATGAACTGTGGCAATTTATGATATATCTGAAAGAAACCAAGGGGGTGGGGTGAGGTCCAACATCATAGGGGAAAACATAGATATTCCAGAGCCTAGAAAGGCCTGAACCAAAGCAAAGGATTTGTAGCAGAGTGTAGTTTTGTTAATTGAGTTACCAATGCCAAGATTTATGTGCCATCAACAAGCTTTTATCTGCATCTTCCCTGTTAATTAGGTACCTCTCAATGTCTCTGCTTTTCTATACAGTGGTGCCCCGCAAGACGAATGCCTCGCAAGACGGAAAACCCGCTAGACGAAAGGGTTTTCCGTTTTGGAGGTGCTTCGCAGGACAAATTTGCTATGGACTTGCTTTGCAAGACGAAAATGTCTTGCGATTCCTGGGGTTTTTTTTCCGCTCCCCACCCCCTTTTTCTAAGACACTAACCTGCTAATAGCCTTTTAGCAGCTAATCCGCTAATCCCTTAAGCCTTTAATAGCCACTAATAGCCGCTAAACCGCTAATAGCGCTAATCCGCTAATCCGCTAATGGGCTTGCTTCGCAAGACGAAAAAACCGCTAGACGAAGAGACTCACGGAACGGATTCTTTTCGTCTTGCGAGGCACCACTGTATTTCGTTTCTCTCTGTCCTGCAATGTATATAGGTCTGAGTTGCAACAATATTCTCGTTTTTCCAGATTCTGATATTTTCATTGTTTCAAGCATTGGCCCATCTGCATTGTACAGCTCAGTTGAAGCTCTCTCACTTTTTCTAACAACACAACACTAAAAATGATAACAGTTTAAATTTTCCCATGAATCCCACAACACTATTTAAACACTTTTGCTCTCCATTAAGCAAACTGAAAATCCCAAATTATAGGTTTTGGATCAGGTGTGGCCCATGACTAATAAGGATATGAGCAAAATAGGCCACTTTCCCAGATAATAGTGACAGGAATATCTCACACATTTCACCTTTTTAAAAAGTGTTGTTTTCTTCCCATATGAATTGAAATAAATGTATCATCTGATGACTTTTAATGTTTTATATTAAGCAACAGCTATTTTTCTTCCCCACCACCGGAACTGTCAAAGGGAGGCTGGAGTAGTTCAGGTGATCGCCATGCCCTCCTGGCTAGGATTGCACAAGGCGTTTTGAGTCCTGAAGCAGAAAATCACAACTGCAGCCCACTGGGCTGGCCCAAGACATTTTGGACTCTCAAAGCAATTTTTTTTTTTTTTTAATCAAGGCTTCTTGCACTTTGCTTTGCTCTGCTCCACTCCCCCTTCCTTCCCACCCAGGGTAGCCCTGCCCTCTGCCTGCAGCTCAGAGCCAGCATGTCATCCAGCGCAGCCTCTCCTCTTCCTTGCCCGCTCTCCAGCAGCTGCTATGAGCTGCCCAAGGGGGGAGGGTGGCAGCAGCAGCCCTGGAAAGGCAACAGGACAAGCAGTGGCTCCTCCTGCTCCCTGAGCTGGGTGGTGGAAAGGGGAAACAGGAAATTATGGGATCAAATCAGATTCTGGGATGGCTTTTGTAATTCTAGGACTGCCCCTGGAAAATTGGGTCATTTGGAAGTTATGAACCTCTAGATATAGAAATCAGAATTTTTGGGCCAGATGTTGCTAGATGACGACGCCCATGATTTCTGAGCATTGGCCATGCTGCCAGAGGCTGATGGGAATTGAAGTCCAAAAACACCAGGAAGGGGCAGAGGTTTCCCATCCCAGATGTGCAAAACCTTCTCAGTTATTTCCTCATATTTTTTTTCCTTGCTGAAAATTGTCACTGCACGTTCTGGGCAATTATCTGGAAAAAGAGGGCATGCAATTTTCACAAGGCAAGGTTCCCTGAACTGCTGTTTTGCACTTTGGATTGTTACCCAGGAGCCGCCACTGAGGGCTTGATGGTTGGGCTTGATGGCACACGGCTCCCTCCCTGGGAGACAGACTCTGTTTCCACCTTTCAGTTTGGCTAGATAGTGGTGGATCTATTTTATTTTACTTCCATCATTTATTTCTTTTTAAGTCATCTTCCACCTCAAGGCAGCTAATACATTAGCAATAAAAATGGTAGAATCCAGAGCAATCTCCTCCAAACGCCATTACACACTAAGGATAATAACATCTCAATTTATAACAGATTTAACAATCCTAACAGCACAAGATAAACTGACAACTAAGCCAGCAAATTAAATACCCAATTAATTAACTCAATCTTAACTCAGGGATGGAAAACCTACGGCCTTCCAGGTGTTGTTGGACTCCAACTTCCATCAGCCCACATCCCAGATGATGGGAGTTGGAGTCCAGCAACATCTGGAGGCTCAGATGCACCCCATCCCTATCAGAGGCATCCCAAGGGCAATATCTGCAGCTGCAAGAGCTTCTATATCAGAGATATTAGAAGATTTGGTCCAATCCTTTGAAACTAAAAAGTCCATGATCCTTTTTTAAGAGATATTTGTTATCAATACATCAATTTGATATGCTGATTTTAATTAATGAGTGGAAAAAAGAACTGGATATTCCTGTAATAATAATACTAATAATACTAATTTTCCCAGTAGTGATGTATGGAAGTGAGAGCTGGGTCATAAAGAAGGCTGATCGCCGAAGAATTGACGCTTTTGAATTATGGTGCTGGAGGAGACTCTTGAGAGTCCCATGGACTGCAAGAAGATCAAACGCATCCATTCTTAAGGAAATCAGCCCTGAGTGCTCACTGGAAGGACAGATCGTGAAGCTGAGGCTGCAATACTTTGGCCACCTCATGTGAAGAGAAGACTCCCTGGAAAAGACCCTGATGTTGGGAAAGATGGAGGGCACAAGGAGAAGGGGACGACAGAGGACGAGATGGTTGGACAGTGTTCTCGAAGGTAGCAGCATGAGTTTGACCAAACTGCGGGAGGCAGTGGAAGACAGGAGTGCCTAGTGTGCTCTGGTCCATGGGGTCACGAAGCGTCGGACACGACTAAACGACTAAACAACAACAATAATACTAATAATACTAATATTTTTTATTTATATCCCGCCCTCCCCAACCAGAACCGAGCTCAGGGCGGCTAACATCAAAAAATAAAATTAAGACATAAAATTCAGCAGTCGACTGAAATACAACTTAAAATCGGATTAAAATCAAAATAAGATCAGATGGCTACCCTCAAATTGTAACTATAACTATAGGGGTTGGGAACCTTAATTACTCACCAGGCGCAGCTTTTTATATAAGCCGGTGAGCAGAGTTAGAGAGGCCACTTATATGAGGGGTCTTGTAAAAGGAGAGGGGTCAGACTGAGCCCCAACCAAAGGCCTAGTGGAACAGCTCCATCTTGCAGGCCCTGCGGAAAGATGTCAAGTCCCACAGGGACTCTCTCTTGCGACAGAGCGTTCCACCAAAAAGGCCCTGGCTCTGGTCGAGGCCAGCCTAATCTCCTTGAGATCCGGGATCTCCACGATGTTATTGTTTGAGGACCATAAAGTCCTCCGTGGGGCATACCAGGAGAAGCAGTCCCGTGGGTACTAGGATTCCAGGTCGACAGTGGGGAAGTGTCTTAGCTTCTGTAGTAAAGGTGCCTGTGGATCTTAAAATACAACTTACACGACAGAAAACAATATTTAGAATTTATTGGACTCTGTTATGTTTATTTAGAAAAGGATTGTCTAAGACAGCGTGCTATGGAAATGTAATAAAGATAACACTTCTTTGGAACACGTGTTTTTACAATGTCCTATGCTTACTAAGTTTTGGGAGAAAATATTGGATTCAGAAACATGACTGAGTAGAAATTCTTATTTTGAATTACATACCTACTATATGGAATTTGACAACTGGACAACATAAATGGAGTTTTTGTGCTCTTTCTGTGGCCAAATACATGGCCCCCTTCAGTCAATGGACTAAAGAGATGACAACACGTGCAACTGATGAACGGATTGCTTACAGGCATAGATTCGTATGGACAAGTATAATAATATTTAAAGTGTGTTTATAAAAATATTGTCAACTATAAATAACTGTATGTGTATTTGGATAATAATATTGTAATAATAATATTGGAAAATATTAATATTTAATAACAATAACAATACTGCAGTGTGGCACGGTGGCTGCTGTGCATCAGGGGTTGGGACCCTGGGGAGCTTGTGGGTGGCACAGCAGTTCCTGGTTGATTTGGGTGTTGCAGGAGGGTGGAGCTCAACAACTTTAGTCCACCCCAGGTGCTGGCAGGGGTTGCTACACCACAGCTAAAATTCAGCCCAGACCAGATGGAAGTGGTTCTAGCTGGGGGGTCAGTGGGTCAGCTAGTTAGGGATTGGGATTGGAGCTGGCCTTGCCTCTGGACCTGATCTCACTCTGGGGTATCCTGGCAGAGGGATAGGAACGTCAGGTGGTACCCGGTGCGGAAAATTTCTTGTCACCCCCCCCATTGATTTTTTTTATTTTTTTTGCCTGCAAAAATGGTTTTACGTTATTTCCTCTTTTTTTACAAAGGAATGTTGATTCTGGGCCTCTGTTAACAAGTAGGCAACTATGGACAGATACTTAAATCTACAGGATGGATTGTGTTTTGGCTTTTGTTATTTTATTTATATTTATTGTTTATTTATTTAATAATTTTTTTGGGGGGGGGAAACCTGCAAAGTGGTTTACCAAAACAAAAACAAAAAACCACCACAGCAGTGAAAGCAAGAAAAATTGGCTGCATGCAGGGGGCAGGAGGGGGCGAACAATCAGCACATTTGACAAAATTGCATACAAATATTTGTATATTGGGGGAAATTTGCACTAAAATGCTGAAGAATTTTCATGAGGTCTTAATGCAAACTGATGTGGAAATGGAAATTAAATTTGGAAAACCGGGGAACTGAAAGAAAGCGAAATTGACACAGTTGTCCATCCCTAGGCCTCAATGGGCAAATAGTCTGAGAGCATAGAAATGTAGAGCTGGGTTATTCCTTTGTCCTAAACCCTGTCTTTGAATCTGAAAGAGGCACTATAAACAAAATCAGTAAATCTCGGATGACTGTTTGCTTTGACTTCCTAGGCGTGTGCCTACATTTTTCCTCTGTCTGCTGCATGCCTTGCATCCAGCACAATAAATGATGGACACATTGGCCAGTGCAAGAGCCCGTTCGGTTTATCTGGAATGAGGAAGGTTTTCCCGTCATTCAAAGCTGCTTCCAACCAAAGTAAGATGAAAAAGAGCTGCAGATGGTTAGTATCTTCGCTTCCAGGTGAATGTTTACTTATCTTTAGAAGCATTGGAGTTTTGACAAGCCATGCAGGCAGGAGATGGCACTTAAAGGCAGACTATTGCTTGCGGTGCTTGTGCAAGCACATTGCAGAGGAGCAGAGGAGTGTGTTCCAGCAGGCTCTCCGTGCCTGGAGCCTCAATCTGAAAACAAAGCAAATCTGGGGCATTTTGCACATCAGCAATGTTAAAAAAGGTGGGGGGGGGGGGGTGCCAAACTGTTCTGCCAAGTTTTTCAGCGCTCAGAGGCATTGATCAGCATTTGAAAAATAGCTAACTCAAAGGGGAGAAATGTCTAGGATTATGTAGGAGGGAAGGGGACAGCAGAAGAAAACCACACATTTCCTTTTTTAGGTTATTGGTTTCTTATTGATTCAGAAGCTGCACTGGGGGAAAGGGTGGGGCTGCTATTATCCTAAATACCCTTGATATTTCTCTGCTTCGCTGTTCCAAAAGAGTGGCGAGATATTTGACATCAGGCTACTGGGCCTACAGAATTGGCTGGATGGGATCAAAAGTAGAGATGTTGCAAAGAGCCTTGGGGGCTCAAACACAAGGCCAAGCATCATAGCCCCTATCTGTTTCTCCCCCTTAGAGGCTTGTTGTGGTAGGTAGGAATGGGATCTTATTGCATGCTCCAGCACGCATATATATATATATATATATTCTCATTGAGAGATCAGAACTTCAGAGTATTGAACTAAAGCATTTCAGAACATTGGTTTTGTAAAAGCATGTCATATGATTCACCACACCCCCAAATCATTCTCTATTGCTTTCAGACTAATTCCTTTCATTATCTTTCTTTCTTTGTTCACCATGAGATGACATAAACTTTCAACAATTAGTTCCGAGATGGTTCTTCCTAAATGTGTTCGCTCTCTTAGTTTACTTGATAGCAAGAAACCATCACTCTGTGAATGTATGGGCAGACTAAACAGGGTTATGTGGAAAGCATTTAAGGGCCCCTGTAGGAGAACAGCTCCCCTATGAAATTTAAATTAATTGCGGAAAATGCAAAGTCCCGTTTTAACCTTCACTTTATATCACTCCTTTGTTTGTTTATTTGTCTCATTTCTAGACCACCTTTCGTCCAAGAAGCCATACCTTGTTCTTCCTGTCCACACAGCCCTGTGAGGTGAGTTAGGCTGAGAGGCAGTGACTGAGCCAAGGTCACCCAAATGAGCTTCATGACCAAGTGAGGAGTTGAACCCTGGTCCCTCAGAGCCTAATCCAACACTCTAACCTCTATGCCGTACTAATTCCTATTACACCAGAATAGTGCTAAGATGAGCTAGTAAGTGCCAACAGGACTGAAGCCAAAATGGGTGCATGAGAAACAGGATGGGCCTCAGAGGTTGCAGAACGAATATCTATATATAGAGAGAGAAGGTACAGCTAAGGGAGCAAAAGCCAAACAAGCTACGAGATAACCCAGGGACCTCTGAGTATGCTCAGGAATCACAAATTGCTGAATGTCTGTTGCAGCAAATGAAAATGCAGCATCGGGGGGGGGGGGGAGAGGCATGGCTGGCTGGCTACAATAATGAACAAGTCTGCATTGCAACACTCTGTTGCAAGTCCCACTTTTCCTTATCCTTTTTGTGAAGTGCTTCTATTTCTGTGTGGGCAGGGCTGTCTTTACCCAGGGGTACAAGGGGTGTGGGGCACCTGGGCGCCACATTCAGGGGGGCGCCAGGCGCCCGCTGCTGAAGCCGCCTAAGATTATGTTATGGGCCTCCAGAAAGGCCTTTCTCTCCCAGCCCACGGACCCTGCCTCCCTTTCGCCTCATGTCGCTGGGATGCAGTCGCGACGCTTCAAATGGTAATTTGGCAACTTCTGTTGCAAAAGCTGTGCGGCAGACCTTAAGCAATCCCAGCATTGCTGTGGGCCCCTTTGCAAACACCTTTGCCCGGGATGAGTTTCCTGGTGTGGACTAGCAAAGAGAGATGGTTATCTTGCAGCAGAAGGCAACATTTTCTTTTTCTCCTTGTTTTGTTGCTTTCGTTTTTAAATATGCACTGTAGCCCTTTGGGAGCTATCATATCTGGGCCAATTACTTGGCAATTTGCCTTTGACCTTCCCCTCTTCGGAAACCTTTGCATTCAGGGCGCAGCTTCACTTGCATATCTGCCTTTGGAAGCCAATGGCTCCCCCTCCCCGCACAGCGCCCCAGGTATCTCCTGCTTTACAGAAAAGGGGTGGGAGAAAGGAGAGAGAGAGCAGTCCCCTCCTGTGCAGACAGCCTTATCTATTTGGACTGTGTCCCCTCTATTCCTTACAGATGAGGCAGCGCTTTGGGCGGCTACTAACCATATGTAAAACTCTCAATCACTCTCTAGGCTGCGGCTGCTCCATTTGAAACATTACGAGCCGTGCATCTGGAAAACACTAAATCTGCTCAGCTAAGCCCGTCTTTCCCCTGGAACAACTCCTTTTGAATGATAGGGTGATATTTCGCCCTAGCCTTTACTGGGATGCGCGGGGCGGTGGGGTGTGTGAGGAGGAGAAGGAAGGAGAGGGGAAGGGGGGAGCTCCTCTTCCTTAACAGCAACTGGGGTCAGCTCTTGCAAGTTAGCTGCTCTGGATGGTGGCAGGGAGGGGACGGTGCCATTTCAGGAAAATATTTGTTCCGTGCATGGGGATCTGCACAAAGGGTTTCTTCAAGGAGCTGGAAGGGGGAACAAGAAGGGCTCATGAAATGCTTGAGAGAACACAAGACTTTCCTTGGCGTTTATATGGAGGTCCTCCTCTGATCGGGGTGGAGCATTTGTGCGCAAACGCAACCAAGGTTTTGTCTCTGCTCCTGTGTTAAGGGTTAATTTGCCTTTTTTGGAGCCGGGGGCTTTTAAGATGCGAGGCGTGCGTGCGTGGCGCTTTCCACTGGCTTCTGTGTGGATAGGTCCGACCAGACCCCGGGGCTCATCCACTGTTTACTCTTGAGTAATCCCACTGGGTTTGGTTGAGGCACAGGGGTTGAAGGGCTGCAGCAGTAGAGCCCAATCCTAATCACATACTTATATTGGATAGTGGCAGGGCCGTCTTTACCCGGGGGTGCACTATGGGGCGCTGGGTGGATCTTTGCACCCTGGCGGCACATATACTAAAGATGGCCCTGTGTGTGGGCAAAGAAAGATGCAAACTGTGGGAGAGGTGAGGTATCATTGGGCCGTCTCCCCAGTGTTGTCTACACTGCTGGCAGGTTTCCAGTCAGGATTCTCTTCCAGCCCGACCTAGAGATGCCAAGGATAGAACCTGGGATCTTCTGCATAAAAAGCAAGATGCTCTTCCACTGAGCTCCAGCATATCGTCTAGCACCAGAGTGGAATCAAACTCTACAGTCTCATTTCCTGCTGCCTCCCCTCCCAAGTCATTCTTTCCCCATCCTAATATTTTAACCCCCCCCCCAAGACTATCATTCCTGTCAGAGCTGGCTCCTGGTCCCAGCTCACAGAGGACCAACGTTAGCCGGTAGTAATGTAACAAAGTCTTTATTGAAGTATAGTTTCCATTTCCAAGCCTCAGCGCCCCAGCTCTACATCTAGGGTCTAGACCGGCGAAGCTCCGTCTGAATCTCCGCCCCCTGTACACCAGTTTAAGACTCTAGCCTTACTCCACCTCTTCCGTCTCTCCTTTCTCCTCTGGGTCCTGCTACCCCCCGGGGTTCCTTCCTTCCTGGACTCTTCCGACGCAGACGTTGACCCCCCTGAGTCCTCCCTCTCTCTTCGGCGGGCTTTAGGACCTGGCTCCCTATCCGGGCTGCCAACAGTGCCGCCCTCCTGTACATTTGAACTTGGCGCGCGCGCGCAGCCTTCAACCTTCCTCTTGACCGTTTCCTCGCTCCCCGACGGAGGCGTGGTCAATCCTCCCTCATGTTCTCCCGCTGGCAGCGCGCTGCCTGATCCCGATGCCTGGGACTCCTCCCCCCTACTGCGCTCTGGTGTGGACGCTGGTCCGGATTTCCAACTGCTGTTCTCTGAGTCCCCTCTGGCCCCTTCTTCCTGGGGTGTCCCCCTAGGCACCCCCCTTGCCCTGACCATGGGAGCCCCTTTCTGTGAATCATCCGATTCACTGGAAAGACTCAGAGACCTCGGACCGTTGTCATCGCTGACATTTCCTTCAGACTCCTCCCCCTCGCTCTCCATTTCCTCTCTTCCCTGTGCCTCTGCTCCTGAACCCCTGACATCCATCCCCCCCTCGAAGCCCCCCCTTCCCCCCTCCCCTCCTTCAGGTGTGGGTGCTGGGTGCTCCGTCGTTGTGGGGGTGAATGGCGGATACAGTTCGTCCCCCTTGGCGTGCCTCCAGCCGGATAAGTCCGGCTCGTCCTCCGTGCTCTCGTCGACCTCGATTTCCTCTGCTTCCATCTCTGTGCCGCCATGCTCGAACCCAAGGTCCTCCCCCAACACGTCCATGTCAGTCTCTCCCCCGGTCACCTCTGGGGCCGTTGCTTGCCAAGGACCCCCCAGCCACTGCCTGCTCCACCGCTCCTCTGGCCGATAGTCCCACCAATAAGAGCGGTCTGAGGCAGACCCCGAGGGCGATCCCTCCGGGGAACGTGTGTCTAGTGCCGGTTCTTCGTCCGAGGTGAACCCCTGGAACGTGCTGGTTGAAAGCGTGGGTGTGAAAAGCCAGTCGTCGAAATACGCTGCTGGCATGGGCCTGTGCGGGAACAAGGCATGAAACTCTTCCTTGAGAAGAGGCTCGTCCAAGGCATAGTCCGGCACCCAACGGTTGGCGCTGGCCGGGGTACCTTCGCTGGCGAGAAAATATTCTACTCCCTCTTCCCCCCATCTTGAGTCTAAAATCTCTGTGACCTCGTTGATGGGTTCCCCTCTTGGCGACCCCCGCCTTGTGGACTTCTCCCTGAGCTGGTCTGGTGCCGTGCCCGGCTCCTGAAATCTGTGAGGTGCTTTGTAGGGCGTGAGTACTGATCTATGGAACACTGGGTGCATTCTGGATCCCTCCGGAAGTGTCAACCGGAAGGCCACTGGATTGACCTGAGCCTCGACTTGGTAAGGTCCTAGCTGCTTATGTCCGAGCTTCTTCTTCGCTAATGATCTGGTCGGCACTGCCTGGGCTGCTAACCAAACCCAGTCTCCCACCTGTATGTCTTCCCCAACCCTTCTGTGCTTGTCAGCCTGCAGTTTGTATGCGTGCTTAGCTAGTTCTAACTGCCTCCGAAGCTGTTCGTGAACTTCCTGCAATTCGGACGCTAAGACTTCCGCTGCCTGTGGCTCCCCCTCCCCCAGTCTCTCTAATCCCGGGAAGGTTCTGGGATGCCTCCCGTTGTTGGCGAAGAACGGTGTCACCCCCGTGGACACGTGCTTCGTGTTGTTGTAGGCGAACTCAGCGAGCGGCAGGTAGTCCACCCATGTTGCCGGTTGCTGATTTGCGTAGCATCTCAGGTACTGCTGCATGACTGCGTTGACTCGCTCCGCTTGTCAGTTGGTCTGCGGGTGTCTTGCGGACGCTAGGTTGATCTTGACGTTCAGGAAACCCATCAGCTTCTGCCAGAAGTTCGAGGTGAACTGCCGCCCCCGGTCGGACAGGATAGACCGTGGCAGACCGTGAACCTTGAACACGTGGTCTATGAACAGTTTGGCGGTCTGTTCGGCCGTGGCCACCTTCGCGCACGGAATGAAGTGGGCCATTTTGGTGAACATGTCCACCACCACTAGCACTGCCGTCTTGCCCCTCGAGCTGGGTAAATCCGTGACAAAATCCAGGGCCACCCTCTCCCACGGTTCGCTCGGTGTCTGCAGCGGTTTGAGCAGTCCCGCCGGTGGTTTGTGCACTGACTTGGCCCTTTGGCAGGTGTCGCACCTCGAGACGTAATCCGCGACTTCCCCCCGCATCTTGGGCCACCAAAAATCTCTGGCTACTAATTCTGCCGTCTTCTCTTTGCCAAAGTGCCCGGCGGTGGGTGCGTCGTGCAACTGCTGCAGTACCTTCGCACGGAGGTCGTCTCCCGGTACGTAGAGGGCCCCTCTGCGGATGAGCAATCCGTCGCGTATCTGGAACTCGTCGTCCTTCACCGTGCCCTTGTGCACCTCCTCCATCTTGGCTTGTGCGAAGGGGTCCTCCTGCAGCGCTCGACGGACAGCATCCAGGTCCACGGTTGCTGAGGCGCACGCCCACGCTTTCGGTGCGAAAATGTGCTTCGCCGCTGCTGCTGCCGCCTCTTCGAGGTATTGCGGCTTTCTGGACAGTGCATCTGCCATGATGTTGTTGTCGCCTGGGATGTACTCTATCCGGAAGTCGAAATCCGCAAAGAACTCCGCCCATTGGATATGCCGCTGGTTCAGGAACCTTGCCCTACGCCAGTATTCCAGGTTCTTATGGTCCGTGCGAACCTGCACTGTGTGTTTGGCTCCGATGAGAAAGTGCCGCCACGCCTTGAATGCTGCATGAATGGCCAGCAACTCCCTGTCCCAGATGGTGTAGTTCTGCTCTGACTTGCTGAGCTTTCTAGAGTAGAAGGCACACGGTCTCCAGTCCCCATGCGGGTCCTGCTGCAACAGTACTGCGCCCACGGCTCTGTCTGAGGCGTCCGTTTCAACTCTCATCGGTCTGCTGGGATTCACATGCAGCAGCTGCTCTTCGGACGAGAAGAGACGCTTAAGGTTCTGAAAGGACTGCTCCGCTTGCTCCGTCCAGATGAACTTCTTCTTCTTGGAGCTGAGCGTGTCGGTAATGGCCGCTGTCTGCATCGCGAACCCCTTGATGAACTTGCGGTAAAAGTTGGCGAAACCCACAAACCGCTGGACCTCCTTCCGATTGCGCGGGCTCTTCCAGTCCAACACTGCGCGAACCTTGGCGCTGTCCATGGCGAGCCCCTTGTCCGACAACTTGTAGCCCAGGAAATCCACCTCCTTCCTGTCGAACTGGCACTTCTCCAGCTTGGCGTACAGCCGATGCTCCTGCAGTCTCTGCAGAACTTCCTTGACGTCTCCCTCGTGGGTCTCCTCTGATTCTGAGAATATCAGGATGTCGTCCAAGAAGCAGACGCATTTCTTGTAGAGGAGACCCGCCAGGACGTGATGCATGAAGGCTTGAAAACAGTGAGAGCCATTTTGTAAACCAAAGGGCATAACTCTGTATTCATAGGTGCCCAGGGGCGTGAACATGGCAGTCTTCCACTCGTCGCCCTCCCGTATGCGAATCAGGTTGTACGCCCCTCGCAGATCCAACTTTGTGAAAATGCGTCCTTTCCTCACCGTTGCGAGCAGGTCATCTATTTTGGGCATGGGAAAGGCCGTGGGCTTAGTCTTGGAATTTAAGAGCCTGAAATCCACTACAAGCCTCTTTTGGGGCGTGTCCTTTTTCTTCACAAAGAATACAGGGCTGCCCCCCACTGCCTTCGACTCCCGGATGAAACCGCGCTTCAAGTTGAGGTCTATGAACTCCCTGAGCTCCTGCAGCTCGTCTTCAGACATTGAATACAGTTTCCCGGTTGGCAGCGTCGCCCCTGGCAGGAGGTCAATCTTGCAGTCATAGGGCCTGTGGGGAGGCAGCTTGTCTGCTTCTTTCTCGCAGAAAACCTCCAAAAACGCTGCGTACTTGCGTGGCACTGCTTGCAGCGTGCCTAATTGTAGCTGCGGGTCATCCTCTCCCTCTTCCGGGCTAGGTAGGATGCAATGTTCCGCGCAATAGGATGAGCCGAAGGTCAGTTGGCGCTGGTACCACGCCAATGCTGGGCTGTGCCTGTGCAGCCAACTCATGCCCAAGACTACAGGCGTGTCCGACAGGTGGGTGACATTGAAGCTGATGACTTCTCGGTGATTTCCAATTCGCATCACGATTGGAGGCGTTTGTTGCACCACCTGCCCCCCCAAGAAGTCTCTGCCATCCACCGTGACAACCTTCAGAGGCAGCGTGGCTGGCAGTAGTGCTATATTGTGCTGCTGAATGAAATCCAGTCCTATAAAGTCTGCGTTGCTGCCAGAGTCAATGGTGATTGGCACTTCCAGAGTGCGTCCATTGGGCAGTTGGAGTGACGCTGTAAGCTGCACCACTGGTTTGGGTGGGAGGGGGTCTGTGGGCTGCAAAATTGCTGGGGATTGCTTCATTGACTTGTCTGGCTGGACCCCAGTGCCTCTTCCTCCAGCCAGACTCCGTCGTTTCCCTGTTGTGGTGTTCTCTGCTGAGTTGCGTCTGTGACTGTTGCCGAGGCTGCAGTGTGCTTGTGGAGCCTCTGGGGACACTCTTTCGCCATGTGCTGAGCACTCTCGCAGATGTAGCACTTCCTGTTCCCTCTAGGAGGCTTCGTTTTGACTGCTCCCGGTGTTAGGGCTCTGGTAGCTGACTGAGCCCTGGCACCTCCGATCTCCATCGGTTCTTCTCCCCCTCCCTGCGAGGGTGTGGATTGCGCACGCGCTGCTTCTTTGGGAGAGAAGGGAGGTGCTCTGGCTGGCGCCCTTCCCCAACGTCCTTCTTCTCTGTTCCAAGGACGTTCCTCCAGACGCACCCCAATCTCCAGCGCCCTCTGGACCACTTGTTGAGTGTTCTTTGGCCTCTCCCCCCTTGCAATCTCAGCTTTTACATCTGCATTCAAGCCTTCCCAAAAGAGGTCTCTCACTGGAGCAGAATCTTTCTCCCATCCAAGCGCATGAACTAATCCAAAAAAGCGTGCATGGTACTGCCTCACACTGGCTCTGCCCTGTTTAAGCCCGTGTATGTCTCTTCTGGCAATATCGATGTCTATCTTTGATAAAAAACACGAATCCATCGCTTTAATGAAAGCCTTCGCATCTTGGAGCGCCGGATCATTATCTCTCCATAAATTCCTCAGCCACGTCTTGGCCTCCCCATGCAAATGGGACAAGATAAACCCCACTTTCTCTCTCTCATCTCTAAAGTCTTTTTCTAGCAGATCCAGCGCAAACAGCAGGTCGGCTCTGAAGTTAGGGTACTGCTGTAAACTCCCGTCGAAATGAGATACCAGACTGCCTCCCCTTCTCCCCAGTCCAATGCCCTCTGATTTGGGTCCCTGTTGTCCCAGTGTAGAAAGCATTTCCAACCTGGTTCGGAGATCTCTGCAAGCGGCATCCATTTCCTCTTCCCTCTTTTTGGAGGCCCGTACCTCCGCGTTGAGTTGAGTCACTGCATTTCGCAGTTCTGTCAGTTGCTGTTCTGCACTCATCTTGCCTGATCTGTGTGAGCTCTCGAAGCACACTCCTCTGACCTCGCTGCGTCTACTCACGTTGCGAGGTTCTTGGTGCCAAAACTTTCAGTCAGGAGACGGAGCTTACTGTCAGAGCTGGCTCCTGGTCCCAGCTCACAGAGGACCAACGCTAGCCGGTAGTAATGTAACAAAGTCTTTATTGAAGTATAGTTTCCATTTCCAAGCCTCAGCGCCCCAGCTCTACATCTAGGGTCTAGACCGGCGAAGCTCCGTCTGAATCTCCGCCCCCTGTACACCAGTTTAAGACTCTAGCCTTACTCCACCTCTTCCATCTCTCCTTTCTCCTCTGGGTCCTGCTACCCCCCGGGGTTCCTTCCTTCCTGGACTCTTCCGACGCAGACGTTGACCCCCCTGAGTCCTCCCTCTCTCTTCGGCGGGCTTTAGGACCTGGCTCCCTATCCGGCTGCCAACAGTGCCGCCCTCCTGTACATTTGAACTTGGCGCGCGCGCGCAGCCTTCAACCTTCCTCTTGACCGTTTCCTCGCTCCCCGACGGAGGCGTGGTCAATCCTCCCTCATGTTCTCCCGCTGGCAGCGCGCTGCCTGATCCCGATGCCTGGGACTCCTCCCCCCTACTGCGCTCTGGTGTGGACGCTGGTCCGGATTTCCAACTGCTGTTCTCTGAGTCCCCTCTGGCCCCTTCTTCCTGGGGTGTCCCCCTAGGCACCCCCCTTGCCCTGACCATGGGAGCCCCTTTCTGTGAATCATCCGATTCACTGGAAAGACTCAGAGACCTCGGACCGTTGTCATCGCTGACATTTCCTTCAGACTCCTCCCCCTCGCTCTCCATTTCCTCTCTTCCCTGTGCCTCTGCTCCTGAACCCCTGACAATTCCTTTCTCAAAATACAAACAGACCAAACCCAGTGTTGTTTTGGATACCCAATATTGCTTCAGTGTAGCAGGTTGGTCCACATGCATATATCATACACCTTTTTTTTGTAGGCTCCCTTTCCATAGTTCAAGGCCAAGGCAGCCTACAACATGAAAAAATACAGAATTACAAAAATAGTTATAAGCAAGAAATAAAACATCAAAAATACTCTACCAAATTGAACAATTTCCACATAAATCACAGTAAGATCTAAAATAAAGATTAATATCAATAACAGCAACAAGTCCCTTCCTGCAACAAACTCTGCTAAACAATACCCCAATCCAAGGTTCTCTTCAGCATCCTAAGCTTTTGTAGCTGGAGTCAGTCCAGGCCAGGTGGAAAAAGGCCTGCTGAGCAACAGCCAAGGATGTATAACTCAGTGGTTCCCAACTGATGGTCCATGGACCCCACTCAGGGAGTTCATTCACATAACAAAAATTAACATAGATGCGTATATCAAAAATTTCAAGAGTAGGGAGTCCATGGCTTGGATTTTGAAAAAACAGAGGGCGGCGGGGGGTGTGTGTGTGTGTGTTCCTGCAGTACTTAGCTAATTGGGAATCACTGGTCTAGTTGGATCCATGGTACCCCACCCAGGACCTATAAATTTCTGGTTCTTTTGTGTTTCAGAAGCTGAGATGAAAAGCATTTCTGTCACTGGGAAAATCTGAGGAGTTTATTGTTTATTGGATTTTCCCGGCTTGCTTCAGAGGAAACATAATATAACCATGTATAAATGCCAGCAATAAAAAGAGAGAGGAGGGTCAAGGACAAGCCATTATTTGCTCAACAACTCCACAAAGTATGCGTTTCTTCTGGCCCGTGTTACCACAGCCCTCAGATTCAATGCTGCAGCATCTCTGTGGAGTGCAAGGTGTCGTTACCCCCAATGACTCATTTGCATATTGTTCAGTTTAGGCTGTCCTCTCTAAACTCTGACAAACAGGTCTCAGCTGCAGTCGGCCCCTTGCTCACTTAGCTCAATTTCTGAGTCCAACTCTTCTGCTACACTCTGGGGGGCCAAGTTCCTGACACCATGACCCCCTTGGCCCCTTCCAGCTCTGTGATTCTATGATTCTCAAGCCTCCCTGAGAATCTCTGATTGTCTGGATTTGCTGCTGCAGTTGGCCAGGTCTGCATTGGCCTTGATGGCGATGTTCTATCTCCATGGCCAGAGGAAGTGGCTCTGAATGCTTGCTGACAATTGCAAATGAGGAGAGTGCTGTTGCACCAAGCAGAGGCATAGTGTGATGGCCTGGGATTCGGACTCGGATGCTGAACCTAAGGAATCCCAGCCTGCACAGGATTCTCCGCCTCCAGAACCAGCTGAGCCAGGGCTGGGGCATGAGCCTGAAGGGTCCTCACCTGTGCTGGATCCTCAGGTGCAGGCACCAGCTGAGTCTGCTCTGGCTCCTGAGGGGATGGAGGACCCATTGCCTGCAGGTGCTCCACTCTCAGCCCCATCAGCGGAAGCTGAGGTTGCCTCTGGGTCCAGTAACCCTCCAGCTTCTCCTGAGCTGCAGAGGCTCAGGGCAGAGAGGCGGAGGGAACTAAGTTCCCGCAGGAGGAGTGCTCGCCTCCAGGCCAGGAGAGGCGAGTCACCTGAGGATCAGGGCTGCCCTGTGCCTTGGGGCAGATAAAAGCCAGCCAGCCTCAGTCCCAAGTTGCGGGAGCAACTTTGTTGGTTGTCAGTTCCTGCCTGAACCCTGTCCTGCTATCCTGCCGGAGCTCCTGACCTCACCCGCCTACCTGCCCTGCATCCAGCTTCAGCTTCTTTGGACTGCCTCCTTACTGCACCTTCGACCTCGGACTGGACTCAGACCTCGCCTCTCGGTTAGCCCACGGGACCAGCACACATAGCATGCATGGGGTGAGGGGGCTGTTGCCCCCGGCCCGGTTTTTTCTAGGGTGATTTTTGCTGCTCATGCTGCCCCTGCCAGCCCCACACTGCTTTGTGAGTCCAATCCCACATCCCAGCCTCACAAAGCAGTGGGGCATCAGGAGGATGCAACAGGCCTGCACTCTTCCAATAAGAACTGAACCAGGAGTTTTCTCATGTTTGGGAAACATGATGCTGGATTCTTCAGGTCTCCACCCAGTCCAGCAGGACTCTTCTTGTTAGCACCTTTGAACATGAATTGATGCAAAAAAAAAAAAAAGGCCACCCCAAAAACCACCACCCTGTGTGCATGTACACATTCCTCTGAGAATGAGTCTGTTGTTGTTGTTAGGGATGGGCAAATATGTCCTGGAGAGCTGTTGCCCGTCTACCCATGAGCTAGAAGATCCAGTGGTCTGACACATAAAATCATAGAATTGTAGATTGGAAGGGACCCCAAGGATGGTCTCCAAGGGTGGTCACCCAGGGTGGTCAATAGTGGACCAGATGGACCAAGGTTGTCATGTGTGGGGGGTTTTGTGTTTTTTTTTGCTTTCAAACTAGGGGTGCCAGTGAACTCCTGACTCAGGCTCAGAGAATATATTTGGATGCTCATAAAGCCAGCCCCCAAATTAGAGGCTTTCTGGATTCCCAGCAGTTTCTCATATCTCCCATGATCAGAAGTTAAACTTGCTTACACATGCTTGTGGATCTTTCCATCTACTTTAGGCTGCCATCCCCTGCATGTTTTCATGAGAATAAGCTACTTGGAATGTAGTGAGACTTGCTTTTGAATAAGCATGCTTAGGCTCCAGGTGTTTGCCCAGCATGAGTGAGTGGTTGGGTTTAAGCATGTATGGATCCTGACCCTATGATTTAGACATAAGTCCTGCTGTGGTCAGTGCCCCTTACCTCTAAGTAAAAGTAGGTAAGATTGCAGCCTATCCACTCTGCTCCCCTAAATCAATAATTGAATTCCACATGAGTTTGAAGCAACTCTAGTGAGTTTACATTGTTCTTTCCAGTAATTGAGTTCCTCTCCCAGTGTGGCTACTTTAATTTAATTAGAACTGGTGAATTAAGAACTCAATGAGCGGGGTGTGAATGTAACTTATTTATTCGGTAAAGTAAATGAACACTTCAGCAGTGACAGAAAAAATCATACTGGGTCATTTAGGTCCTAGCTGTCACCTTTTCCCTTTTCTTGCTAGGAATCCTATTCGGAATAAGGGAATTTCCCTTTAAAAAAGGGAAACATTGACAGCTATGCTTTAGGTTGCACTTCCAACAGATCTCTTTGTCCACCTTCTGAATGCCATGAGTAATTTTATCAACTTCTATCGTATCTACGTGTGCAGCTGCCTTTTTGCGAGTGAGGCCAGTGCTTCATCTGATGGATGTTCTCCAAGCTCTCAAGCAGAGATATTTCCCAGCCCTCCTGGCTCAGTTTCATTTTAACTGGAGATGCCAGGAATCAAAACTGGGTTCCTCTATACCATAGGTAGGCAAACTAAGGCCTGGGGGCTGAATCCAGCTCAATCGCCTTCTTAATCCAGCCTGCGGACGGTCTGGGAATCAGTGTGTTTTTACATGAGTAGAATGGGTGCTTTTACTTAAAATGCATCTCTGGGTTATTTGGGGGGCATAGGAATTCATTCTTTCCCCCCCTTCAAAATATCGTCTGGCCCCCCACAAGGTCTGAGATACAGTGGACCGGCCCCCTGCTGAAAAAGTTTGCTCTATACACAAAGCCGAGGCTCACCACCCCTCTTCCTCAGAGCCTTCCGTTAGGAGCTTCATCAGAGCCTTTTTCAGCTGGAGGGCCACATTCCCTCATGGAAAGCCTTTGGGGGAGGCCACATGCCAGTGCCAGTAGCGCTGGAGGTGAAAACAGTGGCTGGGTCAGGGAATGTGACCCTTTTCTTTTACAGTAGCCAATATTCCAATATTGCCAAAGCTCAAGGCGTGTGAGGAGGGCAAGGAGCAGGACCAAGGAAGGCTGTGGCCTGGAGGATAGTCCCAAGGGCCAGATAAGGAGAGAAAGAGGGCCACCTCCAGCCCTCAAACCCCTGGATTTGTCTGAGATACTTCTTTCTCCCGCTGTTTCCAGTGATGTGGTGAGATGAGAGTAAGACATGGTCTCTGGGTTATGGTGCACCTCAAGATATTTGATCTGCAGCTGCTTTTGTAGCAGAAGCTGGGTTTTCCTTGCTTCCCATCTTCCTTTCCCTTCTTCATCTCCCAAACCATCCCCCTGCACAACCTCTAGCAAGGCGGGGGCTTTGCCTTGTTTTGCTTCACCGACTTTACAGCAATTATCTCCCTGCAAGTCCCAGGGTTACATTGTACAAATTGATAACTCTTGCCACTGCTTTTCTTAAAACAATTAGTGCATGCAATTATTCCCCTTCTGTTTGGCTACTTGATGTTCAGCTTGAAAAGTTGCCTTTTGGGCTCCATGCTACAGCTAAAGGGGAATTGGCGGGGGGTGGGGGTGGGGGTGGGAGGGGTTGTTCTCAAGGAAATTCTCTGAAATGTTCTTCCCAATGCATCTGTGTGGGTTGTACCCAATCTTAGTCCTTGCTGCGATGGAGGATAGAAAGGGGTACATGAGAATTTGTAGAAGCAAGGCTAACATCTACATCCCTTGCTCTGCCCTATGCCCCACCCCCACCCCCTTGCCAAGCTAAGACCTATTCCTCCCCCTGCTGTACACACTTACTTGGGGGTAAGTTCTATTCCATTCAGTCAGATTTACTTCAGAGTAGATATCTATCAAATTGCACTACAGTACACTTTTAATGACAATGTCTTATGAATTTTTTTACATCTATTTTTAAGAAATTCTGCTTGGCTTAAGGAAAAAACAACCAACCAAAAATAAAACTGTGATTTATAGTTTTATTTTAAATTCTCTTGAGTCTTCTTTTTCATGGAAAGGTAGCGTATAAGTGGAATGTGTGTGTGTGTGTATTTGCCATGGCTTCTCAGAAATTCAGGAAAAAGGTTTGCTGAAGTTTATTTGAGCAATTGGGAATATGTGATGTGATGCACAATTCACTCTTTTTATAGCTTACTCTTGGGCATTGACTGGGGAAAGGCCCTTGTCAATTAGAATACCGAGAAATCCATAAAGGCTCTTCACAAGGGCTGATAATGTGTGTAAGTTTTATATTTGGATTATGGTTTTTTTATTTATGATTTTCAATTTTTTTTGTTTAGTCATTTAGTCGTGTCTGACTCTTCATGACCCCATGGACCAGAGCACACTAGGCACTTCTGTCTTCCACTGCCTCCCGCAGTTTGGTCAAACTCATGCTGCTACCTTCGAGAACACTGTCCAACCATCTCGTCCTCTGTTGTCCCCTTCTCCTTGTGCCCTCCATCTTTCCCAGCATCAGGGTCTTTTTCAGGGAGTCTTCTCTTCTCATGAGGTCGCCAAAGTTTTGGAGCCTCAGCTTCAGGACCTGTCCTTCCAGTGAGCACTCAGGGCTGATTTCCTTAAGAATGGATAGGTTTGATCTTCTTGCAGTCCATGGGACTCTCAAGAGTCTCCTCCAGCACCATAATTCAAAAGCATCAATTCTTCGGTGATCAGCCTTCTTTATGGTCCAGCTTTCTACATTTCACTAATTTTACAATCATTTTAACATTTCAAAACTTGACTTCCTTCCCCCTCTTTCTATGGTTCCTTAAATTTATTTTTTATATATTCTGCACATTCCAAATTAACTTAACTTTATTTATTCATCTGCTTTAAATGCATACTCTTATAAAACTGTAGTTTATTACAATAATCCTACCAATGTTCTTATATGTTTACAATTTGTTTGAAAATATTCAGTGAACCATATCCATTCTTTTATAAAAAGTTTGTTATCTTGATTTCTTATTTTTCGGTAATTTTTGCCATTTCATCGTATTCCATAAGTTTTTGTATCCATTCTTCTTTTGTCAGGACTTCTTCTTTCCATTTTTGGGCAAATGGATTATGATTTTTTTGAGGACTGTAGCAGTTGGAATAATAAATCATGGTGACAAGAAAACATTTGACATATTGATATTAAATTAGACATGTGTAATATGTAAATTGAGACTAATAAAATGACAATTGACCATGGAGGACGACCGTAACTGTTGAAACTTGTGTGGTTGTCTGTTATACATGAGTATCTGTTCTGAAGAAAATCATGCCTATTGATTTGTCTAAGAAGGGCCCCTGATTGCTGGTGGTTTTATATGCAGTAACTTTTGAACATTTATTTTGGAGTGGATTATTCACTGAATAGCTGGAGATTCAGGATAGACAAAATAACATATTTCTTTGTGTAACACGTAGTTAAACTGTGTTGCTCACTTGGATGGGAGCCAATGATGGACCCCATCTTGGATGGCTTTGAAAGAGGATTTGTGATATTCACAGAGGTGAGGGCTGTCAGTGACTCTGCTCTTGGAAACCACAGAAGAGGAGAGGGCAACACCCAGTCAGATGGGTGGGGTACAAATAATAAAAATTATTATTATTATTATTATTACCATTATTATTATTATTGATCACTGCAGATGGTGACAGCAGCCACGAAATTAAGAGACGCCTGCTTCTTGGGAGGAAAGCAATGACAAACCTAGACAGCATTTTAAAAAGTAGAGACATCACCTTGCCAACAAAGGTCCGTATAGTAAAAGCTATGGTTTTCCCAGTAGTGATGTATGGAAGTGAGAGCTGGACCATAAAGAAGGCTGATCGCCGAAGAATTGACGCTTTTGAATTATGGTGCTGGAGGAGACTCTTGAGAGTCCCATGGACTGCAAGAAGATCAAACGCATCCATTCTTAAGGAAATCAGCCCTGAGTGGTCACTGGAAGGACAGATCCTGAAGCTGAGGCTCCAATACTTTGGCCGCCTCATGAGAAGAGAAGACTCCCTGGAAGAGACCCTGATGTTGGGAAAGATGGAGGGCACAAGGAGAAGGGGACGACAGAGGACGAGATGGTTAGACAGTGTTCTCGAAGCTACAAACATGAGTCTGACCAAACTGTGGGTGGCAGTGGAAGACAGAAGTGCCTGGCGTGCTCTGGTCCAGGGGGTCACGAAGAGTCGGACACGACTGAACGACTAAACAACAACAACAATTATTATTATTTCCCGAATCCTGCTTGCAGATCTGCCATTGGGGTATTTGGTCAGCCACTGTGAGAACAAGATGCTGAACTAGATGGACCATTGGCCTGATCCTCTTCCTATTTTTGCATAGACATGCTCACAACATTTGTCAGAGTGCATTATATAGCGTATCACTTTATAACAAAAGCAACAGTGTTAACAATTTGTCTTAAGTATTTTAAGTATTTTTAAGTTGCTATAGCCTGACCTACATAGGCTTGTGGCTGCCTCTAGACTATGTCTGGTGAAACACACCCAACCCTGGCATGTGGGTTTGCCTTTCCTCCAGGTGGACTGGCTGGAGGTCCTGACCATGTGCAGCCTGTCCCCGGATGCTTTACATCTGTGTGGGCTTCACAAGAAGCTTCCTTATACAGTGGTACCTCTGGTCAAAAACGGGATCCATTCCGGAGGCCCGGCCACATCCTGAAAACTTCGTAACCAGAGGTGCCCTTCTGTGCACGCGCACAGCGCGATTCAGTGCTTCTGCACATGCATGAACAGCGAAACCCAGAAATATACACTTCTGGGGGTGCCGCGTTCGCAACCCGAGGATTACATTACCTGAAGGTAACGTAACCTGAGGGTCCACTGTACATTGGTCCATGTAGCTCAGAATTGTCAATACTGACTGGCAGAAGCTCTCCAGGGTTACAGATAGAGGACATGTCCTACCTGGGGATGCCAGGGATTGATGTTGGGGCCTTCTGCATGAAAAATCGATGCTCTGCGGCTGAGCTATGGACCTTCCTGCAACAGGACAGCTCTTTGTATGCCAATATTGAATATTCATCAAACCTTGACCCAAGGAAGCAGCCAGGGAGAGCACTCCCATGTAGCTGTGATGGCATCTCAGAAATGAGTGTAGTGCAATTAAGACCGATTTGCAGGTTGAAAGGCAGGCATTCCTAGAGGTAATCTTCCTCTTGAACCAATCACAGCAAGAGGACCCTTCAGGGCTTTGGGCTGTGAGCAATCAAGCGGTACTTGAAGCACTTAAAATAGTTTTATTTCAAACAAAACAATGACAGTAGAGATGATGCCTCCCTGCACTTGTGCAGAATGGTGGAAATGTTGTATGCGGCCCGAGTTAACCTTTGATTGATTGGCTTCCTGAGGAGTCTTACAAGATATTGCAGAGAAATAGCAGGGACATATTGCATAATCTACTCCAGAGCACTACCCGGGGTGAGCATCCTGCAGGATTGGTGCCTCTGCTCAACAGCTGTTGCACGGAGGCATCAATCCACAGGTACAGTTGCCCCTTGTGCAAATTTCTTAGGGGCATAAATTTTCTGCTCCTCACTCATCCAGGCCCCAAAGCAACTGAACCACAGCTGCACCTCAGAAATTGCCTTAGCAGCACCCACAGCCAGGACTGCAGAGTGCTGGATCCGCTGGCTTGGCAGAAGGGGCAGGACCTGGAGCTAGGCTTCTACTTCTAACCAAGGGCCTGTGGGTTCTCCCATAATGGAAGCAGCTGTCAGTTAGGCTCAGAAAGGGCAGGGGTGGAACAAAACTGAGGAGCGGTGAGTGGGAACAATTGTAACAGGGGTGAAGCAGAGCAAGAAGGGGCTCATGAGGTGGAACTGTGTCCTTGCCTGCTGCAGCTGTTTCATTTTCTCTCGTTCTGTCCTCCTCACCTTGCGCTTATATAAAAGCGGGGAGGAGAGTGGGGAGATAATAGCTGGTGGTTGTGTCAGTAGCTGGTGAGAGTTGAGGCGATGCTTCTCTCACTTGAAACTGCCACTGCAACTAGAAAAAGGCACTCAGGGCTTTTGCTGGGGAAATACTTTGGAACTTTGTGTGCCCCGTAAGAGAGCCTGGCTCTCTTAATAAACCTGCTCCCCTTATGGAAGGATGTGTGGGGTATGTGTGTGTTGGAGTTTTTTTCACCACTGGGGGGGGGGAATACTTGCCTTGCCCCAAGAACTAGCAACCCCTACTGTGCCACTGGTGCCAACTGCCCAGTTCCCTTCCTGAGCAGAGTGTTCGCTTCCCACAACGGAGAGACCTTCAAAGCCAGACATTTATCCTCTAGCCGTCTATCTTTTTACTATAGGACTCCAGCTGTGGTTAGATAAAGGTGATTGATAAATCCTGGTGGCTGGGATGCACATCTCCCCCCCTCCCCTCCTGAAAAAGGGATGTCTGTGTGTCTGGGGGGTTGGAGAGTCTGGCTCTGGGCTGTGCTTTTCATTAATATGCCGTTGAGATCTGCCGTGCATCCCCTGATGCTGGACCCTGTTCCATAATGCATTCTTGTCCCTCTCTCCTCTGTACGTCTTACAGTTTCTTCTCTCCCCACCCACCCCCGCCCTTGTTTCTCCCATCCAGAGTCGGAGGGTGGGGGTGGAGAGATGGTGCGCCAGAAACGAAGCCTGAGTATAAAGACATTTGTATGTGTTAGTGAAGACAAGAAACCCCATGCGGGCAGCTGCCTGTACTGCTGTGTCTGATAATGGCTCCACCACCAGAGAAAGTAGGTCAGTCTGTTTCGCAGAGTCCAAGGAGAATGCAAAAGAAGGAGGCTGTTGCACTGAGCTTGCAGAGGCTCGCCTGATCCTGGTGATGCACATAGAGACCTATAAGCTCAGCTAAAGCCAGGCTAGAGGCCTTGTGTCTGTTGTTTCTTTGTAAGTGCCTTATCTTGTGCTAGGAGCAGCTTTAGTCCCAAGGTTGTAAACAGCATTCCTAAGTGTCTACATTTGACAAGACAGAGTCCTTTGTTTCCTTGCCTAATGAATAGGAAAGACCATACGGTACATGTTATAGTTAGTATTGTGTTGTAACGTTAGATTGGAGGAAGTTTATGCATATGTATTGCTTTAACAGATAACAGCTATGTATATAAAGCAGGCCCCACCCTTTTGGGCTTGCTCAGCTGGCTCACTGAGCCCAATGAGCCATTATTGCTAGCAATAAACACCCTTTGTTTTCTCACCACTGCGTGGAGATTTCCTTCAGCCTCAAACGTTAACTTTGCTACACTGGGAGAGACTTTTCTCCACCCTCGGCATCACAGATGTGGAGAGACGGGCATTATCTGGGGCTTAAGGATGCTGTACCTAAAAGGAGGAGCTCTCCCTACAGGCCTTCAGCTACCTCAGGACAGGCCTTCAGCTACCTCATCACCTGCATGCCTTCCACTTCTGCATTTTCACCAAAGACAATCACTATTTCATAATGACTATCCCTGGTAGAAAAAATTATCCGCAGTTAGTCTTGTAAGGGAGATGCTGAGTTGGGTGCTGTTCTGAAACCTTTTCTCCCAATTGCTTGAAAGTTTCCTTCTCCTGCAGAAGAGGCTTCCACTTTTCCCTTTGGAAATGAGGTTTCTCTTACCCAAGAGCCTAAGAGGTGGCCCATCTAGTTTAGCTCTCTATGCCCCTGGTAGCCAACCAGATGCCCACGAGAAGCGTACCAGCAGGACCTGAGTGCAGCAGCAGCAGCAGCTCTATCCCCACGTGGGAACCCTAGCAACTTGCTTTCAGGGCATTCAGCCTCCAACAGAGGAGGGTCCTCGTTGCTGACAAGTGGTTGTGCCTGCCCCCCCCCCTTCCCATCAAACTTTTCTTCAGCACATTGCAACTTTGGCATACACCCACAAAGAAGTCTACAGGTACTGAAGCACAGGTGCTGGCAGAAGACCCACTGTCCCATCCAGATTGACCTCCCCCCCCAAAACCCCCCTCATAATACTTTGTCTATTAAGGGAGGTGTTTAAGGGGTGTTGGAGGACTGTGTGTATCTTTTATGTGCATCTATAGGGGTGAGCAAATGCCTCCTGTTTCCCAACCCCTTATTAGTTTGTGGGTTTTTCTGCCTTGATTTCTGAGCCTTCGGAATTCAGGTTGAACTGGGATAACGTCTAAGATTAATTTGAGATGTGGAATATGCTTAGTTTATTACAGGTTTCAGTTTGCTGAGTTCCTCTGCACCTTTCCCTGAATTTCAATGCATACACTGCTATGATTGCCACCATACTTTTATGTTTAAATGATAGCATCAAATACTGAAATAGCAACGGTAAGACATATTTCTGGTTTGATAGCAGCAGTTCACTAAAAACACACACACAGCAGCAGATCATTAAAGCATGTATGTGTTTTTAAATATTGCAAGGGAAAAAAAGTGTGATGCGAAGGTATGCTGGGGTACATTGGGGCGTGGTGTTTTCCTGAGCATGTGCCCATAGGCATCTCAAATGGTCTCAGGGGAACCTGCATTCTGTGGAGTACGGGGCTGAGGACTAATTCCGCCTTTCACAAATGTTCATTGAAGCTGTGGAGCAACTGCCGGGAGAGCAAAGAGGGCATGCAGTGGGCCATAAGCCCAAGGAACCACCACCAAGGATGATCTGTTACAGATCAATGCCAGCCAGGCAGCAGCCAGCCAGGCAAAAGAAGGGGGGTTGCTCAGCACTGCACCTGTGACATCATGCATACACACAACATTGGGAGGAGGCTGAGTGTCTAGCCCAGCACACCATACCTGGTGGCAGGCCAGGTGAGCCTCCTTCGGGGTGGGCTGCACCATGGCTGAGGTTGGAGTGCTGCAGCAGGGCTTTCTGGACACCTGCAGACCCACTCAAGCTAAGGCTGCCACAACCACTACTGTCAAGAGCCCCACTACTGTCAAGAGCAGAAAGAGGAGGAGGAGAGGAAGGCAGCAGCAGCGTGGGCAATGAGCAAGGCGACAGCCAGTGTAGTGGTTGTAAGCCAGTGTGGTGTAGTGGTTAAGAGCTGTAGTCTTGTAATCTGGGGAACCGGGTTCGCGTCTCCGCTCCTCCACATGCAGCTGCTGGGTGACCTTGGGCCAGTCACACTTCTTTGAAGTCTCTCAGCCTCACTCACCTCACAGAGTGTTTGTTGTGGGGGAGGAAGGGAAAGGAGAATGTTAGCCGCTTTGAGACTCCTTAAAGGGAGTGAAAGGCGGGATATCAAATCCAAATCCAAACTCTTCTAGCTCGTGTCGTAGAGAAGAAGGCACAGCCGGAGAAACTGGGCCCGGCCCAGCATTGCACTCTGCTTGACCTTCTCTGCCCCCTCAATATTGGGGAGTAGGGTTGAGCCCCATGCTAACCAATAGCAAGGAGGTTGAAGAGACCTCAGCCCTAAGGAGTTGGCGCCTATGTGTGGCACTTTATAAAGTGCAAGTTCTGTGAATCTAAGTCATCAGCCAGGCACATAGAATAATAGAATTCTAGGGTTGGAAGGGACCCCGAGGGACATCTAGTCCAATCCCTGCAATGCAAAAGTACTCATATGGGGCCAGTTAAGGAAACTGGCTGCAAGCCATTGAGGAGCAGTTTTGGGGTGACATCCTAAGAAACAGGAGATGTTTTTGACCCCACATTTCATGTCTGCTGATGTTTGTGCCTTATCAGAAAAAAGCAAGCACAGTCAGGAACTAATTGTGTGTATATATCACAGGCAGGTGTAGGGCTGTTTTTTAAAAATTGATTTTCCCATGAAAGGCTGTGCCTTAATTTTCTCCTCTCCCGTTTATTTTGCTGCAAAGTTGTACTTCAACTCCAGGCATTAACTGCTAACGAGTGAGCTCATTTCTTCCTTCTGTTTACACAAAAATAAATAATAAAGACATGGGGTTGTTATTTCACCCAGATCCCAATAGGTGCAGTTGCTTTTCTAAAGCAGCAGTGGAACAAAAAGGCTGGCAGTGAGAGTGGAAGTTTTTCTGTGCCTCTTGCTGGGACATGAAGCCCATTTACTTAATGGGTTTTGTACAGGGCTACAAAGATGTCTGTTTAGGACAGGGATGCCCTGTCGTTTTCTGCCTGAGAGCTGCATTCTGGGTGACCACGTTTGGGACCACATGATGATAGTGCATGGGGCCAGAGCTGAAAGTCGATGGAGAGAAGGATGTAAAACCTACCTTTGTACGATGGGTTGGCTAGCTTTTCTATGCCCACACTCACATGACTCTCTCTACCTCCCCTCGGACACACAAGATTCATGATCAGAGTCCAAGGCTACCTTCCAGATAGGCAAAAACATTTGGACAGGCCAGTGAGAAGGTGGCCTTCAAAGACTCAGGCAGACAAGTCTCAAGGGGCTCCTGTGCCACCACACCAACTATGCAAACTGGAATTCATGTGGAGTAGTGGTTAGAGTGTTGGACTTGGCCCTGGGATACACCAGGGTTCAAATCCCACTCAGCCATGAAGCTCACTGGGTGCAACACCTCTCAGCCTGACCTACCTCTCAGTGTTGTTGTGGAGATCAAGTGAGGAGCGTGAGAACAATGCATTTATATTTCAGCTCCTTGCAGGGAAAAGTGGAGTATAAGCGCAATGAATAATGACCAGTCTGGTGTGTCCTTTCTCCTGACCGCACTCAGTTAGCAAATCAACCTATAGGTTAAGTATTTTCCACTGAACCCACCCCTGCTTTTTCCTATAGTAAGTATTGCAAAGGGTCTGGGAGGCAGGGCGGAGAGCAAGTCCTGTGAGGAATGGTTGAAAGAGCTGCAGAAGGGAAGATAAAAGGATCATCACATTTCTGAACGGGTGTTATGCAGAACACCAAGTAGACCTGTGGAAGGGACCTCAGCCCTGACGAGTTGGCTCCTAAAACCATGAGGGAATGCAACCCTGCAGCTGAAACAGGGTCTCCAGCTCTGCTACAATCCCTTGGTTTCTGCTTGGGGTTTCAGTCAGGTGTTTGGTGCATTAGAGTGGACTGAATCCGAGGAGGGGGTTGTAGGGGAAAGTGGCAGGTGTCAGAAAGGCTAAACACCTCCCCCCATTTGCTGCTGCATATCGCAGTCTCCCTGGGCTGCTTCATCAAATTCCCATAGTCTGATCTAATTTGCCTCTTAGACACCCAGATTTCTAGTACCCTTATTACAGGCTGCTGGGAAAGGGTCAAACATCTGGTTGATGGATTCTCCCCCAGGAGACAAGGAGTTAATTCTGATGAACAAACACAACTGAATCCACTGGTGCTGATGTGTGGCACTATTGGGGGTGGGGGAGAAGAACTCTATCCACTTTCATAAGCTGCTTAATTATATAGATGTTAATGAGATGTTAATTACTGTTGTGCCAGTGAATTCCACAGAACAGAGATTGTGTTTCTCCTCAAACACCCATCCTTAATTGGAAGTTGCATGTTCTTCTGTCTGCTTTGTGCTCGTGATGCGATTGGGTGGCTGTAGTGGGGTAGTGGTAGAGGGTGGGGGGACATTGCTGTTGCGAGTGGACCCTTGACTCAGAGCCTGTGCAGAAGGCGCCTCTTGCATCAAAGGCACCACAAGCAGGCCAGGTAGATGAGCTGGCAAGCACAGATGAAAGGGCTTGCAAATGCATTCTAAGGACTGTGGCAGATGTAATGTTTCAATGCAGGCACCGACTTTGTAGTTGGTGGGGGAGTTCCACTTCAGCCAAGTGTAACTGCTTGCACTTCAAGGCACCAAGAACATTTTGGATTATTAATTGTGATTATTATTCATGTTCTGTCAATTCACCTTGAAAAGGAGCTAGGAGTTTAGTTGTAGGTGCATCCCCATAATCAGATTCAGTTTCTCTCCTTTTGTTCTGATTCCCTTCTTTTGCCAGCAATTTGCTCCAGGGAGCTGGGATGGAGAGGCATTATAGAAACGGGAAGGCTCTGCCCCAGTGACCAAGAATCAATCAATCAATCAATCCCTTCTTATATGGTCACAGACCCATTAAAGCAGAACAGACAGAGAACAAAAACATATCATTAAAGCATTCACTTATTTAAAGTACAATACCTTACAAAGAGAAAAACTTGCACAAATTGAAAATACAATACATGATGCAAGGATGCAACATCAGATACAAATTGTAATTAAAATGAGAGTATTGTATTATGAGACTTCTGAGCAGAGAGGAAGAATTGGGCCACTAACATTGTTAATATCAGCCAAGAAATTTCCAGGTGTCCTTCCAGGCTGTTTCCTCAAGGGGGGGGGACAAAGTAGCATATTTTCTTTAAAAGAGAAAGGGGGGGGGAGAGGAGCAGGGGGTACTAGCACAAAGTTGCCTCAAGGGATTCCCTGTCTGAGGGGGCCTATCTCCTGGCCTCCACCCATTGGGCCACCTTCTCCTTGCCACTGTAACAACTACCTCACCTCCTCCCTCCCTGCCATGGCCAGCACTGCCCATTTATTCACATTAATTTTTTTAAAAGGATTCAGAGAGGCAAATGATTTGTTACATATGCTATGGGACCAAGATTTTAATAGACAGGTGGAAATAAATGATTGGCATGTTCTGTGGTTAAAGTCACCGTGAAAACGACATCCTCCACTTTTAGAAAGCTGACATGGAAAATAACACATGAACAGTATTTGATGCCAAGGAAGTTATCTCTGATCAACCCTAATCTGCCTCCCATATGTTGGAGAGCCTGTGACTTGATTGGTAAAAGGATCTAGGAGTATTATTGAACCACAAGCTTAACAAGAGTCCAGATCAAGGGTCAGACCACACCTGGAGTCCAGACAGGGCAACCAAGATTTATTATTTATTGCATTTGTATTCCATCTTTCCTTCATAGTTCACCTCCTTCCCATTTTATCCTCACAACAACCCCTGTGAAGTAGGTTAGGCTCCCCAAGGTAACCCAGTGAGCTTCATGGTTGAGTGAAGATTTGAACCCTGGTCTCCCAGGTCCTAGTCCAACACTTCACACTGGCTGAATGAGGCTCTGGAAAGTAACCTCATGAGAAATGATTGAGGGAGTTTGGCATGTTTAGCTTGAAGAAGAAGAAGAAGAGTTTGGATTTGATATCCCGCCTTTCACTCCCTTTAAGGAGTCTCAAAGCGGCTAACATTCTCCTTTCCCTTCCTCCCCCACAACAAACACTCTGTGAGGTGAGTGGGGCTGAGAGACTTCAGAGAAGTGTGACTGGCCCAAGGTCACCCAGCAGCTGCATGTGGAGGAGCGGAGACGCGAACCTGGTTACCCAGATTATGTGACTACCGCTCTTAACCACTACACCACACTGGCTCTCTTGGAAAAGAGGAGAGAGTTATGATAGCCATCTTCAACTATCTCAAGGGCTGCCACATGGAAGATGGAGCAAGCTTGTTTTCTGCTGCTCCAGAGGACAGGACCCAAACTGATGGATTCAAGTGACAAGAAAGGAGATGCTAACGAAACATCAGGGAGAGCTAGAACAGGCTACTTCAGAAGGCTGTTGACTTTTTGTTGTTGCAAGTTTTTAAAGACTGGTTCGATGGCCAACTGTCGGGGGTTCTTTAGTTATGATTCCTGCATGTAGGGCGGGGCGGTTGACTAGATGGCGGTTGGGGTCCCTGCCAGCTCTACAGTTCTTTGATTCTACAATACTTTAACAGGGCTTTTTTGTTTTCAAGCAGATGCATCTTCATCGTTTAGAATGTGCTGAGTGATTTGACATCCATCTGAATGTTCATCTCTTTGTTTTGCTATCCTCTTTTGGATAAGGACTGTTAGGAGTGCTTTTAAGAAAAACAAACCCTTGTTTTTGAGATGCTGTATCCTGTTATTTTATTGTCCTTTACCCACACACTCTACTTCTTCTTATTGAAAACATTCGATTTCAGGTGGGGTGGTGTTGTAAACAAAATCTGCCCTTTTTCCCTTATGGGGTATCCAAGAACCCGTATAGAGTCCTTACGTGGGTTCCCTATTGGTAGGAGAAAATAACAGAGGCCAACCAGAGAATATTGAGAAGCAAAGCAGCTAGTAAGCCTGATCTGTATTAAAGCTTTTGCAAGAGGGTGCTCCCCCACATGCAGGAGAGAGGAGGAGGACCCAGAACAAAGGTGTGCACGCCCTTATATAGACATTTTGAAATTCCCTGCCCTGGAGCTCAAGACCACCCCTCCATACATTATACATACATCACAAAAGGGGTGTAGCGCAAGACTACCCCCCACAAACATCATACCTACATCACAGAAAAGGCGGTCTACAACAGAAATCTGAGTGCGTTATTTATCTCCTGTCTGGCAGGTTACCTGTTAATGGTCACTTGATTGGATTACCTAAGGAGCCTGACCAGTCTTTTCTAATGATAAATACTTAGTTCCTGAGCCAGGTCACAGGCTCATCCTATTCATACACAGACTTACTCTTAAGACAGGATTTGTGAACAAAAAGACAATGGGGAGGCTTTTCCATTTTCCTGTGACCTTGCAGAGAAATATTTGAGGTCAATTTGGGAGGGACAAAATGGTTCCAGGACTTTTTCTGTGGGGTTTCAGACATGTGCTTTATATATGCAGTTATGAACATTTATCTTTTATATATATATGACCTTAAAATTCTTATAACAGTGGGACATCTTTTGTAACATATAGTCCCCTGTGCACAATTCCCGATAGTCACACAACTTTATTCTGCTGTCAGGCACACAGACTCTGGAGGATTTTCATTTTTAAAGATGTATCTTCCCAGGAGAGTCAGTCATGACTGTTCTTGGAGTGGCAGAATTTCTAGGAGTGGCACTCAATGGTGGCATGCGTCTTTCACTCCCTGATGGACAAAAAAACTGGAAGCTGAACAGCTGTGCAGGTGGCAAAGAGTAACTGTTTCATGGGGCTACAAAGAAAGCAGAGTTCTAGTCTGGATTAGTGATGGAAGGCATTTATTTCTCCTCTACCCCATATTTGTCACATACACCACTGTTTCCTCCAATGGCTCAGGACTGCAATATCTCAAGAACCATATCTCCCCATATGAACTGACCCAGACCCTGTGATCATCATATGAGGCCCTTCTTCATGTGCCTGCTCTGCAAGAGGCCCAGATGATGCCAAATTGAGAATGGGTCTTTTTTTGTGGTGGCTCCCCACTTGCAGAATGCTCTCCCCAGGGAGGCTCACTTTGTGCCTTTGTTACACATCTTCAGGTGCCCTGCAAAAACATTCCTCTTCTCATGTGCATTTGGCTAATTGAACAATCTATGGCCTTTAAGGTGGGGTGGGGTTATTGTTATTGTATGTAAACTGCCCTTTGATCCTTGGATGAACAGCAACATAGAAGTTTTAATAGTAGTAGTAGTAATATGAAATAAAAAATTTAAGGTCTTAAATAATAATAATAATAATAACAACAACAACAACAACAATAACAATAATTTTATTTATTCCCCAGCCAAGACTGGGCTCAGGGTGGCTAACAACCAATAATAAAAACAAATTGATTAAAATACAATTTAAAAGATTAAGATACAACATTAAAACATTAAAATGCAGCCTCTTCACAGGAGGAGAAAGGAAAAAGAAAGAGGGGGAGGGAATCAAACTAAGCCAAAGGCCAGATGGAACAACTCTGTCTTACAGGCCCTGCGGAAAGAAATCAGATCCCGCAGGGCCCTGGTCTCATAAGACAGAGCGTTCCACCAGGCCGGAGCCAGTGTTGAGAAGGCCCTGGCTCTGGTTGAGGCTAATCTAACTTCCTTAGGGCCCAGGACCTATAATATTTATATGATATATATATAAGAAATGTTCATAAATGTACCAACCAAGCGCATACATAGATGTGTGGACCACATGTCTGGAGCAGCACAGGAGGACCGTCCTGAAACCATTTTCAAATGTTTTCTCTGCAAGGAGGGAGGAGGTGGAAGAGCCTCCCCATTGTCTTTTTGTTCACAAATCCTGTCTTAAGGGTATGTCTGTGTGTGAATAGGGTGAGCCTGTGAACTGGCTCAGGAACCAAGTATTTGTCATTACAAAAGACTGGCCAGGCTCCCCAGGGCATCCAATCAAGTAAGCATTAACAGGTAACCTGCCAGACAGGAGGTAAACAACCCACTCAGATTTCTGTTGTAGACCACCAACAACATCTATAGGGCGCTTCTTCATGTGCCTGCTCTGTTGTAGACCGCCAACAACATCTGTAGGGCCCTTCTTCATGTGCCTGCTCTGTTGTAGACCACCAACAACATCTGTAGGACCCTTCTTCATGTGCCTGCTCTGTTGTAGACCACCAACAACATCTGTAGGACCCTTCTTCATGTGCCTGCTCTGTTGTAGACCACCAAAAACATCTGTAGGCCCCTTCTTCATGTGCCTACTCTGTTGTAGACTGTCAACAACATCTGTAGGGCCACAAATTTGCTGTGATGTAGGTATGATGTATCTGGGGGTGGTCTTGGACTCCAAGGCAGGCAATTTAAAATGTCTATATAAGGGTGGACACATCTTTGTTCTGGGTCCTCTTCCTTCTCCTGTGTGTGAAGGGGGCACCCTGTTGCAACAGTTCAATAAAGATCAGGCTTACTAGCTGCTTTGCTTCTCAATATTCTCTGGTTGGCCTCTGTTATTTTCTCTGACTGATGGAGAACCTGCAAAGGACTCTATAAGGGCTCTTGTGTCCCCCATAAGGGAATAAGGGCAGATTTTCATTTATTACAAATACAATAACTGAAAAAGAGTCCTGCTGTATTAGTCCAAGGGCCCATCTAGCAGAGCATCCTGTAGCTAACAGATGCCTGTTATGGGGAGCCCGAAGAAGAAGAAGAAGAAGAAGAAGAAGAAGAAGAAGAAGAAGAAGAAGAAGAAGAAGAAGAAGAAGAAGAAGAAGAATTTGTCTCATCCTCTTTTTTAGCAATCCAGTCTTGTGGGAGCAAATCCCATGATCCATGGCCAGCAGCCATGCTGCATGAGGTTAATGGGAGTTGGAGTCCAACAGCATCTGTAGGGCCACAAATTTGCTATTGTTCTTCTACGTGAATTTCACCATGGGCATTTTGAATGATATATTTATTTGCTATGAACAGGGTAGGCATTTCATTCTAGCCCTGGCTTCTCTCATTTTCGATGTGAAATGTTGCCAGATGTGCTCTTCAACTTAGAATCAAAGAATCATAGAGTTGGAAGAGACCACAAGGGCCATCGAGTCCAACCCCCTGCCAAGCAGGAAACACCATCAGAGCACTCCTGACATATGGTTGTCAAGCCTCTGCTTAAAGACCTCCAAAGAAGGAGACTCCACCACACTCCTTGGCAGCAAATTCCACTGTCGAACAGCTCTTACTGTCAGGAAGTTCTTCCTAATGTTTAGGTGGAATCTTCTTTCTTGTAGTTTGGATCCATTGCTCCGTGTCCGCTTCTCTGGAGCAGCAGAAAACAACCTTTCTCCCTCCTCTATGTGACATCCTTTTATATATTTGGACATGGCTATCATATCACCCCTTAACCTCCTCTTCTCCAGGCTAAACATGCCCAGCTCCCTTAGCCGTTCCTCATAAGGCATTGTTTCCAGGCCTTTGACCATTTTGGTTGCCCTCCTCTGGACACGTTCCAGTTTGTCAGTGTCCTTCTTGAACTGTGGTGCCCAGAACTGGACACAGTACTCCAGGTGAGGTCTGACCAGAGCAGAATACAGTGGCACTATTACTTCCCTTGATCTAGATGCTATACTTCTATGGATGCAGCCCAGAATTGCATTGGCTTTTTTAGCTGCTGCGTCACACTGTTGGCTCATGTCAAGTTTGTGGTCAACCAAGACTCCTAGATCCTTTTCACATGTACTGCTCTCAAGCCAGGTGTCACCCATCTTGTATTTGTGCCTCTCATTTTTTTTGCCCAAGTGCAATACTTTACATTTCTCTCTGTTAAAATTCTTCTTGATTGTTTTGGCCCAGTTCTCTAATCTGTCAAGGTCGTTTTGAAGTGTGATCCTGTCCTCTGGGGTGTTAGCCACCCCTCCCAGTTTGGTGTCATCTGCAAATTTGATCAGGATTGCACTTAGCAACTGTTCAGATGAGGCTCTACAAGTGACAGGGGATTCTGGAATGCCCCACCACCACCACCTGTGAGATATGTGTGTCCTCCTCACCTGGCTAAATGAACACCCAAGTGCTGGCCATTACACAAGCAAACTTTGCAAAGCTCAAGGCATGTAGGCCTGAAAGGGAAGATTTATTTATTTATTTATTTATTTATTTATTTATTTATTTATTTTTGCATTTAGATCCCACCTTTTCCTCCAAGGAGCTCAAGGTGGCATATATGGTTCTTCCCTCTTCATTTATTCACCACAACAAGCCTGTGACATAAGTCAGGCTGAGAGGCAATGACTGGCCCAAGACCACCCAATTAGCTTTGTGGCTGAGTGACACACACTGGCTCTCTGTGTGTAGTTCTCTGTGAGGTTCTCTGTGTGGGCTAGTGATCACGTGTGATGGGTCTAAGCATGATGGCTTTTATAGCAGTAGTCCCTACACAAACTTTATGTCTGACATGTGGCTCTCCAATAGACCTGGAAGCAGGAAGATGCCCTCGTAATCACAGCACGCTGACACACTCCTGGACTTCTCATCCACCACATGTAGACTTGAACTCAGAATCCCATCAAAAGGAGGCTTGCCTAGAACTTCCAGATGGATTGTGCCAGGAGAGGGAGGGAGTACTTGAACATATGAAATTAAATTTAAAATATCCAACCCACTCTGTTTTCATACCTTCCCCTGTCATTGTGAGTAAGAACTCAGAACAGCACCTCCCCCCCCCCCCCCTCTGCTTTTTACATATGCTTTGTGCCCTGCAGTGGTAATTTAAAGAGAACAGGAAAGATGCAAAATACTCTCCTTTCCCTCAACTTCCATTAGATTTCCTTGGGAAATAAGGACACCGATAAATACCTCCTAGTAAAATGAGACAATCCATCATATTTGCTTCTCATAATATTATGACCAATAAAATTGCAACATGCAGATGAAGCGAGGGAGCCTTGATGCTGCTTGGCTGTTTCCACTGTCAGGTCTGGGGTTTCAGCATCTAATGATAAAACACTCTATAAATGCTGTTAAAAAATCCTAATAATAAGCATTGCAATACTGGTACCTTCTTGTAAAAACAAACTAGCAATATAATACTGAGAAGCTAATAAAGATGTATAGACTGAAAATGAGGCTTTGGTTGTTGCTTTTTTGGGAGATAAAAGATTTTATTGAAATATTATCTTTAGGCAGCAGTTGCCTACCCTGGTACTAGTATTACAGATATTAATATGGCCCAGCTTGAGGCAACTGGATGCACAAAAACTGACTCCTTTTGGAATGAAACATTGTCCAGATCCATTAGATATTATTCAAAACTTTACTTGCAGAACTTTCTTCAAAACAGAACAAAAGCATCAAAGATGCATCCAAATAATTCCATAAAACATAGGCTTATCCATGCACAGGGGCAGAGGAAGGGGTGCAGTGGTGAAGGGCTGCCCTGGGTGTCACCACTGAGGGGGGGGGGTGACAAAATGTCGGGCGGCACTCACTGCGGTGCCTGGGAGTGACACAGTGGTTTGGGCGCCCGCAGGCTCCATGCTACCCAAATGGTCCGCCCACTGCCTCCCCCTCAGCTGTAGGGCAGCTGAGTGGGAGGAGGCAGGCAGACTCCTTGGAGGCCCCACAGAGCATCCTGCTCTGGCTGGCCCCATCCCTGGGCGCAGGGCATGCATGAGGCCCCAGGTGCCCAATCAGCTTGCTCCGCAGCTGTCCATGCATAGGCTCAGCATCTTCTTAAAAATAACTTTAAACAGGATTGAGATGAGAACTCTCCCCCATTCCAGCCTCTATTACAGCCTGAGGCCGTGTTCACCTCAAGAAGGGTGGTGCTATGGTCTAAACCACTGAGCCTCTTGGGCTTGCCGATTGGAAGGTCGGTAGTTTGAATCCCCATGATGGGGTGAGCTCCCATTCCACTGTCCCAGCTTCTGCCAACCTGGCAGTTTAAAAGCATACCAGTACAAGTAGATAAATAGGTACCACTGCAGTGGGAAGGTAAACAGCATTTCATGCACTCCAGCACTTGTCATAACGTCCTGTTGTGCCAGAAGCAGTTTAGTCATGCTGGCCACATGATCCAGAAAAGCTCTCTGAGGACAAACCCCAGCTCCCTTGGCCTGAAAGCAACCCCACAGTCGCCTGTGACTGGACTTAACCATCCAGGGTTCCTTTACCTTTACCTGACCTTTTTGCCTCTCCTGGGGAGCCATTTACACTCCCACAAAGCCTGGGAGCAAAGAGCCACCACCTTTCCAAGATGTTGAATTTGCAATTCAGTAGCCTCCCATGTGATCTAAAGTTAATCAGCATATTGAAGCTGCCAGAGAACAATAACAATGAATTATTAATCCATATAGGAGTTCAGAGAACTCTTCTTGCTTTTTTCCCACTTCAGTAGAATCTCCCTGTTAAACCTTTTCTGTTTTAGTCAGAATCTCCATCCTTGGGGTCGAGTCCTGTCCTACAGAGCAATAGAAAACAAGCTTGCTCTGCCTTCCATGTGGCATCCCTTAAGTTATTTGAAAATGGCTCTCATATCTCTTCTCAGTCTCCTCTTTTCGAGGCTACACATCCCCAGCTCCTTCAACCGCTCCTCATGAGGCTTGGTTCCCAGACCCTGGATCATCTTGATTGCGCACCTTGCAGCTTGCCCTATCATGGCTGCTTTCCCTTTCATTCAGAAGCAGCTTAAAACATTGTTGTGCAGCCAGGCATTTGATGGCTAAAAGATACAGTTTCTGGCAACCTTGAAATCATTAGTAATGAGAGCATGTGATGAAGATGAAGATGATATTTATTTATGCACTGCCTTTTCCCTGATGGAACTCCAGGCAGCTTACAAACAAAATTAAAGGTAAAAGGTAAAGGTACCCCTGCCCGTACGGGCCAGTCTTGACAGACTCTAGGGTTGTGCGCCCATCTCACTCAAAGAGGCCAGGGGCCAGCGCTGTCCGAAGACACTTCCGGGTCACATGGCCAGCGTGACATCGCTGCTCTGGCGAGCCAGAGCCGCACACGGAAACGCCGTTTACCTTCCCGCTAGTAAGCGGTCCCTATTTATCTACTTGCACCCGAGAGTGCTTTTGAACTTTTGAACTGCTTATCAGACCTTGCAGGCCAGCGGCTGAAGAAGGAGCCAAAAGGGTTTTCTTGTGTGTGTGATTCTTTGTGGCTAATTAGCTGCTCTCCCTGTACAAAGGTCAGAGGGGGCAGGGTTTCTGTTGAGGCAGGTGATTAGCTGTGGGAGGAGCTTATCAGACCTTGCAGGCCAGCGGCTGAAGAAGGAGCCAAAAGGGTTTTCTTGTGTGTGTGATTCTTTGTGGCTAATTAGCTGCTCTCCCTGTGCAAAGGTCAGAGGGGGCAGGGTTTCTGTTGAGGCAGGTGATTAGCTGTGGGAGGAGCTTATCAGACCTTGCAGGCCAGCGGTTTGATCCATCTTTTAGATTCAGGGGAGCTAGTCTCAAACGTTTGTTGGGGGAGACCTAGGTTTTTTTGGGGGGGAGTTATTAGTGCTGTCTTCACACTTTTTATGATGCAGGACCGCTGTAGCCACCCCCAACGACACGTTCTCAAGATGGAGGGGGAGGGAACAGCCGCAGTCGCCTGCAGTTCCTGCGCAATGCTTGCCATCTTGCCAAAGGTTGCAGGCAGCTTTACATGCAGCAATTGCATGTTGATTGCCCTCCTAAAAGACAAAGTCCAGCAACTGGAGGAACGTGTAGCTACACTCCAAAGAATTAGAGAGCTGGAGCTCTTCTTGGAAGCAGCAGAGCACACTGTCTCCACCAAGGAGGAGACAGGAGACTCCCCTGGGAAGGAGGCTAGTTCACCAGCACAGGAGCCCGATATGTGGAGAAACGTGACTCAAAGAAGTAGGAGGCCCAGGGTTCGCTCTGATTGTTTAGAAATACACAATCGCTTTCAGGTCCTCTCCCCTAGCATGGAAGACGAAGAGAAGACTCCATTTGAGGATCTCTCCCTCATTACAGTCGATCAGGTATGTGAAGATGAACAGCAAAGTCAGTCCTCAGAGAATGTGCAGGCGACCTTGGAACGGACCACTCACGGAAGAACCCCGACCAAACCTAAGAGGAGGCGTGTAGTGGTGATAGGGGATTCCCTACTGAGGGGAACAGAAGCAGTGATCTGTGGGCCTGACAAGATGTCTCGGGAAGTGTGCTGTCTCCCCGGGGCTAAGATCCAAGATGTAACTGAACGACTGCCAGGAATCATAAAACCCACTGACAAATACCCCTTCCTCTTGGTTCATGTGGGAACCAATGACACTGCAAGCAATAGCCTCCAGAAGATCAAAAGAGACTACGAGGCTCTGGGCAGGAAATTGAAGCAAATAAATGCACAAATCGTCATCTCATCTGTCCTCCCAGTTGAACGACGTGGCCCAGGGAGAGAGGGGAAAATAGTGGAAGTAAACAGCTGGCTTCGCAAATGGTGTAAACAGGAACGGTTTGGATTCTTAGATCACGGACTGCAGTTTCTTGAAGATGGACTTCTGGCAAGCGATGGGCTGCACCTCACAACGGTTGGGAGGAATGTTTTTGCCAAAAAACTCAGAAACCTCATCAGGAGGGGTTTAAACTGACTAATGTGGGGGAGGGAGACAGTGCTCCTGAAGGTAGGAGTCTCTCAATTGATGAAGATGATCATCCAAATGTCATAGACCAAATGGAGCAAACAGCAAGCAGACCTAGTGGAGGGAGGAAAAAATCCTTAAATAAGAGACACGGGGGAATGACTAATGGACTTCAATGTCTGTACACTAATGCACAAAGCATGGGAAATAAACAAGATGAGCTTGAGCTCTTGATACAGCAAACTAAATATGACATAATAGGCATCACTGAAACCTGGTGGGATAAGTCCCACGATTGGAATGTAATAATGGAGGGATACAATCTATTTCAGAGAAACAGACCAGACAAGAAAGGAGGAGGAGTAGCGTTATATGTCAGGGATGTGTATACCTGTGAAGAGATCCAAGATTTAGAACCTCAAAGCCAAAGTGACAGCATTTGGGTCAAAATTAAGGGAGAGAAGAATAACAGTGACCTCATTGTGGGAGTTTACTATAGATCCCCAAGCCAAACGGAGGACATAGATGATGCCTTCCTGGAACAGATGGCCAAGCATGCAAAAGGAAGGGAGATAGTAGTAATGGGGGACTTCAATTACCCGGATATTTGTTGGATGTCAAACTCAGCCAAGAGCATAAGGTCAAACAGATTCCTCACTGGCCTTGCAGACAACTTCATTGTCCAGAAAGTGGGAGAAGCAACAAGAGGAACAGCCATTTTAGATCTGGTCCTAACCAATGTCGATGACCTGGTTAATGGGGTAGAAGTGGAAGGATCATTACGCGCAAGTGATCATGCTCTTCTGAAGTTTACTATACAACGGAAAGGAGCAGCCAAGCATACTAGGACTCAATTTCTTGACTTTAAGAAAGCCGACTTCATAAAACTTAGGGAAGTGCTGGGTGAGATCCCATGGACAGTAATACTAAAAGGAAAGGGAGTTCATGATGGCTGGGAGTTTGTTAACAGGGAGATAGTAAAAGCACAACTTCAGGCAATACCAATGAGACGGAAACATGGAAGGTGGCTAAAGAAGCCAGGGTGGCTATCTAAAGAACTTTTAACTGAGTTAAGATTAAAAAAGGATGTGTACAAAAAATGGAAAAGGGGGGAAACCACCAAAGAGGAATTCAAACAAATAGCCAGCACGTGTAGACACAAAGTCAGAAAAGCTAAAGCACAGAATGAACTCAGGCTTGCTAGAGAGGTTAAAAGCAACAAAAAAGGCTTCTATGGGTATGTTCGTAGCAAAAGGAAGAACAAAAAAACAGTGGGGTCACTCAGAGGAGAAGATGGTGAAATGCAAACAGGGGACACAGAAAGGGCTGAACTCCTCAATGCCTTCTTTGCCTCAGTCTTCTCCAATAAAGAAAACAATGCCCGACCTGAAGAATTTGGAGCAAATGATTCAGCAGAGAAAACACAGCCCAGAATAACTAAGGAGATAGTACAAGAATACTTGGCTAGTTTAGATGTATTCAAGTCTCCAGGGGCAGATGAACTGCATCCAAGAGTATTAAAAGAACTGGCAGATGTGATCTCAGAACCACTGGCAATCATCTTTGAGAATTCCTGGAGAACAGGCGAAGTCCCAGCAGACTGGAGGAGGGCAAATGTTGTCCCTATTTTCAAAAAGGGGAAAAGAGAGGACCCAAATAATTACCGCCCAGTCAGTCTGACATGAATACCAGGGAAGATTCTGGAGCAGCTCATCAAGCAAACAATCTGTGAGCACCTAGAAAGGAATGCTGTGATCACCAATAGTCAGCATGGATTTCTGAAAAATAAGTCATGTCAGACGAACCTGATCTCATTTTTTGACAGAATTACAAGCCTGGTAGATGAAGGGAACGCAGTGGATGTAGCCTACCTTGATTTCAGCAAGGCATTTGACAAGGTGCCCCATGATATTCTTGTAAAGAAGCTGGTAAAATGCGGTCTTGACTATGCTACCACTCAGTGGATTTGTAACTGGCTGACTGACCGGACCCAAAGGGTGCTCATCAATGGTTCCTCTTCATCCTGGAGAAGAGTGACTAGTGGGGTGCCACAGGGTTCTGTCTTGGGCCCGGTCTTATTCAACATCTTTATCAACGACTTGGATGATGGACTCAAGGGCATCCTGATCAAATTTGCAGATGACACCAAACTGGGAGGGGTGGCTAACACCCCAGAGGACAGGATCACACTTCAAAACGACCTTGACAGATTAGAGAACTGGGCCAAAACAAACAAGATGAATTTTAACAGGGAGAAATGTAAAGTATTGCACTTGGGCAAAAAAAATGAGAGGCACAAATACAAGATGGGTGACACCTGGCTTGAGAGCAGTACATGTGAAAAGGATCTAGGAGTCTTGGTTGACCACAAACTTGACATGAGCCAACAGTATGACGGGGCAGCTAAAAAAGCCAATGCAATTGTGGGCTGCATCAATAGGAGTATAGCATCTAGATCAAGGGAAGTAATAGTGCCACTGTATTCTGCTCTGGTCAGACCTCACCTGGAGTACTGTGTCCAGTTCTGGGCACCACAGTTCAAGAAGGACACTGACAAACTGGAACGTGTCCAGAGGAGGGCAACCAAAATGGTCAAAGGCCTGGAAACGATGCCTTATGAGGAACGGCTAAGGGAGCTGGGCATGTTTAGCCTGGAGAAGAGGAGGTTAAGGGGGGATATGATAGCCATGTTCAAATATATAAAAGGATGTCACATAGAGGAGGGAGAAAGGTTGTTTTCTGCTGCTCCAGAGAAGCGGACACGGAGCAATGGATCCAAACTACAAGAAAGAAGATTCCACCTAAACATTAGGAAGAACTTCCTGACAGTAAGAGCTGTTCGACAGTGGAATTTGCTGCCAAGGAGTGTGGTGGAGTCTCCTTCTTTGGAGGTCTTTAAGCAGAGGCTTGACAACCATATGTCAGGAGTGCTCTGATGGTGTTTCCTGCTTGGCAGGGGGTTGGACTCGATGGCCCTTGTGGTCTCTTCCAACTCTATGATTCTATGATTCTATGATTCTAGGTTGGCAGGCGCTGGGACCGAACAACGGGAGCGCACCCCGCCGCAGGGATTCGAACCGCCGACCTCTTGATCGGCAAGCCCTAGGCACTGAGGCTTTAACCCACAGCGCCACCCGCGTCCCTAAATTAAGAACCACTAAAATCAGGGAAAACTCAGCAGTGGCCAGAGGACTGGAGAAGGTCAGTCTACATCCCAATCCCAAAGAAGGGCAGTGCTAAAGAATGCTCCAACTACCGCACAATTGCACTCATTTCACACGCTAGCAAGGTTATGCTTAAAATTCTTCAAGGAAGGCTCAAGCAGTATGTGGACCGAGAACTCCCAGAAGTGCAAGCTGGATTTAGAAGAGGCAGAGGAACCAGAGACCAAATTGCAAACATGCGCTGGATTATGGAGAAAGCTAGAGAGTTCCAGAAAGACATCTACTTCTGCTTCATTGACTATGCAAAAGCCTTTGACTGTGTCGATCACAGCAAACTATGGCAAGTTCTTAAAGAAATGGGAGTGCCTGATCACCTCATCTGTCTCCTGAGAAATCTCTATGTGGGACAAGAAGCTACAGTTAGAACTGGATATGGAACAACTGATTGGTTCAAAATTGGGAAAGGAGTACGACAAGGCTGTATTTTGTCTCCCTGCTTATTTAACTTATATGCAGAATTCATCATGCGAAAGGCTGGGCTGGATGAATCCCTAGCCGGAATTAAGATTGCTGGAAGAAATATCAACAACCTCAGATATGCAGATGACACAACCTTGATGGCAGAAACTGAGGAGGAATTAAAAAACCTTTTATTGAGGGTGAAAGAGGAGAGCACAAAATATGGTCTGAAGCTCAACATCAAAAAAACGAAGATCATGGCCACTGGTCCCATCACCTCCTGGCAAATAGAAGGGGGGGAAATGGAAGCAGTGAGAGATTTTACTTTCTTGGGTTCCATGATCACTGCAGATGGTGACAGCAGCCACGAAATTAAGAGACGCCTGCTTCTTGGGAGGAAAGCAATGGCAAACCTAGATAGCATTCTAAAAAGTAGAGACATCACCTTGCCAACAAAGGTCCGTATAGTAAAAGCTATGGTTTTCCCAGTAGTGATGTATGGAAGTGAGAGCTGGACCATAAAGAAGGCTGATCGCCGAAGAATTGACGCTTTTGAATTATGGTGCTGGAGGAGACTCTTGAGAGTCCCATGGACTGCAAGAAGATCAAACACATCCATTCTTAAGGAAATCAGCCCTGAGTGCTCACTGGAAGGACAGATTGTGAAGCTGAGGCTCTAATACTTTGGCCACCTCATGAGAAGAGAAGACTCACTGGAAAAGACCCTGATGTTGGGAAAGATGGACGGCACAAGGAGAAGGGGACGACAGAGGACGAGATGGTTAGACAGTGTTCTCGAAGCTACAAACATGAATCTGACCAAACTGCAGGTGGCAGTGGAAGACAGAAGTGCCTGGCGTGCTCTGGTCCATGGGGTCACGAAGAGTCGGACACGAGTGAACGACTAAACAACAAAAAAATCATAGTAAAAACAACAATTAAACAACAGTTAAACACTGATAGAATTAAAACTACTTACACATATGTGGTAGTTTTAAAAAGTTTTTTCATTGCTTTTAATGTGTTTGATGCATTTTTACTTTTCTATATTTTTAATTGCTCCCCCCCCCCCTTATGCTGCCTTGGGCTCCATTGAGAGGCAGATATTTAATTAATAATAAGAATATCCTGTGTATCATCCCTCATCTCCTCACTTGCCAAAATAGCATTAGCACAGCAACCGTGCGCCCACATAGGCTGCCAAACCCTGGTGGCATAACTTCATGTTGAATGGACCCATTTCTTTGCTAAGCCCGTTTGGAACTGATTAGATGGTGCTCATTGTGCAGCCCAAGCAAAACATTTAAAACCTCGTTGCTTTCAGTATTTGAATTGTAAGAATCTGCTTAGATCTCTCTTGTTGGAATCTACGGGGCTTTAAAAAATAAGACACTTTGCTTGGCCTGGATTGCAACCGTAGTTCACACAAACGTCAGCAGCTGTAACCATAATGTTTTATTCGCACAGCTCCACAACAGCCTTTAAGTGTTTAGCTGTCTATTGCTCTCCTTGTGGTTGTTGGCAAGAGCAGCAATTGGGAGCAGAAGTTCAGTTGCTGTGCCTCCCTGGTTTGAAAATGGCAAATGGGCAATCAAGACTATTGCTGGAAGTGGCAGCATCTTCTCTACAGCTGCGTTGACTTGCCTGGCCTGAATGTGGGGCCCTTGCTATGAGCAGAGAATGGCTGGCTCCTTGTGGTGGACCACATAACCATCGGTGAGCCAATCAGTTTTGCTCTCGCTGATACATTAATGTCAGAATCCTTTCAGGTGTGCTAGGTCCAAGGTCAAGTAGCAGGCCTGCTTAGAAAATGAGGTACAGGAGGTCTTGAATGCTCAGATCTTATGGTGCTACAAAGCTGCAGTGTAGCAGGAGGGAACTGATTCCTGTGCACATCTGGGCTTTTGCTCCCAGCCCTCTGCTTAGTTATCACTATTATTATTCTGTTTATTGCTAATCATTGTTAATAATAAACCTATGTGCAAATGCTTAGAGGGTTTGGTGGTGGTGTGTTGTTGTTTTCTCCCCAGAGTCCATTTGGGGCTTCTCCTGAGAGGACCTTTTCCAATTTGGAACAGATGGCAAGAGAATGAGCCCTGCTGCAGAGGGCACTGGTTTGCAATTCTGTTAGTTCTGTCAGGATGCCATCATGTGCTAGACAATTAGGAAAGAACTCAAAGGCTCCCTGTACTTAGAAACTTTCTACTCAGCAACTAGGAAGAAGCCTGACTTTCCCCCATGAATATCAACCCCTCCCTTTCCATAAAAAAGGAGAGATGAATTCCTAAGACAATGTGAGACCTCAAATCCTGCCCATCAACTGTCCTTTAGGAGTTGGGAACCTTTTGGAACCCAAGGACCACATTCCCTTGGGGGCAAACCTTTAGCGGCTGCATCCCACCAGTGGGGAAAGCCCCCAGCACTTGAATGTGGCCATGTTACATAGACACCCACAGGCACCAGACATCTCCTCAGCCTCCCTCCAGGCAAGCAAGAGTCAAACTCATAGTTCATTCAAGGACACATTCCAGCCTGGCACAAGCACTCAAGGAGGGTGTGGTCTGTGGGAGAGCCCCAGTCCCGCCCCCCACAGACCTGATTTTCCCCATCCCTGCTATTCATGCTGACCTTGGGAGGAAGACCCTGTGAACTTAATAGGACTTAATTCCAAGTAAGATACGCACTGTAAGGTGTCAGAGCCTTCATGCACACCAGTTGCTGAGGTCTATTTTGAACTGATGATTATATTTGGTGGGATAATTGTGGGCTTGGGACGGGACGCCAGGACTGCATCTTTAACCACCTCTTGGATTTTCAGTCAGTGGAGAACAGGTTCTCTGCCCAATGAATGCACGAGACATTCAGAAGGCAGAGAAGAGCATTCACCAATGGATTTTGTGTGGTTTTTTTAATTACACTGAATTTTACTACTGTGCATTCTGTTGCTTTTGATGTTTGCTGTCCTGGGAGTTTTTAAACTGAAGGGCAGGGCACACCTTTTTTAAAATAAATGAAATAAATTGGTGTGGGTGGGGTGTCATAATGTGAGACATGGTAGGAAAATAGGAGGTTACAAGCTTCCCTCTATTGCCACCCGCGAAACATTGGCGGTGCGGAGGGGCCTTCCATGGGGGTGAAGGTGGCTTATTCAGTGGAGATTGGCTCAAGAAGTAAACTTAGCTATTGTCTGTATTGCTTTGTTTCTTTAAATTGCTTGGCTTATTTCCAAGGCCACTCTGAGGCATGGCAGCTATGTCTGGCTGCAGATCAATACTGGATACAAGTCAGGAGTCAGCAAAAGTGAAGCCCACTCCAAGGAGAGAGCAGATACAGGGGGGCAGGCTTAGCTTCAGCTCCAAGTAGGAATGTGGTGGAAATTGATTCAGTTCACCTTTAAAGGCAAATCTACCTAGTTGGACCTTTCGAAAATAATTTACAAACCAAAACATAGCTGTCAATGTTTTGGTTTGTAAATTTCACAATGCAGTTCTCCAGTGCAAACATGCATATACCAGGGCAACACTGGCATAAAAATGTGTATGTTCAGCAAAATTACATAAAAGGATTGTGCATTAGGAAAAAAATCACACTAAAATGCTGCTGTGTTTTCATGAAGACTTGATTTTTGTTTTGTTTTTCTGAAAAAAGAGTTGCGAACTGGTGTGGAGAGTGGAACTTAAGAGTGATAAAATGAGAAAGTGAGAGAAAGTGAAATTGGCAGATTTGTCCTTTATTGGCCCCAAGGCGCTGGGACTCCTCTTGGCCCCTCCTGAGACAAAGAGGCATGGAAGGAATGTGCTCCAGTGGCAGAATGTCAGCTTTTCATGGAAACGGTCTCAGATGCTATGTTTCCATTATTGTTGTCAAAGGGAATATACTGTGTGTGTGTGTGTGTGTGTGTGTGTGTGTGTGTCAGTCAGTCAGTCACTCATATGAGAGCCTTCATGCCCTAAAGTGCAAGTTAGAAGCATCCTCCAAGAATGAAAACTGCAGCCTACTTTACTGGTGTAAGTGCACATCAAGTCACTCCTTGTGTGTTTATGCAATTCTTATATATAGCTCTAGACATCCATCCATCATGCTCTAGGCATGATAGATTGCATCACGTATGCTACCACAATAATAAACTGCGCCCCTGCACACTGGAAATAATATCTTGTTTTAGTTAATGAAGATGAATGCATGTTTTCAACATGTGTTTATAAACTTGGTATTTGCAGCCTAGGCTTGAGAGTCAATGTTTTCTGAGATGCCTGGTATGAATCCCTCAAATTGTTCTAAGCAATGCAAGTCTGAAGTAAGGGACATCGTGGATCTAGGGCCCCCTGACCCAACCAGGTGATCTTCAGATATTTTGGACAACTTTTCCCAACACATCATGCCCAGCCCAGAGATGAGGGGAGTTGTCATCCCAAACTTCTGTATGGCACCAAGTTGGAGGGAGGATAATGCAGAAGAAAATCTTCATTCTTGCAAGGATTTGGGCTAGATGTCTTTTGAGGTTCCTTTCAGTTATATGAGTGTGACTAACCTCTGACATGCACTTGTGAAGTTTATCAGTGAATAACACACATACACACAAACAAAATTGAAAAAAAGAAATAGAGGCAAAGAAGGAAAAGCAGTACCTCTCTCACAATAGTCACTAGCAGTCCCTGATTTGTAAAATCCTCCATAACCCTTTAAATACACAAAGGAAATGTACAAAGGTGTTATTTAGCAATGCAGATGGAAAAATTAGTCTATTTCTGGTCCCTTTCACTTTCCTATGTGGTGTTCATAAGTACGTCCTTACCAATTTATGCATTAACCTGCAGTATATTTAAAGATCTGCATTAAATTTCACATATAAATAATTTTCTTTTTTCTATCTTCCAAAATCTACATTTTCTGAACAGATTTTGATTTTTTAAAAAAGCAAAAAAGCTGAGAGCTAATTTAGTACATCCAAGAAGCAGAAAAGCAAGTAAATACGGTAATTTAAGTTTAGATCCATATGTTAGTCAAGGTCCTAGACCCAGGAGGTGCAGATGAGGTCCATTCACTGTGACTCAGTAGGGTAAACTGGAGTTCTAATTTAGATCACCAGGAGTTCCTACTAATTGACCAGCACATTTATAGTCCAAAAAGGTTTGAAATAATCTAGCTGGTAAGTTTCCTGTAAGTTTCCTGTAAATACAGTCCTCCTGGAAGTATTTCTTGTGATACCTTCAAAGGATGCTCGAAGTCTGAAACTCTGGAAGTTCTGAACATCTGGCAAATGCTGGATTAATCCATTGGAGAGACAGAAAAGCAGTATGTGAAAGGTATGGGCTTGGTAGGAAAGACAAAATGGGAGCGAAGGTGATCAGTCCAGAAGTTTTTATTTTATGGCCTATAGAATAACATTACAATACATAATCGGGTTCCTCAAGGACATTGTCCAGTTATTCTCAACACAATCAGGACTAGAACTCTCTTGTTTTTAGAGGACGTGAAAACTGAGATTTCCCATATGCTTTCATATTCCACTGGGAACCTCAAAATTTGTGCAGATTTCTAGAATATCCATCCAGATCCTTGCAGCAAGGCAGAGTGAAAAGGGGGTTTTAGGTGATGCTGGTGATATAGGCTACATACTCTTACTATCCAGCTTAATTTATTTTATTGTGTCTGCTGGCTCATAGCTTACAAATGTGTATCCTCAAAGATGCCCCTAATGAGGAGATAACAGATTGCCTGGGTGTTTATTGAAGGGGGCATTTTTATTCACACCAGTCTTGTTAAAGATTTCACAGCGTGCTCCAGCTATGCATTTGGTTTAATTAAAACAGCATCCATGCCAGGGTTTCTTCCTCTGTTAATGAGGATTAATGCCTTTCTTCAGACTTTGTTTGCTCTTTGGTGCCTCTGAGGCCCAAGGCCAGACTGAAAATGAGGCAGAAACCTGGTGTCGGAAGGGTGTGTGTACTGAACTGAGATCAGGTGTGTTTGAGTCTGCAAATGTGAAATAAGAAGCAGCTGAATTTGGCTGCGTATTTCTATCAGAAGGATTCTCCTTCCTGTTCTGTTTTCTTACGTCTGGGGAACAAATTTCTGTAGAAAGTATCCCTGCCTATCTAAACCTTGGGCAATCTCATTTCTGCTACCATTCCAGCTGTGAGCTTTAACTGAAAGGATTCAAACATCTTCACTCCCAGGCAAAACAGGCCAAGCATATTTTGTTCCAAAGGGCTTCTCCACATGACCTGTTTGTTCAGCATCCCTCCTGATTTGCTTGCAGAAAGTTGACATGATGGTTAAATTATGCTGAGCATTCATTCTGCTTATAGTTGTATGATAAGGAACATTATCCTGCATTGATCCTGGCTTCCTATCATTTATATTCCTGCATTGGAGGGGGTTGGACTAGATGACCCTTGGGGTCCCTTCCAACTTAACAATTCTATGACTGTATGATTCCCATTAAACATTCATTCATCCTACACTTTTCATTGCATTTCCCCTTCACTTTTCAAAATGCAAGACGTCTTTTTTTTTTAAAAAAAGTTATTTTTTGTGCTGGGGAAACAGAGTGTTTGAATTCACTTTAAATGTACAAAGCTAAACCTACACAATCTGGAAGCACCCGAAGACTGTATAAAAACATCAGCCTGCAAGTGCACCTCTACCTCCACATTGCACTGCAATGTAGATTTGGTACTCTTACGTTCATTTTTTACTGATTTTGAACCTGCATCCTTTGCTCCCAGTGGCTGGCTGTTGCTTAGGACATTCCCACTGCTAAGCACCTCATAAGCCTTTGCCAGGCTGTGTGTGAGCTGGGCTGGGCAGAGACTGCCCTGGAAGACAGCATCTCCAGGGAAGGGCTTGCTGTCAGCTTTCACTTTCCCCAGTCTTTGCCACAGCTTTGCTTCTCTTATCATATGATTTCTGTTACCAAATTCAGCTGTATCATGTGGGTCAGCTCCCTGCCCTCCTCTAAGCTCGCTATCACTCTATTCAGTCTCTCCCTCTCGTTCTCTCTGTTGCTTTGTTTTTTCTCGATCTCTCCCTTCCCTCCCCCAGCCTTTGGGGAACAGTCCAGGAAGCAGTAGGCGGATTTTAATGTGAACAAATGTTGAAAACGATGCATTTGGGGTTCTAAGGAAAATAAAGTAGGCATGGCAACCTCTCCACTGGCAGCAAAGGGCACTGGAATGTACTGACAGCAGGGATTCAGGGATTTGTTTTAACAGTAAGGGGAAGACAAGCTTCCGCAAGCAGGGCGGATGGGCTGATGGGCTACAGCAGACCTGCCTGTGTGATGGAGGATGAAATCCAGCAGGAAATTATCAGGAACAAGGCAGCCCTGAGGAAAGCAGACTGGGGAACCTGAGACCCTCCAGATGTTATCAGTTATAGATACGATCCAGCTTCCAAAACTCTTTGCACCTGCAAAGCTTTCAGGTAGTCGTAAGAACAAAAGAGACCTGGCTGCTGGATCAGACCAGTGGCCCATCTTGTGCAGCCTCCTGCCCGAATGGGAAACCAGCATGCAGAATCCAAGCGCCAGTGCACTCTCCCCTCCTCCTGGGGTTTCCTGCAACTGCTACTCAGAAGCATTGCCAGCCTTTATCTGCAGAAGCAGAGCATAGCCATGATGGCACACACCATGGGGAAGCATCACAGAGAGACTAATAAAATGGAATGATGTAGAAATGGCTCAGGGCTGCAATACCTCAATGACCGTGTCTCCCCATATGAACCTACTCAGAGTCTGCAACCATCACCTGAGGCCCTTCTTTGTGTGCCTCCTACAGAAGAGCTCCGGAGGGTGGCAACAGGAGAACATGCGTTTTCTGTGGTGGCTCCCCATTTGTGGAATGCTCTCTCCAGGGCGGCTTGCCTGGAACCTTTCTTACATATCTTTAGGCCTCTATAAACAGGCCTTTGGTCTTTAACGATCTTTGTCCTTTTTGAAGTGGGTGGGGTGTTTTAATGTATTGTTCCCCCCTTCTTGGTTTTAGTACAATGCTATGAGTTTGGGTGCCAGTGTCTGTGGGTGCAAAGTACCCATAATTCATGGATTTAGTAGAATTTAATAGAATTTAATGGAGCATTAAGATGGGCTACCAGATACTGGATTTAGCATGTCAAACCAAATTCCTGTGTTGGGTAATTGCCTGAGGTGATGGACCATTAAAAGATGACAAAGGTATTCTTGAGAATACTCATCGCACAGTATTGGAAGACACAGGAGCTACCCACGCTGGAAGAATGGCAGATGAAAGTCATCGACTACATGGAATTGGCAGAAATGACCGGCAGAATCAGAGACCAGGGAGAAGAGACGGTGAAGGAAGATTGGAGGAAATTTAAAGACTACTTACAGAAACATTATAAGATAATGAATGCTTGATGACACCAGACTGAATGTAAAAGGTTATTAGTAAAAAAATTAAAAATTAAGAAAGATTAATTTAAGATATATGGAAATGAATTTATATTAAGACACTAAGATATGATGAAAGTAATATAAGACAGAGGGAAGGAATTTGCTGACAGAATATATGATCTGGAATACAGAGAAGGGAGGTCTGGGGAAGTCGCAGAAACAAGTTAATGTAAAGAATATAAGGAGACAAAAATTGTTTTTTAATATTTTTATTTTTTCCTTTTTGTATTTTCTGTTGCCTGGTGTTTATATGTTGTTGCTTTTTTATTTTCTTTGTATTGTTTGATTTGTTGTATTGTGTTCTATTCTTTCTGTTTACTTACTGTAAAACCCAATAAAATATTATAAAAAAATAAATAAATAAAAGATGACAAAGGGAGGATGCAGAGCCATAAAGAAAGCGATTGGAAGCCATTAAGGATAGACTCTCTGCCAGCCAGCAGATGGGTGCAGCCCTGTCTTGAGCTCTGAAAGAGTGTGTCTGAAGACAATGCCAGATTTTTTGTTAGAGGAAGTTTGAGGATTTCAGTTGGCTGTGGCATGGTTGAGGGGGAAATGTCAGAGAAGGGCATCAAAGCACCAGGTAGGTTGACGGTTTAAATCTAAGGCTGCAGCCATGAAAGAAACAAGACCCTCTTGGAGTGTAATGCTTTGAACCTCTCCAGCGTAGGCTCAGGTTGTATATATGTGTAAATAAACCACATACAGTGGTACCTCTAGATACGAACAGGATCCATTCTGGAGCCCCATTCGTATCTAGAAGTAAACGTAACTAGCGACGGCACATCTGCGCACGCGCATGTCGCTTTTCGTCGCTTCCGCGCATGCACGTGGCATCATTTTGAGCATTTGAGCATCTGTGCATGCGCAAGCGGTGAAACCTGGAAGTAACACGCACCGTTACTTCCAGGTTGCCAAAGAGCACAACTCGAACGCGCTCAACTCGAAGTATCTGCAATCCGAGGTATGACTGTGTCATGTTTTTGCATCATTTTTTGAACACACCCAGACAAACCAACTCTGTGGAGGTCCCAAGGCCACTTTTGAGCATTTCCTCTCCTGTCTGTGTGTCATCCATGAGTGAAATCCCATGGATTCCATCTGCGGTTATTTCAACCCTACAATCATAGAATTGTAAGGTTGGATTAGTTCTCTGTTCCTGTCTGTGGCTTGCCATCTTGGTGGTTTGCTCTTTCCTGCAAGCTCCCCAATGTGCCACCACATCCTGCCCCCAAAGATCTCCCTTCCCTGTCTGCCCTCTTGCTTGAACCTCCATTTCTGGAATGGGGCTCCTTCACATGGTGCACACATCACACCATGTACACACATTTCAAGACCATTCTAGCCCCCCTTGCTCCCCAAGGGATGCTTCATTCAATATTTTGCATTGGTAATGAGGGGTTTGCCTTTATCTCTTGCAGTTGTGGTGTTTTGATCACTGTGAGCAAGGTGGACATTTAATGGTATTGTGGTGAAATGTTGATTCTCCTGGGACAAGATGAACAGTTATGAAGAGCAAAGAAGAAAATGGATGAACCATTAGGAACAATTTCCCACACTCTCCTTCTTTCTCTTATTCTCACTCTCGCTTTTCCCTCTGTCTTGTGTCAGTCTCCTCTTTTGACCTCACCACCAAGATTTATAAGAGTGAGACATCAAAGCAAAGCCTGCAATTAATTGGCACGGCTGATTTTTATATTGCTCACTGTCAAAATCTGATGGAGGGTGGGGGAACCTGGAAGATGCAGGATAGGTGGAGCAGGAATGGATATTATGGAATAACAATTACACACAGAGCCTCATGGATCATGTCTGAGTTTTACTGGCCTTCCAACTGGATATTACGTTTCTCTGAATATTCAGGAGTGCCAGTTACTGATGGAGAGCATGGGATTGGGAGTTACCTCTGTCTCCTCATATAATTTAGGAGGCCAAGGAAACCACAAAATCCCTTACTCCCTTCACAGGAAATGATATCCCCAAACATACACAGGCGTGTATTAAATATAAAATAAATAATTTCCAAGGGATGGTGTGTGTGTGAAACTATTACGAACCTGACTCCAAGATAGTGGGGTCTGGATCTAACTGATAATGCAGTGTGGGAGCCTTTCACGCTCCTCCCCATGTTTTGGACTACTACTTCCATCATCCATGATGAAGCTTGCAGAAGTTGTAGTTAAGCAACATCTGGGGGCCAAAGGTTCCCCATCTGTGTCACTGTGGGATAAACCTTTCCAAGCTATCCTCCCCCAGTTTTAAATTCAGCTCATTAATACATTTGAGGAAGGGCAATAGCTCAGTGGCAAAGAACCTGCTTTGCATGCAGAAGGTCCCAGGTGGGGCTGGGAGACACTTTCATTCTGAAGCCCTGGGGAGCCACGGCTTGCCCCTGTAGACAATACTGAGCAAGGTGAACTAATGGCCCAATTCCGTTTAAGACACCTTCCTATGTTGAAGCAAGGTGAGTGGCTGCTATCAAGCATCTTAAACGTACTACAAACTCACACCAGTTTAATCCCAATTTAACTGTTATGGCTTCCTCAAAGGAGTCCTCAGAAATGTAGTTTGTTGGAGATGTTGAGAAATTTTTCTTAAAGATTCATAGTTCAGTTCACAGATGGTCACATCCAAAAGTTCCTAGTTGAGGACTGAGGGTGGTGACCGAGCCAACTTTTTAAAATAACATTCCAATTGGTAACAAATCAGATTGAATCTTGCCACATCGTAATACAAACAATAAAGCCAATTATACGTTCCAAATTTTAAAAATTGAGCCAACTTGATGCAATAGCTTGAGGGCTGGTGAAATCACACACCTGCCCTTCTCTGGAAAGCAGATTGGTTGTTATCCCCCCAGGTCATGTCCTAAATACATTAATGGTGTGTGAGAGTGTGGTGACAAGGCAAGAATCTAAGATGGATAAAAATAGAGGCTGAATTAGAAGGCATTGAAGCTATTCCACACTGAGTTCTATTTCCCACAGCGAGGGAGAGGGGCAGGGGTGACTCAGTTATGGGGTGGGGGGTGCAGCATGCTGCTTGCTCCAATGGCAATGACTTGCATTTGCCAGGAGAGCTGAAAGAAAAGCGAGCTCTGGTCTTGAAGTTGCTGATGCAAGCCAGTAGGGTGACGACTAAGCAGCTGAGGTAGCTCAGAATGGTGCACACCTCATGGAGACCTCAGAGGCGGGCTCATTCATCACCTGTCTCAGCGCATTCCCCACGACCAAAGCGAGAAGCAATTGCGCTCTTTTGTGGCTGGTGTTGTCTCTGTTTTTTGCAACTCTAGTTTGCATCTCTCTACCTCTTTCTAACACACACACACACACACACACACACACACACACCATTCTAAGAGCTAACTCAAACGCTGAGGGCCAACTATACCAAAAACCAGACCATCAAGAATTGTGGAGGAAAGTATCTACATGCTCCATCAGGTTTGCAGAATTACCATTGAAAAAAAAAAAAAGCAAACACCCTAAGAGGGCAAACAGCCCACTGGGGATTGAGCATGGTGGGTAGGCATAGGATCATCAGTTGTGAAGCTGCAGCAGGGCAGGGGATGCAGGAAGGGTCTAAAAGAGCATAAACCCAGCCCCCTTCCTGAAAGGCATGGCTCAGCTCCGATGGGTCTTCCTAACCCAAACTCTGGTGGGCAACAAATAGTAGCCCATGGAAGTGGAAGACTTCTGTCACCTTTCTAACCTTCAGTTTATTTGCAAGCATTGCTGGTAGAGCTGACATTATAGGGAGCCAGAGCAAGGGCACAGGCAGAACCAAATTTGCAGCATTCATCAGCAGGGGCTGGTCCATTACGGCAAGGAGGGCACTTCCCCACCCATCCCGGTCTGCACTCAGCCAACCCCACACCTGCCTGCTTGCCTGCCTTCTTTCTTACAAGCAGCCCAGGAGGTGGCTCTGGATGTCAACACCCTCCTCCTCCTCAATGTTGCCCTTGTTGGTTTTAGTAGTAGTAGTAGTAGTAATAATAATAATAATAATAATAATAATAATAATAATAATAATAATTTATTATTTGTACCCTGCCCATCTGGCTGGGTTTCCCCAGCCACTCTGGGCGGCTTTCAACAAAGATGAAAAATACACTAAAATGTCACATATTAAAAACTTCCCTGAACAGGGCTGCCTTCAGATGTCTTCTGAATGTCAGGTAGTTGTTTATCACTTTGACAGCAGGGGGACAAAACCAGAGCCAATTGGCTCTGGCGCCACCTACTGTTGGCCTCCTGCCTTCCACACAATGATCACCAGCCAGTGTGGGATTTATCCAACCAGTTCCACTAAATTCTAGTCTGGAACTTATACATCTCATGTTTTCCTACAATAACTAGGCAAAGTTGGTTTCAGGTCTTCCCTAGCCAGTGTGTGTGCAAATTAAATTTTTGATACCTAGAGCAGCCAGATACTATCAACACCCTCCACAAACACAACAGTTTATTCCTCCCCTCTCAAATATAAGGCATAAAAGAAGAGGCACTTTGCATAAAGCTACAACACCACCATAATGTGCTTCCCGTCCACACACAGATGTAAAGTACACTCACACTCATCAAACAATAGCTCTGTTACTCAAGCAACCTTGTCAGGAATCCATGAGTCAAGCTGGGACCCCCGCCTCCTCACACAACACCATCTGTAGGGTTTGGAATAAAAGATTCTGTGGTTCATACCATAAATATGGAACCAAGGAAAACAGGGTGAGAAAAAGAGAGAGAGATAGAGATAAAGGAAAGATTGATCCAAAGTTTGCCTCAGAAGGGGGCCAAGTTGTGTGATATTGCACTGGCATTTCATTTTTTTTAAAAAAATAGAAATGGAATCTTAATAAAAACTGGGCTGTGGGGTGGGAAATATCTAGGTGGTGGGAATTATTTTGATATTTTTTCATGCAATTAAGGAGGGTGCAATCTGAGCATTGTCATACAGAGTGCTGACAAAGGTAAAATAAAATGAACTTAGTAGTAACTTTTATTGTGCTTTCTCACATATTCTCACATATTCACAGATTGTTGTCCTCTTCTTGACTCATTTTTCATCTTGGCAACACAAGCCCACACTTCTTAAGCTATTCAAATTTGAGGAGGAAATTACAGGCAACTCCCCACTCATCCGTGTTCGCACTGTGTGTGACGCAAACAAAACACATGAGAAGGGGTGGGGGCAGAGCAGGCCAGAATGGACTTGTACATGGAGACCTGGAATGGAACCCCCATGCAAGTGGGGATTCCCCTGTAATTCAACTTCTCCTGAATTCCGCATGAACCTGAGAAATTTCTGAAATTAATTTTGAAGTTACAGCAGTCCCAGTTTACAACAGCTTTCACCTGATGTTGCCAAGGTGCTCCTGTGGGCCCATTGGCCTCTTTTAAACTGGGGATGGACAAATCCTTCCACTTCTGCTTCTCCAAGTTTCTATTTTTCCCGTCTTAAATTCACTTATCCACATTACTGTAGCAATTTGCAATTTATTTACTTAACCCCCCCCCCCCCCGACTTCACATTACCTTGGTGTTTGGGAGAAATAGCAGCAGTTTCCAGGACTGCAGGAGGTGGGGAATGACTTGCATCTTCAGTTGCAGATTTCACCTTCCTTGTCTCGCCAACGAGAGCTGGGATTTCCATAACTGGGCACAGAAATGTTAACAAAACAAGACCAACCACCATATGTTCTTTGCAGAAGAGTCCTAAGGAGGGAGGATCTAGGTAATGCCCCAGAGGAATGAATTATGCATCCCTTGGTCAATAGCACATTAGCAGGCTTTTGAAACAAATTTAAAATTTTCAAATTGCTTGAGCTTCAGAAAGTCAAAATTGAGAGATAAAGATATCAAGGCTCCTAATCTGATCTTGTTAAACTCTAAGCTGTGTTTTATCAGTGTTTCCCCCCATGATAAGTTCAATCACAGGCTCTATAATTGGGTGTCTTGGGCAACCTCGTGTATTTTGTGACAATTGCCAGAGGGATGATGCACTGCCTTGTCTCATCCCTTATTCTGCCAGCATTGATAAATGCACTCAATCCCACCAACCACCACCAACATAGTAAAGAAATACTTTATCTGGCAACTCTGAGCTTTGGGCGACTATTTTGTTGTATGCGGGTAGCATGGAGGATTTGTGCTGACATCGAGCGGTGGAGGGGTGGGGGCTTTTCATGTTCCCAGCAGTGAAAGCTGCATTGTGGCTCCTTCCCACATCACAGAGTTAACATGAGGATCCCTGCGCACATGTAAGGAAAGGAAAGGGCATCACAACCATTCCAGACATCATGCAGAGAGAGGCTGTGGGCTGAAATGGTAGAATTTTGGAATGTACCACTTTGGACTGCAAGGGGCATATTGCTGAACTTTCAAGTGAAAAAAGAACTACTGTAACTCATCAAAGAGAGAGCTGCACAAAACATTGGCAAGGCAAGACAAGGCCTGCTTAAACTGAAGAGCTGGCTTGAAAGGACCAGGTTATATAGGTCCTGATCTGAGATCATGGTGAGATCAGCATATCAGCATTTCAGGCTGATAGCAGTCAGGCCAGTCCTGCAACCAGAGGATGATCTGGACTCATATGCCCTTGTCTGAGATATATGCAAGAGATGAAGTGTTGCAGTCTGCCTGTTGGAGATCTCGAGTTAAGAACACACACCCAGCACTTTACATGCAAAAATACACAACCCCTGGCCTCCTCAACCTCTGTCACATATCCATGCAGGGAGGTTTTTTGGTGGAAGAGAATTTTAAACCTTTATCACATTTACGTCACACCTTTACTACATGAAACTCAAGTTGGCATCAGTGGGGCTCTGATTCAGTCTCTCATCTGGACTCATTCTGGACCCAAACCTGCTTATCTCAAGACAGGTTTCTTCCTTCCAACTCGTTTTGTACAGCTTAGCTCTGCCTTGCTCAGATTCCCCCCTTGTAGCCAAGCTTTGCTAAGATCCCAACACCAGGCATTAGGTGTTACATGCCTCATTGCTGGCATTTTGCCACCCCAGAATCCAGCCACTTCCTGGCGCCTGGCATTTTGCACTTTAGAGATGGTGACATTTCATGCATGACTTTTGTACATTAAAGAAACTGGTATTTCACACCATGGGGACGGTGGTATTTGCAAACCGGGGCACTGGTATTTCATGCATTGTTACCACCCAGCAATTTAAACAAGGCCACTGAGCTGTAAAGATCAAATGAGCCATTTTTGAAGGGGGTGGGGTGAGAATTGTAGAAGATATAAGGGAGGTAAATGTACCCAAGTACCCATAAATATCAATTTAAATTGATATGCGTGTGTGTATGCGCGCGCGCACACACACACACACACACAGAGAGAGAGAGAGAGAGAGAGAGAGAGAGGGGTTTGGAGCCATACTAATTTATTTGCCGTTAGCTCCCTCAAAATCAATGGGGCTGAAGTTGTGGTTAAATTGTTGCACTGATGTCAATGGCAACTTACAGTACAAGCCTGTAAGTCCTGTTGTTTTCAGTGGAGCTTCCTATCAGGCCACTCTGCATAGGATAGGGGCCCCGGGCACTTCCAGTGTCTTTGCGTGACTTAAATATGTCTTTGGAGTCTGATAATGCCTTCAGATTGTCTGGACGGAGGATACAGAGGGAGGTGTGAATGTGCATATAAACTACTTTACACAAAAGTAAAATTAACATCTGTTGCTCTGCCCACTTTTATCTGGCCCCACCCACCACTCCCTTTTATGGTTCCAGGGAAGCCCCAAACACAGCTTCTGTTCCAGCACAGAAGAAGACATGCCACTGCTTTTCCAGCTTCCAGCATCTCTCCAACTCACACAACTATCACAGAGACAGCCCCCCTTGGCCCATTGTTCTCCATCCTGGACTTCTGTTCAGAACAGCAGCCTGGTGTCCAGATCAAGGGAAGTCACAGTACCACTCTCCTCTGCCTTGGTCAGACCACACCTGGAACACTGTGTCTAGTTCTGTGCACCACAATTCAAGAAGGATGTTGATAAACTGGAACGTGTGCAGAGGAGGGTGACCAAGATGATCAAGGGTCTGGAAACTAAGCCTTACGAAGAACAGTTGAAGGAGCTGGGTATGTTTAGCCTGGAAAAGAGGAGACTGAGAGGAGATTTCTTCAAATATCTCAAGGGCTGTCACATGGAAGATGGAGCCAGCTTGTTTTCTCCTGCTTTGGAGGATAGGACATGAACCCGTGGCTTCAAGTTACAAGGAAGGAGACTCTGACTTAAACATTAGAAAGAACCTTCTGACAGTAAGAGTTGTTTGACAGTGGAACAGTCTCCCTCAGGAGGTGGTGGACTCTCTTTCCGTGGAGGTTTTTAAGCAGCGGTTGGATGGCCATCTGTCATGGATGCTTTAGCTGGGATTCCTGCCTTGCAGGCGGTTGGACTAGATGACCCGGTACCTTCCAATTCTACAATTCTTGGTGAGGTGGGAAACGGTCCACCCATTTGTCTCTGTGGCAACAGAGCTCACTGTTTAAAGTACAGAAGATGGGTTCTTAGCTGACCGGCTAAGGTCATTCATTTGGCAGTCAAGCTAGTCTGGTAGGTCTCCTCTTATAAATATCCTCACAGATATAGGATCACAGGTCTGGGGACTTCCGGGTTAGCGCCTCCGGCAATGGCGGACTTCCTCTAATCCGGAGGAATCTGCTCTGCGAAAACCAGGGTCTGGACCGCCACGGCGAGGTGGAGACCCACTAAAAACCACAGGCGGGAGAAGCCTGTGAACCTGGGATTCGGCTGGCACCTTTTGCGCCTCCCCTACTCGCGGGGAAACCCGGTTTCGGGGATCTGGAGCGACGTGGGGTGAGCAGCGCGGTGCTTTGAATTGACCGCTTTTTTCGTGGAGCAAAGCCACATTGCTGTTGCTGGAGAGCGCTGACTTTTTCCTGTGGACAATTGGACTTTAAACAACTACTTGTAAGTAGAACGGAAAATTGGACTTTTAAACATCGTAATTCGGCACTGAAATGGGAAGGCTCTAAACAGGAAGTCCACCTTCCATTTTGTAAATAGATCAAAGCAAAGACGTCACAAGCTAAAGTCTGGGAAAAGCCTTTTGTAAAGGACTAAATTTTCATCATTTAAAATATTAAACCCCCCTTGGAAGCAGGAGAAGAGGGGGAAATTCTTCTTTGGACTGTTTAAGCCTGCAGGAGAGAGAGTGAGGAGAGATAAATTATCACCGTTTTGAACCTGGGACCGGGCTGTCAGTAAGATGGACAGTTTGGGAAAACTCATTGACTGCGAATAGAACATATGCTGACAGATAGCTAAATAAGAGATATACATTGTTTCCACTATTTTCCTCTGCATTTAAAAAGAAGAAAAAGTAACTGAAAATTGAAAATTAACTTTGTTACTGGATCTGGGTCTAAAAGGACAGATACAATTAGAAACTGTTTCCCCTAGAGGGAGCTTTTGAAACTGTTGCAGGAGTGAAGTGGAGCGGGGGAATTTTCCAGTTAGAATCAAGGACCGTGAGAAATAATAGTGACCTTGGGCAAGAATGTCAAAATAAGAAGCCCTAGTGAATGCATTTTGCAAGATAAGTGCTTTACTGGAACAACTTCATGAGAAGACGGATGTGATGGTTAATAAAATTGACAATTTGGGACAAAAAACAACTTACTTTGGACAAAAAGTGAATATTTATACAGAAAATATTTGGGCATTGTCTCAGGAACCTATTTTGAAATGGCAAGCTGTGGAGAAGACGATGGAAAAAACTGCTCCTGAATCTCAAGCAATACAAGTGGAGGCCTCGTCTTCACAATTTGATGGATACAAGCTGATGCCATGCGAGATGGATTTTGAAAGTCAGATTAGGAGAGATGGTGCCCTGCTTGGATCGGAGAAGGAAAGTTGGTCAGACTCCCTTATGAAGGGATGCTCTGGGCTTTGTGATTCGGATCTGGGCCAGGGGGAGATTGGAGTTGTGGAGGCCTTCAGCCTCAAAGAGACTTCGGAACATGTCCTGAAACATCTTTTGGACTTTAGTTCTGACTATGGAGTATGGGCTGACCTGACGAGAAGGAACAATGGAACTGTCAAGATGGAGTTCCCCCGGGACCTACTCCTCAGTACCAAAGGAAGGAAACTAAGAACAAGCTCAGCAGAAGATAAAGTAAAGTGTATGCATAAATATGAAGAAGATCTGCAGAAGGGACATGGAGAAGAGTTAAGAGCCTCGGATAGAAGATCACCAGGTTGATGGGCTATATAGAACTGATAGAAAGGACTGACAGAATCCGAGACCAGGGAGAAGAGACAGTGGAAGAAGATTGGGGGGAAAAATTTAAAAATTCTATTTAGAGAAATATTGTAAAATTAATGAATGTTAAGAAATGTTGGAATGAAATTACATGACTATTATATTATAAGGAGCTATGTATAAATAAATTTTAAGGTTTTGATGGTAAGATAAGGTTAAAATAAATTAAGATAATTAAATGATAGAAAGCAGTGAAAGATGGAAAGGATTTGCTGATATAGTTAATAACTGGAATACAAAAAAGGGAGGTGTGAGGAGGTCGAGGAAATAAGTTAATGAAAGATAAGGATAAATATTGGATGTGTTTTTAATTGTGTTTGTGGTTTTTTTGTGTTTTGATGTATTGTGTTGTTTTTTTCTTTTTGCTCTCTTTTTATGTAATTTTTTCTCTTTTCTTTTCTTTTGTTCTTTTTCGCACTCTTTTTTTGTAACATTTAAACCTCTAATAAATATTATTTTTTTTAAAAAAGGATCACAGGTCTGGAAGGGATCTTGGGGTCATCAAGACTGACCCCCCCCCCAAAAAAAAACTTCATACAGTGGTCCCTCTGGATACACACACTTCTGGTTGCGTATCCTTCAGGATGCGAACGCAGCAAACCCGGGAGTATTTTTCTGGGTTTCACTGTGTGTGCATGCACAGAAGCACTCTACATGCCGCGCGCATGGGCAGAAGCACTCTACCACGCTGTGCACAAAAGTGGCACCTCTGGTTGCGAATTCCTAGGGATCTGACTGGAGCTCTCGTGCGCAACAGGAGGTACAACTGTATTCCTATCAATGTTCTGCCTTCTTTTGCATTTCTTCCAAGGGCCTGCCAGCCCCACCATTCCCTTTGCTGAGTAATACCAATCTATATGTAGTGTCATGTGGCTCTGTGGCAGGCAAACTTTTCAGAATCACTCAGGGCAAAAGAGTAATCTTAAGCCAAGGAACAGAGAAGAAAGAACATATAGGCGTGTGAGAAAATTAACACCAAAATAGCCTGCAACTTAGCTAAAATGCTGACTTGGCTGGAGACAGAAATTGCTATGTCAGGCCAAGACACTCAGCATTACCAGGAAAACAATTGCAACAACGAATTTGTTGGAAACAGGTATTTTTACTCTCAGACAGACAGCAAAGCTTTTTATTTCACAGCATCTGGATTCCTCTTTACTGTTCAATGACAGAGGGCTACATGCTTTCCTTTAAAGGTGAAAAACAAACCCTGGCTTTTCAGCTTATAGCTACTTACTATAAGCTTGTGTGCATGTCAGATAGTTTTAAAAGAAAAAGAGACAGAAATATTTCCTTGCTGAATCTCTCCCAAGATCCATCTTCACCGACCCCACAGTGGGATCTAGGAAGCAGCTTTATACAAAATCTGACCATTGGCCTATCTAGATCAGTATTGTCTACATTGACTGGCAACAGTTCTCCAGAACTGCAGAGTCTGAACCAAACCTACCTGGAGATGCTGGGGACCTTCTGCATTCAAAGCAGATGCTCTACCAATTAACTACGGCCCTTCCCCTCAAAGCACCCAGTTTGGAGTCTCTGCGCTGGGATCAAGTTTCTGGGACAAATTCACATCTCTTAGGGTTGGCTCTACCATGAGGCAGGTGAGATGGGCACTTCAAGTGGAAGCTGCTGGTGAGTGGGTGGCAGCTCTCCTGGCCATTCCTCTAGGTGTGTGCCACTCAGCCTGCTTTGCACCTGCTACACCAGCCTGGTACCCAGAGGTGCAGCGGAGAATGGTGCCCTTTTCTATTAGGATAGGGAAAGGCTGTAGTTCAGTCTTAGGGCACATGGTCTTGGGTTCAGTACCTGGCATCTCCAGCTAGAGAGGGGCTAGGTCCTGGGACCAAGACACACACTGAATTTGAGCAGGATGAACTATCAGAATTCATAACCTAAACATGGGAGTGGCAAACATCTCTCTCTCATGCTTTCCACGCCTTTTGCATCTACCTGATTTTTCAGACCAACTTGCACTGAGCTGGCCAGGAGCCCCTTTCCTTGCCTGGAGCCATCATTTATCTGTTGGAATATCCTTTTGGAGCTACAGTGCCTAAGTGAATAAATGCCTGTCTTAACAACAGTAATCCAGTTTGCCTCTGATCTAATGCTAATCAATCCCACTGCTGCAGAGTTGGCTAACAGTGTTGAAATAAGTCGATGTCCAGCACTCACCTTGAGAAGCTCAGGGAAGGAAAGCGGGGAAGAGCTTGAGATGTTGACTGTCCATTGATTGACAGTGAAGGTCCAATTTTCTGAGTGCTGCCTTAGAATAGCTAGTCAATATTTCCTTCTCCCTTTCTGCCTAATTTTAACCAAATGAACCATGTTGAATGAGACACCTGTCAGCCACCTTCTTTAACAAGATCTCGCTGAAGGGAGGACAAGAACTAGGTGTACCCGCAGAACCTCATACTATGCCCTGTCCTACCTTGGGCAGGCTCCATAATCAAGTTGGCTTCTTCGCATGCTAAGTAATCTAGGGGTTACTCCGTCTGCTGTTTTTAAAATATGTTGCTTCAGTGTCTATGTACTGCACAACAAATGGTACTATAGGCGTTTATAGTGCATCTATAAAACAGCATACAAATTCTTATTCAACTAATATTCATTTTCTTGAGAAGAACTATTGATTAATGTGAAGAAATGGCTGTGTAACTGCAACTGGCCTCCTTTTCTAAATAAATCTGCTCTTCCAAACTTGGGCGGATGTCAAATGGTACTTCATGGAAGTTCTTTATTTGATTTGAATTAGCTGACCCTTTTAAAAAAAATTAACATCTTTATTGGTTTTTCAATTGATTTACAACCATCCTTTTCATACACATCAGCAATCACAATAAACAACTGAAATCTCTCAACATTCCACCATTGAACATGTATGCAAAAGGGGGAAAATTATCTACTTATTGTGTTATTATTGGGTCCTTAGAATTCCATGTTGTATGCCTTTCCAATTGTATCTAATCTTCTATTAACCATCATTTCCACTATTTATACTAGTTGTTTTTACAAGAGTCAAAATATTGCTGCAGTAGTGTTCAGATATTTTTAAAAATTACTACAATTATTGTTAAATTTTTGGTACTCTTGTGTCAGGAGCCCAGGCTGCCGTCTTGATAACATAGCACACAAGTCATAATTAGCTTGAAGATTTATTGCAATACAAAAAATTAGCCTTGGGCGTATAACCGAATGTCTGTGGCTTATGAATCAGTTGACCCTTCTGAAGAATGCTTCCTGGTTCTGCAGAATATCCTGTACCTATAACCCTTACGCTTCCAGGTTTGCTTCCTGTCTAATACCTTTCCCATATGATGACTCCTTGGGCTCAGATGATTAATTGCCTCCTCTTCCGGTGAGGAAATGCTATGTCGCCTGCTTTCCAAGTCTGCCTGCGCATCTTGAGCAAGCTGACTTCTCACCCGCCCACTCTCTGCTAGCTCCTTATCAACATTCCATTCTGTGTCAGAGAGAGGGGGTTGGAGGACTCATGTTGACTCATGCTGTATTTCTCTACTTGGGGCAGATGTGTTCATAACACCTTGGTCTCTTAACTGCCCTGTCAGCTTATCCATCTCCACATATTCCATCAACTTCACTTGCCAGTCCCTCTTCGTTGGAATTTGGTCTCCTTTCCAGTTTTGTGCTATCAATACTCTCGCTACCGTGGTGGCGTACATAGATAACTTCTTCATATCTTTGGGGATCTCATCCCCAATGATTCCTAAAAGGAAAGCTTCCGGCTTTTGGGGAAATGATAATTTAAACATCTTTTTAAACTCAGTGTAGATTGTATCCCAGAATTCTCCTATTCTTTTTACATCGCCACCATGCATGATACATTGTTCCTACTGCTTCGTTACATTTCCAACACCAATTTGAATTTTTTCTATAAATCATTGCCAATTTGTTAGGTGTTAAATACCAGCGGTAAAAGATCTTCATATAATTTTCTTTTAGGGTATAGCATGCCATGAAATTGAGATCTTCCTTTCACAGTTTTTCCCATGCTGAAAGTTGGATGTTGTGGTCTATATCCATCATCCACCATTTTGCTATAACTGACTTTTCCTCTTCCTTTACAGAACAATCTAACAGAATTTTGTACATTTTAGAAAGCGTTTTCTCCTCATTATCAATCACCTCTTTTTCAAATCTCAAAAATTCTGTTGCAAAACCTTTCTTTTTATCTTGCCTAAAATTTCATGTAATTGGTGGTACTGTAACCAGCCTGTCAATCTGCCTCTAATTTCCTCAAAGTTCTTAAGTTTTAATTGGTTACCTTCTTCAATCAGTAAATCTTTATAGGTTCCCCAGTCTTGCTCCATATTTATCTTTTTTACTGTCATGGCCTCCAATGGTGACACCCACCAGGGTATTTTCTGTTCCAAAATGTCCTTATATTTTGCCCATATCAAATATAACAATCTTTTTACCATGATTCATGAACTCTCTGTGTACTCTCACCTTACCATAACATAGGTAGGCATGCCACCTGAATCAATTGTTGAAACCTTTTGGCAGGGGGTTGGACTCGATGGCCCTTGTGGTCTCTTCCAACTCTATGATTCTAAGATTAGCAGATCTGTATTTTTCAAAATTATCCATTCTTTGATCCAAGAAAGGCATGCCGCTTCGTAATACAATTCCAAATTTGGCAGCGTGAAACCGTCTCTTTCTTTAATATCAGTTAATAGCTTGAAATTAATTCTATGCCTTTCCCCCTGCCAAATAAACTGTAAAATATCTTTCTGCCAAATCTTAAAGCGTCCTGATCCCGCAATTACTGGGATAGCTTGAAATAGAAATAGTATTTTTGGCAACAGACTCATTTTTATTATGGAAATCCTTCCCCAGAATGATAATTTTAATCTGTCCCAGATTTCCAAATTCCCTTTAATCTCTTTCCATACTGTGGTATGTGGTATGTGTCTTTGAACAGATTAATATTTTTTTCTGCTATCCAAATTCCTAGATATTTAACTTTCCTGGTGATTGTCAGGACGGTGTTGTTTTGTAGTTTTGTCTTGTTACCTCAATTTTGTCTTGTTCCCTCATATTTTTAACTAACATCTTGGTTTTAGTCTTATTCAGTCTAAAACCAGCCACTTGGCCAAATTCTGAGGAGTTTTTTCTAACACAATGGGCACAGCTTCTTTCGGGTTTTCTGTTGTTATTATCAAATCGTCAGCAAAGGCATTTAATTTGAAAGCTTTATTCCCTACCACTATACCCTTTATGCCCTTTTCCTTCCTGATACTTCTTGTTAGGATTTCTAGTGCCAGTATAAATAACAGTGGCCTCAAAGGACAACCCTGCCTTGTTCCTGTACTTACGTTGCAATTTTCAGTTAGACTGTTGTTTATGATTAATTTGGCTTTCTGTTGTGAATATATTGCATTTATACCTCTCAAGATTCCCCCCTACCTTCTCCAGTACTGTTTTTAAAAATTTCCAGGAAGCATTATCAAATGCCTTCTCTGTGTCTATGAAGATATTGTTGATGTTTATCGTTTTTCACTCCAAGGTATCTATCACATATCTAATGTTGTTTTTAATCTGGCATCCTGGGAGAAACACAGATTGATCTTCATGGATAGTGTCTTTTAACACCCCTCTCAATCTAGTTGATAATATATCTGCAAAGATTTTGTAATCGTTATTCAAAAATGAGGTGGGTCTATAATTCTTTACTGACGTTGGATCTGTCCCATGTTTAGGAATAAGTGTTATGAAGGCTTCTTTACATGATTCCAGCAAATTACCAGTGCTCAAGGTATTAGTCACCACTTCTTTAAATAGTAGTATTAGAAGGTCTTCTAATCTTTTATAATATTTAGCTGATAGGCCATCTGGGCCTGGTGCCTTTCCTAATTTCATCCTCGCGATGGATTGTTAAACTTCTAGTATTGTTATTGGAAAGTTTAATTGGGCTGTCTTCTCTTTTGGTATTGTCCATATTTTGTTTTGATTCAGATATTCGTCTATTTTGTCTTGCTTTTCGTTACCAGCTTTATATAATTCTTTAAAATAGCTTAGGAAATTATTGGCTATCTCTTTTGGTTTATCAATTATTCTCTCTTCTACAGTCAATTTGTTTATCAACTTTTCATTTTGTTTATTCTTTAGTTGCCATGCCAGTAATTTCCAGGTTTATTTGTGAATTCAAAATTTATTTGTTTAAACATTTTCATTTCCCATTCTATTTCCTGGTTTAATATCATTGAGAATTGGATTTGCAACATTTTAATATTTTGTTTTATCATCTCGCTTCTTGGGTTTTTATTAATTATTTTTCATTCCTATTAATCTCCTATAATATTTCCAATTTCCATCTTTCTTTCGTCATTTTCTGCATCATGTTCTGCTGTATAAAGATCCCCCTCCCCATCACAGCCTTCCTTGTATCCCACAGCACCTTAATATCTGTTCCCTGATTAAGGTTGAACTCAAAGCATTCTTGTAATGTTTTCCCAACTTTTTGTAGTACTTTCCAGTCATTTAATAAGCATTCATTCAACCTCCATCTCCTCTATCATTTCCCTTCAATGATGAAAACACTGGATTATGGTCAGATAATATAGTAGGAAGCGGGTGGCACTGTGGTCTAAACCACAGAGCCTAGGGCTTGTCGATCAGAAGGTTAGCAGTTTGAATCCCTGCAATGAGGTGAGCTCCCATTGCATGGCCCCAGTTCCTGTCCACCTAGCAGTTCGAAACCACATCAAAGTGCAAAGTAAACAGTGTTTCCATGCGCTGCTCTGGTTTCGCCAGAAGCGGTTTAGTCGTGTTGACCTCATGACCTGGAAGCTGTCTGCGGACAAATGCTGGCTCCCTCGGCCTATAGAGCGAGATGAGCGCGCAATCCCAGTCTCGTCCATGACTGGACCTAATACTCAGGGGTCCCTTTATCTTTATGGTCAGATAGGGTCTTCGGCTGAAAGACATAATGTTAGAATATATGGAAGAAAATATAATATTGTTGGGAAATGTCAATGGAGTTGTCTCTCTGGAACATGACAGGATACAAAGATGTCCATAGAATAAAACAGGAAAACTACCCCAAACGTTCTTTCACTTAACAGATACATTCAATTTAATGGATATATGGAGATTTGAAAATCCAAGAGTAAAGGAATTCACTTATTTTTCAGACCCCAACCAGTCAGCCATTAGATTAGTTGTAATTTCAAAGGAATTAACGTTAAGAATTAGCTGACCCTAACATCCCCTGGGAGCATTTTCTTGTTCGTTTTGTTATGAATTTTTATGAAAGCTTGAAAGAACAAAGAAGATGCAGTGTACAGAAACAAACATCAAATATTGAGCATTTTTAAACATGAAATTAAAAGAAAGTAGATAAAGAAGAGGAAGGAAAGGGGGGAAAACTTCTGATTCTGTCTATTAGCTTAAAAATATGTGTAAAATTCACTTCAGAATAACATGCAACTTTTCTACTTTCCATAAACCAATCCTTTTTTCAGTCTTCATACCCTAATATCACAAGGTCATTTTCTTTGTTGAGCAGAAAGTCCATAAATGGTTTCCAATCATTAATAAATGTCAATAATGATTTTTCTCTAATTGAGCATGCCAACTTTGCCATCTCATTCGAATCCATTAAGTTCAATAACCACTATTCCACAGTAGGTAATAACAAGTCCTTCCATCTTTGTGCATATAATTTTTTTAAAAAAGGTATTTATTAAAAGTTTTTTTAGTTACAGAAAAAAAGAGTGTAAAAGAAAACAGAAACAATGAAAAATTTAACAAACAATACATCAAAAATAAGAAAAAAACAAAAAAACCAATACATCAAAACAGCATAATAAAAAGAAAAAAAACACATCCAAGTTCCATATCATTATCTTTCATTTACTTGTTTCTTCGACTTCCTCACACCTCCCTTTTTTGTATTCTAGTTCAAATTAGCTAATTCAGCAAATCCCTTCCCTCTTTCTCAATTTTTTGTTCTATAATTTGTCTTCACTTAATCTAACTTTAAATTTTCCACTTTAGCCCATTAACAATCAGTTTTTGCTTAATTCTTTATCACATTTCTGCTAAAACATATCATCTTTGTGCATATAATTATCTTGCCGCTGTGATCATAGATTGCAGTAATCTTCCATATTCTTTTTCTATTTGTATACCCATAATCCCCAGTAGAAAAACTTCTGGCTTCATTTGAACATTACCCTTTAAAAAAATAATTTTAAAAAACATCCACTGGGAGCATTTAAACAAAGTAACACCTCTTCAAAAAAAGAGAAACATATCACCCAAATGACTAAAACAATGACACATGAATATAATAAAAGATGTGAAACACTTAAAAACAAATATACCAGTATAAACATGACAGCAGTTATTTATGTGCATAAATAATTGAGACATATACAGGAAAAGCCCACTATTTTAAGGTTCAGATGAAAGATGCCCAAAGATCAAAAGGACTTGAATCCAGTCCAAGAAGAAAGCTGCATTCAGTGAATTGCAGTTAAGTTTTAGGTCCCCCAGAAAGTCTGAAGAGGCAGTGACTAGACTCCCTTTTGGTCATTGCAGTTCTGATCACCTTTCAACTCGCGTAGCAAGAAGCCTCCCTATACTTGTGAGGCCTCTCCTCACGTCAGTGGATTTGTTCAGGCACCTGCCTGCACATGAAAAGGCACATGCCAAGCAGTTGTTCAGCCCACCACTGCCTTAGTTGCATAAACTTATCCCCAGTGCTCCATACCAAATTTGAAAGCAATAAGAGCAGTAAAACTTTAAATATAAAGTGTGGATGGTGTTTTGCTCTAGGCTATAGCCTGGTCAATCATAAATGAGCACTCGAAACACTTGAGGGGGGCACCTCTAGTACCACCCTGCCATCCTCTTAACTCTTAACACACCCCTAGGCAATCCCGGTACCTCCCACTATGGGTTTCCAAATTAGACAGAGCAGGATTGAGCATGCAAGGCCCATCCCAAACACCAATGGGCTCCTCATCAAAACTTTATGTCAATAGTGTGGAAGTCTGCTGAAGGTTCTTTAAAAAAAATTCTTGACTGAACATGCATAGTGTCAGGGGTTCAGGAGAAGAGTCACTGGAGAGGCAGGAAACGGAGAGCGAGGGGGAGGAGTCAGAAGGAAATGTCAGCGACGACAGTAGTCCGAGGTCTCTGAGTCTCTCCAGTGACTCGGAGGATTCACAGAAAGGGGCCCCCATGGTCAGGGCAAGGGGGACACCTCGGGAAGAAGGGGCCAGAGAGGACTCAGAGAGTAACAGCTGGAAATCCGGACCAGCTTC